>NW_022900936.1:60981173-61041326 GCF_012274545.1 Fukomys damarensis
TTTTTTTTTTTACCTCTCAGTCACTCTTTCAGATGTCACCTTATTCCTATAAGGGTTGGATGATTGACTTCTTCTCTTTCTCTCTTTATTATTAACATACATGTTTTTGGTGGTGGCGTGGGAGAGATTTAATTACATAGAAAGTACTCAGTTTTTGTATCTTGGACATTAAATTGTTGTAGATAGAGAAATTCTATTTAGATATACATGCTGAAAATCTTGACATAAATTAACTCCCTGAAATTGGATTGCTATGAAAGCAAAATTTCCTCTAAGGCACTGGAGACCCCTGATTAGATTACCGGGTGACTTCTGGAACAAGTCCTGATCTATAATTCCCACCCTGCCATTTACCACCTCTCATTTAGAAGAAGCAGGGAGAGGGACTTTTACATTAAAAAATAGTTTTAATGTATCCAAACAAATACCTCAGAAACAGTAAAAGCTTTTCTGGGTGGTTGCCATACTGCCATTCTGCACCTAATATGTTTCAGAGATAATATTTAGTCTGTGTGTGCATTTATATGGCAAGGAAAAAAAGGCTGCAGATCATCTTTTTACAGTATATGAATTCCACTAACTTTTGTAATTTCTTTTTTAAAGTCCAAGTACTTCAATGCTGCGATTTCACAGAAGCAGAATGGTTTGGCAAATAACTTGTGCATCACATATAAGGAATGTTAGATTCTTGTCTTAGTTTTGCACTGTTAAGATTTTGCTTTCATTTTTTTTTTAAAGAACGGAAGACTATTCTTATGTAATGTTGATGATTCCATCATGCTTGAATGTTCTATGATTTTTTGGTACTTTCACCATGTAGCTCTCTCCTTCATGGTTTTGAAGTGTTATCTTGGCAACCATTAGATTATCTTGCTTCTCTTCATCCAGGGTCCCACCCCAACTTTAGCAACTGTCATTCTGGTTAGAGGACAGTTACTTTAAGGGCAGCAAAAAACAAAACAAAACAAAACAACACCCTGAATCAAAATTCTGTTGCAGCCAAGTCAGTGTGACACCCTCTCTGCAAGAATTTTTTTCTACTCTCAAAATCTTAGGCATTTTTGGTGACACATGAGTTAAGTCAAGATTAATTCATTCAACAGGTTTTTTGGTGCTTGCCATATATTCCAGAAACTATAGAGCAGTGATCAATATAAGAAAGGTTTCTATTCTCAAGTTGTTTGAACCTAATGAGGGAAGTAAATAATGATCATATCCCATAAATAAATGTGAAAATGAAAAAGCTGTAAGTGCCACCAAAAATCAGTTTATTGCATCATAGAGGTCTATAAATATTTGACCTATTTGAATAATCTAAAGAAATCTTTCCTGGTGCAACCACTGTGGAAATCAATATGGAGATACCTCAAAGAGCTTGGACCGGAGGTTCCATTTGACCCAGCCATCCCTCTGCTGGGTATCCTTCCAAAAGAACTAAAAGAATCATATCACAGCGATGTATGCGCACCCATGTTTATAGTGGCACAGTTTGTAATAGCTAAAACTTGGAAACAGCCCATTTGCCCATCAGTTGGAAACTGGATAAAGAAGATGTGGTTTTTCTATAAAATGGAATATTACTCAGCCATAAAGAATGAGAAAATAGATTCATTCAGAGGAAAATGGATACATATTGAAGATATACTCCGAAGTGAAATAAAAAAGTCACACATATGTAAATACCGAATAGTTTCTCTAGGGTGAATAAACTGCAATAATACATAAGATCCTAATAAGATTATTGACTTTGTGAAATGGGAAGAAGGAGGCTAAAGTTGTAAGGAAGGTGAGATGGGTAGGGGAAGGGTAATAAGGGAAAAGAAAAAAATGTGAGATAATGAAAAGAAGGAAATAAAGTGTTTGTAGATGGGGAGGGGAGGAGGGGGTGAAGGGAGGGCAGGGACAAGGGGAAAAAATGAGAACCAAGACCTGTCATGTAGAGGTACAAGATCCCAACAATGAATGTAACTGTACTGTATCCCTAAAATGTACTAATAAACTCAATTAAAGCTGAAAAAAAAAGGAAATCTTTCCAAGTATGTAAGGCTTAATATAAGAGCTAAAGGATGTCTTAAAGTGTACAAAGAACAAAGGGAAGAATCTAGAGAGAGGGCATAACACACTCAAATGGCCTGTGATGACAGCAAAGAATCTGAGTAAACGGAACTAAAGGAAGTGATCTCAGAAAGCAAAGAAGAGGCTGATAGGAGATGATCCTGGAGGCATTTTTATGGGCCTGAATATGCAAGGCCCTTTTCATCCTAGTAAAAAAAAAAAAATCCATCCTTATTCTACAGCAAAGGAAAAGTATGGGTGGGATAATAGCAACAGCATGAGATTTACTCAGCAATAAGTTTTCATTTGAGAAAGGCAAGAGATAAGCCAAATTTGTCTAGAATAAGACTATATGGAGAAATAAACAGTGGGGCAGTAGCTTAGCTGTTATTCTGGAGTCTGCTCTGCATAGAAATTTTCCTTGAAGGTTTCATCTCTGTAGAACATGCCAGGGGCCTAGCTGGAACACTACCGAGAGGGCAATGGAAAGCTCTTATTCTCATTTATTTATACATTATCTATGTTATTGAAATGGACTGAAATATCCGAAGGACAGTCTAAGGTCCCACAGATTCCCAGAGTCTTGCAGCTCTACTAGTGAGAGGCAACATAGCTGCATGCTCTCTGGGAGCAGTTCTTTGATGAGACTGAGGGTTACTTGCCCATATGCTCAACAGAGGGAATAGAAACTTCAAAGTTACTGGGGAGTTGTCAAACTTGCAAATGCTGGATTTTTTCATATAGGATAAGGTGCACGGAAAGGAGTAACATGGGAAATGGGTCAGGTATGATGTCAGCAACTAACACCTATAAAACTGTATAGGCTCTTCTATGACAAGAATTTAACCTTTTAAGTGTTCCACAAAAATCAGATGGCTCCAACTCTAGGTGAAATTGTTCTTTGATAAAATAAATATTATGGCAAGGAAAATAAAGTCAGGCAATAATTTGAACAATTTTAGAAGCGTTCAATGATTGTCATCCCCACCAAAACACCACCAAAAGTTAAAAAAATTGGAAGAATTCACAAGGAATTGATTACTCTATATAAAGATATATATTTTTCTCTTTGAGGCCAAAGGAATATTAGCATACAAAGGAGCAGATGAGTACAAACAGCAAAACAGCAATGTTTTGCTGATGCTATGAGACATGTGCAATGTTTGTTTCTGCTACTCCTCCGAAGAAGGTTAAATAGATTTTATTGGTTTGCATGTAGTCTGAATACTACATCCATCTTATATTTTCTCTTGTTATTCTTTTCCCTCTTTGAAATTTTTATTAGAATGAAAACAGAATGGTTAGTGACTGTGATCATTAGCTTGCAGATGCTGCCTTATGTAACAGATTGTTAGTGCCACAAACACAGGCCTATGAATTCTATCATCCAGTCCCTGATGTAGCATGTCAATTCTCAGGGAATGACTTATACTGAATAGTGTTTGCTGTTGTTCATAAATATATAATGACAGTGATCCTTAAGCAAACTTAATCCAAATCACTCCATCCTGCACTAGTAATGATTGCACACCCAGCAAAGAACTGTGAGAGACAGCAATCCTACACTGTCTATAATATTAGCTATTACTCACATACGGTGTCACTAACACTCCATGGCTAAGGGCTGGCCTCCAAAATATAGCAGAGCATCTGCAGAATTTCTAAATTTTCAAGGTTAAATGAGAAAATGAAGCAATGTTATCAGAAAAATGAAATGAGCAATGAAAAGGAAATATGGTATAGTTTTGAAGAACAACATATTTTTCTCTCAGAATTTATAGAGGCTGAAAAAGCTAAGAAGGAAATATAGTAAAGGTACCCTCAAGTTACCTGTGGAACTAAAAATGAGTACATGGAAATACATATCCCAGTCTAGGAAAAGCATTCAATAATTTAATGATAGCATTTCTCTATAAATTTAGCACAATCTGATTTAAAATACCAATATGACTGCACGTTTTACAGGGAAAAAAAAAGTAGAAAAGTCAGGACAAAAATGGAAAATAATAATGAAAGAAAACTGACTCTACTGAACATGCAAACATTTTGAGGCACACCATTTTCAATAGTTTGTATTGGCCTAAAGTCTTGAAAAGGCAGTGGAAAAAGAAATCATAGGTACAGACACATATGTAAGGGGATTTAGTATATCACACAAAGTAAAATTTTGGTAGATTCTTAGGAAAAATGTTGTTGAAATGACTAGTGGTTTAAAAATGACTGACCTCATTCTTATATCTTATATGAAAGTAAATTTCAAGTAGAGCAAGAATTAATGAATATATAAATAGGAAAATAAATGAATCACATTAAAGACAAAAGGAAATGTAATTTTTTTCCCTTAAACATCTGAAGTGAAAAATTAAAACCAAGGATGTATAAAAAATTGATCAATTTAGATAAAAATTTATTTCCAAAATTATCATACAGAAAGTCAATAGATAAGCAATGACTGGGAAAACCATTTTGAGTCCATATGACAGTCTAAGGGTTAATACAATCAGTGCTCAAATAATTTTGTAGATAGAATTCTACAACTGATCACTAAGAAAATGAGAAAACATGGCCAAATAATTCACAGAAACACAAAACAAGTAATACTCATTAACAAAAGAAAACTATTAAAAATCAAACTTCCTCATAATTAAATAAATTTAGTCTTAATTGACCATTTTCACAAATTAAGAAAAGTTAAAATTTTAATATTAGCTAACACTGAAGAGAAATATATTTAAATATCAGAAATGCTGTAGTAGAGGATAAATTGATGTGTTTCATACTCTAAAATCTGTAAAATCTACATATCTTTGACTCAACAATTATACTTCAAAAATGTATCCTATAGATATATTCACCAACTTTGCAAACTGTATGTAAAAAGAGGTTCACTATAATATTCTTTGAATAGTAACATTTTTAAAAAAGAACAAATAGCACAACAAACCAAAAACACTGGAAACAACTTAAAAAGAATTCATAAAAAAGAATGGATTGAGTCATTATCCAGTGACAAAATTCAATGAAGAGATCTACTTATAAAATATGCTTAAAATCCTAGTGACATTGTTACTCAAAACAAATTAAGTTATGGAACTGTTTCTAAGTTTATCTCATTTATTGTTTTTCTCTTAATAAGTGTAAATTGCATATAAGGTTATACAGACAAGTTCTAGCTATACATCATTTCTCTTCACACAACTCAGTAAAGTAATACTTGGAAGCCTCCAGCTGCCTCCTGTTCACAGCCTACATAATTTAAGGTCAGCACTGATTTCCATTCTCATCTACCAAATCTAACTTTCTTAGCTTCAAGTGCACCTTGTTTTGCAGTCTCTTATCTATCCCAAGTATTCACTTCCCTTCATGACTACTAAGAACACAATACAAGCAAGTAAACTGAATGAATTATTTATATCAGAAAACCTAAGTGTTACAGATCAATGTCAGTATTCTATAATGCGAAGATATTAAACAGTCTATAAATAGTCAGAGATTTAAGTACTCAGGTAAATGGATAAAAAGCAAATAAAATCTATCAATTCTATCATTATATTAATCACATTGATTCAGTTTGTGTATCAGAGTTAATTCCTGTAAGTCAATTGTGTTCAAAGGTGAAAGATTTCAAGAGGGACAGTACTTTCCAGCAACATGTACTGGCACATATTTGTTTGAGTTTTACAAGAACAAAAAAGCCATGTTGGAATTTGAAGAGATTGAAGAGATTATGAGTAAAGCTATAGGGAAGTCAGTCTATTCTGCAGTGCCCTAAGTCAGTTGAAATGAGGAGAGTGGTATAAGGGGATTTGACCTGTCCTTGACAGATTGTTACTGTTTATCATCTCTGGGCTGTGTCCATGCCATTTTCGATCTGATTTTCCTAGGCAGCACAAATCTTTATGAATTCCTAAGTTCTGAAAAACACATGTTCTGAAATCTGCCAGTTTTTGCCTACTAATTCAAACAAGTTACTCAATCCTTCCAACTATGAAATGTACCATACTCATCTCTTCTGTGAAGTGTACCACAAAGCTTATGGCCTCGGGCTGTTGAAAGGGTGTAATGATATGAAAAATTCATGGTGTCTACCATGGTTCCTGGAACATAGCAAACATATTAGAACATGCAAACCTTATACTCTTACATTGTAATCGTGCATTTGAAAATCACCATCTAAGGTGGGGTTTGTTTGAGCTTTTGTATTCCTATACCTAGCACTTATATAAAATAACTCTGAAACAGGTTATATGGCACAGTCTTGACTCTACACTGCCTGTATGATTACATCTCCGTTGGGTCTGCCTGTCTTCCATAAAGCTGTAAAAAGTTCTAGTGTGGAGGATGCACCACTCTTGGCTTTCTCTTCCTAATGCCTAGTGTGATTGCACACAACAAATGCCCAACAAATGTTGTTGCCTTGGCTCTCTGGCAGCTGGAGAGATGCAGAACCTCCAGGTTGCAGTATTTACTGCCTGCATCATACAGTTGAGTAACTAGTTAGCCAACCATCCAAGGAAGAAAACAGCAGGCTGATTAGAACTTATGGTAGCAGTTCTAGTGGGTCGATTTCAGAATTCACCTTCCCACTCAATGTATTTAGCTGTTTCTCGAGGAGAGACACTCTGTGGCTACATGTCATAATTCCCCTTCCTAACCTGGCTGCTATACAGATGGAGGCAATTGGTGGAGAAAAAGCTCCTTACTCCCTCAAGCTTGGTAAATATCGGACCAGGAATGAGTCAGCTTTGCTGGGAAATATTTAGCAAAACACTCAGAATGTGTGCAGGGTAACAAAGAACATCATTCATTGGATGCTAAAGAAATTAACTTCTTTAGACGAAGAAAAGAAAAATCACTTGCTTAATTCAACTATGTTCAGTCTCAATTACTAAAATTGATAAAGTATTAATTTTAATTATAGAAAAATTAAAGCTGATGTTTTAAGAAGCTACAATTGGTTCTCGGTTACCTTGTCAAGGAAGCCATTGGCAACACAAGATTGGTGTTTAGAACTACATCTGTGCTTCTCTGCTTCTTTTTCTGTTTGTTGTTTATGCCTTACGTTGGCGACTGGAGACTGTCTAAATAGGATGAAATTTCAGGAGCCCACTAGAGCCTAGCAGAGAAGGACTGAGCATTTGGATTGCACAGGAAATTGTCTGAGCACAGTAAGTAGCCTTGTTGGTTAAGATGATATGCATTTGGGGTGGCCTGTTGCCTGTTTGGGGCGGCTTATTCTGAGGAGTTCTGAAGGAACGTCTATTTAGGTGACTTGTTGCTACTGTTGCTATTTTCAAACTCTGGAGAAACACAATCTTTCAGATGCAAAGCTTGCAGCTGTTACTGCAAACAAAATAACAGCAGTTCATCCTTGACCTGCCTTGGGTAAATTCTTCACTAAGTTTATTCATTTATAAAATAATGTTGGACAAAATCCATTCTGGCATCCCATGGCTCTTTTATTACTCATATTTCATCACTGCTTAAAAATTGGCAGAACCTCATGAATCTAAATTCTGATTCTAGATACTCCATCAGCAGCAGCAGGAAAATGCCTCCATATTTACTCTGGAAGGTAATCAGGACAGGTGGGCATGACAGCACAGAGGAGAGGAAAGCCGGCTTTTTGTGTACGGGTCTGGGCTCAGCACCCAGCTCTGCTGCTCCAGCTCTGAGTCCTCTGCCTCATTAAGTCTCAGTTGAATCATCTGCGCAACGGGGATAATGGTCTCTACTTTGTGATTACTGAATGTTCCTTATGAGCAGTAAGCAGCTAATAGTAATAAGCACAAAAAAACTGAACAAGGGATAAATTCATATTTACAAATCAGAACAACTCTGGATTTATATCATATTTACAAGGGGCATTTCACTCAACTATCAGTACGTATTTATATTTCTCTACTGATGTGAAAATGTTCGTCTTCTATTTTGCAATTATCAGGAAGGTTATTGTAGTAAGGTTCTTCAAGAAGGATCCTACTCTCCTGTATTGCTGAAAAGAATTCACAAACCACATGACTGATTAAAAATGATGATCGCCTCACACAACAGACACAAGCTTGATTTCTCCTTTCAACTTCAGTGAGGTAACAGTCCTGCATTTGTGACATAGCAGCAGGTTGCCATGGCGATGATAGCTTTATCAGCAACTCTGCCTTGCAATGACTTCACAGCAAGGTTACCAAGAAGCAGATGGGCTGTGAAGGAGACGAACCCTCTTGTCTAAACACAAATAGCATTGATAATTAATTAGCTGAAGCAGCAGGGGAAATTATGAAAATATGTAAAAGGTAAAATGATTTTTATTTATCATAAATGTGATAGTTCTATTTCTCCTGCCAGAGGAAAATCACATCTTTCCCTGCCTTGGGGAGGATGCAGGGCACACTGAAAAAAATATGGCACCGACTGGGCTTCAACTTCCAGACATTTGATTTTGTTGTTGCTGTTGTTAAATTACCAAAGTAGCTTTCTTCTGTAACTCTTTTAAGGTCCAAAAGTGAGACTGTAAAACAAAGCAACTAAAACCACCTCAGATCACAGATGATTACATCCCTGGTTTACGAAGGCCCTGCTTGAACATGCCAAGCCTGTACTCAAATCCTCCTTTGAGGGTTTTCTCAAGGGTGGGGGCTCAGACTCCAAGGCCAATGCCTGGTTTCTTCTTCAGCCCTTTGTCTTGGCTTGCAGATGGGCTCTGCCTGCTGGGGGAGCAAACAGTCTTTGCCCTGAACAAGCACTCAGTCCATGATGTCTCTATGCTTTTCCTTATTTCCGGTGTCCATAAGAACTGGTCAGGGTCCACCCTGAGGATCTCATTTAAAAAACTTAATCACTTCTGAAAAGTCCATATCTGTAAATATATCCACATTCTGAGATACTGGAAGTTTGACCTACAACATAAGACTTTGGAGGAACTATCCTCCCTTTACTTCTTGTGTAAAATGCAAAGTGTAGCCTGGCTGTAGTGGCTCATGTCAGGAATCCCAGCACTCAGGGAGGCCATGGCAAGGGATTACAATTCCAACCCAGCCCGAATAACTGAGTGAGACTGTGTCAAAATAAGCCCAAGGGCTAAGGAGGCAGCTCAGTGCAAAGTGAATGCTCTAGGTTCAGTCCCCAGTCACACACACACACACACACACACACACACACACACACACACACGAGTTATTCAACACCAGGCACAAAGACTTTCCTAGACAAATCACCTCTTTAGCAGCTTTTGCTTCTGAAAACATCACGACAAGGAGCACACAGCAGAAGCTCACAGGGTTACTACAGTTCCAGAAATCCCTCCTCTGTGTAACTTGCACTGCCTTTGCCCCCGTTTTCATCTCACCTGTGCACTTCTACTCAGCCTTTGTTGTGTGTCCTGCTACCAGCTCCCTCTAGCTGTCCCCTTCTGGAGTGCTTCCCAGGGGTCGGATTGAATGTGGAGGTGAGTGTGACCCTCCCAGGCACTGGTGAGGGCCAACATGAAGGCTGGCTCAGGTTTCCATCAACACTCCATCACTCAGTTCCTCAGCACAGAGAACTTGGAAGCGTTTCCTGAGTGCTTGGAGACACAGAAATGGGGAATTATAGAACATAGAAGAAAATGGGTATTCTAAAACAAATATTCTGCTATGCTTGAGAAACTGCAAAAGTGTGGTTGACACATGTACATGTGGGAAATGTTTCTTCCAAATTGAAGAAATCTCTAAATTGTGGCTCTTCCAAGCACACACTTTGAGGTGGGCTTACAATTCGCGATCACTGACTCTGTGCATTAACTCTGCTGATGGCTCAACTGTGTAAGTGCTAGGGTTCAAAAACCCACCCCTTCCACTGCTGATATGTGGCTAAACACTACATCTCACAAAAGGAGAGGTCCCTGGCACCAGAGACAATGTAAAAGTGACCCCGGGGTCCTGCT
Source organism: Fukomys damarensis (assembly GCF_012274545.1). Lineage (NCBI taxonomy): Eukaryota > Metazoa > Chordata > Mammalia > Rodentia > Bathyergidae > Fukomys > Fukomys damarensis. Next base: position 60,991,150 of record NW_022900936.1, read on the forward strand.
GTTCTATCCACAGCCTCTGAAGCTAAGAATTAAGTGCCTCTCCTTTCCTGAGAGCTCACATTTCTAACACTGCAGAGCTGCCTTGTTCCCAAGATCTTTCTGGGTTTGCAGCAGAGATGGCTGGAGTGAGTTGTGTTGTTCTGTCTTTGTCAACCAGACTGGAGGAACTCAGTTGTATGTTGAATGCACCGAGATGTTGAAAAGTGGTGATTCACAACCAGAAAAGTAACTAAGACCATTTGTAAACATCCTGAATGTAAAGATTTTAAAAAGTTCACTTTGGCATAATTAGCCCAAAGCAATAATTCCTAAATTTGTAAAGGGTTCCTGATTACTTGATCACTCTGCCTTGAATTTTGGTCAGTTCTAGTGGGGAAGAAAGTAAATTAGCTAAGTTTGCCATTTTTCTTTCCTCCTTTTATGCTTATGGTTCTCTTCTACTCAGATATATACTGCTTGATGATCTTTTCCCTCATAGTTTCTGCCTTAGCTCAAATGTGTCATTTTTAATATATGCAAATTACTTCATATGCTTTGACACATAATAAATGTTTGTTGACTGAATTGCAAGTAAAAATATTGTCTCTCTCATCCTTGCATTAATTGTGATGCAGTTTCTGAAGTTATAAACTAAATTTCAAGTGTTATTTTGATGACAAGATTTTCACAGATACTTTCCAGTGTCCCTGAAATGTCTATTCAGTCTGTCGTAGCCCAGGGTCTCTGAATATCTATTTCTTAAAATCTTTTACACACCAGCTCATTAATCATCCACCATAAGACTGAATAGTTTAGTATGACTTAGTTAAAATATTTTTTTACTTTGAATTCAAATATGAACTCAGTATGTTAATATTCATTATCACAAACATCTGAAGTTCTACTCGGCAGCTTGATGCTTTTGAATAGTTAAATACCAGAGAATAATTTAATTATTACTTGAGTAACACAGTATATTACTATAAAAACTATTCCCAAATATAAGGTCTTTCTTGGGGAAAATAGATGTTTAATAATGAAAAGGTTAGAAATTCATAACCTAGATCAAAACTTTTAAGGTGAAATAATAACACTAATGATGATGATAAAAGTTTAAAATATGCTTGCTATGTTCCAAGCACTGAGCTAACATTAGCTAATTCTAAGTCCTCTCCTCATCCTCCTCCCCATGCCAAAAGAAGAAAAAGGAAAGAAAACATGGAGAATGGCAGAATGATTTTCCTCACAGTTTAACTGTACAGGTGAAAAAAGATGTTAGTAAGGCTGAAACCAATACTTAAGACATCTTGTATACTTAATAATTGGCCAGAAGAGTTTATATGACTTTGGTGTGTAACCCAATGATCCAAATTACTCTAATTTTCCAATTAATTGCTGTATATCTCCATCATTTTGTGCATTTTGTTATGCTTGTTATGTTTTGTTAAGGATAAATGTCTATCTCTTTCTTTCATATAAATGTTCCTTGCAGTGTGAAATTCCAAAGGAAGCACTGATTCCTTTGTAAATGCACATGACAGGATGCATCTCATCTGATGGCGGGTACCTGCCTCTACCCCGCACCCCCATCTGATACACAGCCTCTTCTAGAAGGAGCCAGGGAGAGACGGTGTATAATTACTTGTCCGGTGAGGTTTTAAATTGTGTAACTGTCTATCTACAAAGGGAACATGGCCATTCATTCTTCCCCAGGTCAGTACATGATAAGAACTTTGGGAAGTGTAAAGAACTTTGAGATGGTTTAAAATGAATGACCTAGAGAGCCAGTGATTTATGTCCACTATCTGATTTTCGCTGAGAAAATAACTAATTTCCCAAGCCTGCAAACAAAGAAAATGAAACAAACAACAAATTTTATAGATGATGCTAAAAACACTCTAGATTCAAAAAAATGATATATTCCGTCTGAGCCAATTGTCACATCTTTAACCCTTCCATCTGTTGGTACACATTAGAAAGAGAAGGATAAAAATCCAAACTGTATCGAGGCTGTTAGCTGGGTAATTTGATTTTCATGTTTTTGTGAGCTGGTAAAGCATGCTTGCCTCTCTGTGTGGAAGCATTGAGGCTGGCAATTAACCCTGTTCCCTTTAGCAGTCACATTTATCTTGGGACCTTGCTCCCGCTCCCCTTGGGCTGGGCACTATGCTAATGAATTTGCTGGGCTCCAGTAATGTGGAATCTGAAAGGTAGCAGCCAGGAAGGTGTGGGCTTTTCTCTTTAAATATATCTTGGTTCATAACAATTGGACAGATCAGAAAACAGCATTTAGAGATACTATTTAAATGACATTCAAGAAGCTTTCCTTTTTTTAAATACAGTTTTCCTATTTTTCCAGCCTTGCTGAGGTGTAATCAAGAAGTTTTCTTTATATGAGATGCAGAGAGTTATACGAAAACAGAAATGAAGAAATGTAGTCAATATGTGAACTATTACAAAGATTATTTTGATTATGAAAAACTCTATGCTTGTGGGAGGAAGTCTGAATGTCTCCTCAGAGGCCCCCCTCAGTTCTGCTGACAGGTGCCATCCCATTGATAAGAACCCCAGGTGCACGTTTAGGTGAAAATACAGTGTATTTTGAGTGGTTGCAACCAACGCAGGTGCTAACGGTCCTGGTGAATATGGATGTGCTGGTTCCTGCTGCTGAGCCTAGATCTCATACCAGATAGGAAATTGGGTGGAGGAGACCACAAGCTTGCAATCTATGCCCCCTAAGCCCACTTTCCAATTTTACATCCAACAAAGATCTTGGCACTTCTCAGTCCCATTGTCTCACATTGGGATGCTGGGATGCTGCAAAGTCTTTGAAGGGATGTGTAGTAGACAACTTGAGCTGTTCGTGTCCATGCAGAAGTGGAGCAGGACAGAGGTAGAAGTCCTTACCTACTTGATATTTCCTTGGCAGCACGAGAATCCTATTTTTTGCTCTGATTACTACCAAAGCACAAATATCGCATACTTATCTGTTTTTCTTTAAACCCTACCTGCTTGACCTTATCCTAATAATCCTGCCCACCTCCACTCTTAGGAAATCAAGTCAGGTTCCATCTCATAGCCACAGCCTTATTCTATCTATTAAGTCAATAATAACTATCAGCTCAATTTCTCTTTTGTACACTTTTTTTTTTTAGCACCAGAGATCAAACTCAGGACCTTGCACTTACAAGGCAGGGGCAGTACTGCTGATCTACATCCCCAGCCCTCACTATCTCTTTAAAATAATAATTTTATATGACAAATCAATCATAGCTAAAAATTTAGATGGCAAAAACCATTTATCTATCCTTATATTCAACAACCATCTACAATCTATGATGTATTATTTCTGGGCTTGGAGCCAATGGTTTCTCTGAGACTCCATCTGATTGGCATGGGAGAGTAAATAGCAGGAAGAATTATTCTTTGCCAGGTCTCATAACCTCTCCCGGTGCTTGAAAAGACTCATGAGTCATCTAGAAATAAATATACAAAACAGATGAAGTTCTCATTTATAATGTAGTTTTCTAAAGCAGAATTTCACCTAGCACTGTGTTAGAGGAACTAACTTCTTTTACCAAGTCACTTTACCCAGGTAAGTTATCAGGATGACTTCTTTTATAAAATCAGTTTTATTGGTACATTTAAGGTATACAATATAATGACACTCATCATTGGAAATTTGCACCTTTACATAATCCATCTGGGTTCTTATTTTTTCCCCATTCCCCTGCCTTCCTTTCAACCCCTTCACCCCACTCTATCTACACTTTATTTCCATTTTTTTCATTTTCTCATACTAATTCCATTCCCTTCTTTCTTTTCCCCTACCTTACCCCTCCCACTTTCTCTTCCCCTTTGCACCTTCAGAATGATGGGGGGTGGGGGGAGACACACACACACACACACACACACACACACACACACAAATCCCCCTGCCTACAAGTTTTCAGCCTACTCTGGGTCTCAGCAACTAGCAGCGCTCTCCATTGACCACTAGGCTTAACTGGGGTTTGTGTCCCTTCTGGAGATGTTCACAGACTGTCTTAAACAGCAGGAAAAGAACCTTTCATCCTCAGTCCAAGTACTAGCTTTGATTAGAATGGTCTTCCTGATATTTCCTGCGATGGCCAAGGGTAGGAAGCTCACTAAAAGACTTTCCCTTGATTATTTGAAACATGAATCCAGCAGTGAAATATTTCCAAATGTAGCACAGCTCTCTCTGCCTCCTTTTTGCATTTGTCATGTAGCACCATCAAACAGAATTATTGATTTTCAGAGTATGAAGGAGCCATAAAGGGCCAGATCAGTATCTTCCCTGGTGTTCTTGTATTATGGAACCCCTGTCATAATAAAGCCAGCCGGTGCCCAGCTTATGATTGGATTCCATAAATGAAAGGAAACTCAGAATTTATGCTCACATGCCACTGAGAAAACATTACAGCTACCTGACTCATTATTTGAGAATGCAACATGCCAGGGATGACACATATCAGGCTCCTTTAAGTCTGACACATTTCTACTATTAAAAAAAAAAATGTTAAGCTTCACAGTAGTGGTGCAGAGAGGGGAAAAGCCCCTTTACAAATGTCTTTTTCCTTAAAAGAAAGAATATAGAGCACTCATGAAATAGTAATTAATGCCCAGCATGAGGTGTATTGGTAAGAATAATAACAGTAAATACATCCCCTCAAATTGACTATTCTATAGAAAATATTTATTCTTGCTATTGTTATTATTATTGCATTACTGCCAATAATTGTGATAGGTTATGTGCTAAGAGACTAGGCTTTTGGTGTAACAAAGCAAGAATATATAGAAAGAGCCCTAAAGGAGACTGAGAGACCCTCTCACTGCCTACCACCGGGTCCCCATTCATTGCCTCCCCACACTAACCTTTTAATTTGCATTCCTGAACTAACCATGTAGTGCAGATTGTTGGCCCCTGCCACTCATGACAGGTAGGGGTTAATTCAGTAGGCCCAGTGGTGCTGCCCACCAGCCCAACCTCAGCCCTCAGCCTCTTCTGTGCACCACACTGTCCTGCCGTCCTCCCGCCTGTGGCCTGACACAGATCTGGAGCCAATGGTTTCTCTGAGACTCCATCTGATTGGCATGGGAGAGTAAATAGCAGGAAGAATATTCTTTGCCAGGTCTCATAACCTCTCCCGGTGCTTGAAAAGACTCATGAACTCAGGGCACATGTTAGCATGGCCTCACTGCACACACAGAATTAAGGCCCAATAGGGCCAGAATGAGTGGCTCAGTGACACAAAGATTAAATTCTCATGGGCAGAAGCTGGTGGCGGGATGGGCAGTAAGCAAATATGATGAAACACACGAGTAGAAGAGAACATAAACTTGCAAATGGAGGGCACACTGGTAGGCATCAGGGAGGGTCAGGGCATCATCACACTTGCCAGCAGTCACGTTTCTACCTTGTTACTCTTAGCACCTAGCTTATCTCTGGGTATGCTAGGTCTCTGGTTTCTTCTAAGACCTGATCTCTCTGCCTTTCCAGGTGGCAGTCATGTGCACAGAATCGAGCATGCACAATTCTTGAATCTACCTATTTCAAAATTACCAGAGGCACCCTGTACTTTCAAACTTCTCCATATTTAGGCCTGCTCTTCTTCCATCTGGCAGAATACTGTGTGAATTATCAAGGTTTATGACAAAGACCCCATCTCTTTTTGTTTTGAAAATTTGATGGGTAAAATACAATTTGATTGGTACATATTCAGTATACATAATGATCACATTCATCATAGAGAGTTTGTTCCTGTGCGTAATATATCCTGATTCTTTTTTCCCATTCTCCTCCCCTCCTTTCAGCCATTTTTCCTTTCCTTATTTACAAAAGTTTTGTTTCATTGTTTCTTCTATTCATTTTATTTCTTTTTCCTTTCCCCCACTCCCTTGTACCCCTTCCCATTTGAACATTTTCTCCCCATCGCCAGTATGTATCATACATTTTGGTCCTTATTTATACTTTTGGTCTTATGCACAAGAGAAGTAACGCTATATTTGAACATGTGTGACCCATCTGTTTTACGTAAATGCATGGCCTCAAGATGCATCCATTTACTTGGAAATGCCTCAACTTTATCCTTCTTTATCCATTGTGTAAAAATAACCACATCATGTTTATCCATTAATCTACTGATGGACATTTGGGCTGTTTCCAAGAGTTAGCTATTACAAACTGCATGGCTAAAAACATGGGTGTGCATATAGTATTGTGGTATGATACATTTGCTTCTTTTGGCAAGACACCAAGTGGGAAAATAGCTGGGTCAAATGTAATTTCTAGCTTTAGCTTTTTGAGGTATCTCCACACTGATTTCTATAGTGGCTGCACCAGTCTACATGCCCATCTACAGTGGAGAAGAGTTCCTTCTTCCCCAAAAACCTTCCAGCATTTGTTACTGGTTGATTTCTTGATATAGCCATTCTTCCTTTAGTGAGCTGAAATCTCAATGTTGTAAAACTTTCCCCTCTCGAATGACCAGGAATGCTGAAAATTTTTTTCATATACTTAGTTGTCATTTGTACTTTGTGTGAGAAGTATCTATTTATTTCAGATGCCCGTTTTTGTGTAAGGTTTTAAATTTGGGGGGGGTTCAATTTTTTTTAGTTCTTTATATATTCTAGATATCAATCCTTCTCTGAGGAACAGCTGGCAAAACTTTTTACCCACTCTGTGGTTGAAAGGCTCCTCCATCTCTTGGAAAGTTTCTACCCTATTTGGAGCACATGGAGGTTGCTCCCACCCATGGCATTGTTTTTCCACTTTGTACCTGTAGTTTGGTTAGGTGAAAAGCAGAACTTTCAGCCCTTTACACAGAACTCTCCACACTTTCACCTCTCCATAGTTCTCTCCGTAGTTCCATGTCCTGAAGCAACTCCAGACTGAATCTGTGGCCTTATCTTATTCAACCTCATGCTTTCCTCCCCTCTCTGTCTTGGTCTTTGCATTTTCCCTTGTCAGGAATTTCTTTTCTACTGTGCTTGCTAATCAAACACCCTATCCATTCAAGGCCATCACTAAAGCTAAATGCTAAAGGATATTTTTTTTCTTTGTTATACACTCCATCACTTGCATCATCTGCATAAGGGTTTAATCCTTTAGAAATATTAAAAATCCTTCAGGGGAGATAATGACCAACCCTCTCTGCTGAGACCCACAAAACATTTTATTCCTCATCCATGCCTCATGTGATGATGACCACCGCCAAGGATAATTTTAGGGGTTCATAAACATGGCAATTTGAAATGGGAAATCTTTTTTTAGCTTGGACTTTAAACGGAAAGTAACTTTCTACTACTGCAAGGAGTTTAAAATTCCCTGGCCAGTGCCAGGAAGTACAACAAATGCTGATTTGATCAGTGGGAAATAAGCCAGCCAGCAGAGAGAACACTTGGGAGCTTAAGAGATGATGTGACAATCAGTCATTTCTGTAACTAGTAAAGCTGGCACACTAGAGAAAAGCGATGTCTGAAGAAGAGAGTTAAGACTTGGATGGTGATCAGGGCATGAGCGAGCGCTTCTGATCTATATGGCCCCAAACCAAACTAATACGGATTGTCCAAATGAGATGCATAGAAAAGGAAATGTTCATGGGACAGAGGAGTCAAGAGATAATGCGCAGTTAGTAGAGTGCGACTTGCCTGAGAGTGTCTGCGGGGTTACCACATTAGAACTGGAGACCAAACATGCTCCTTTGGGAGGTGGGGGAACACTTTGGAGGAAGAGGTAAAAATAAGAAGAAATAAAGATTCTAGAATGCTACAAAAATACAACCCACCAACCAACCAACCAACCACAAGTTAGAAATAAAAACCCAACTATACAAATACTGCACAGAAAACTGACAAAATGTTCCTATTCCCAGTAGCGGAAAGGCCCTTTCTTACTGCTTCCTCCCTGGTTCAAACTACCATCTATTTTTGTTAGAATTGATGCAAGGGTCTGCAAACAAGGTTCCTCAACTCCCACCTTGCTCCCAATGAACACAGCCTCCAGACAACAAGGACACTTTCTACACATGAAAAACTCAGTCATGTCAACACCATTCCCTAAAAGCCACCTCTCTCCCTCACACATCGAGCTTCTGCATTCACTCCTTGTGGATGTTCCAGACAACAAGGACACTTTCTACACATGAAAAACTCAGTCATGTCAACACCATTCCCTAAAACCCACCTCTCTCCCACACACATCGAGCTTCTAGAGCATTCACTCCTTGTGGATACGATCAGCCTCTGCCAGGCACTACAGGCACAGAGACAAGGAAGAATTAATGCGCAGTTAGTAGAGTGCGACTTGCCTGAGAGTGTCTGCGGGGTTACCACATTAGAACTGGAGACCAAACATGCTCCTTTGGGAGGTGGGGGAACACTTTGGAGGAAGAGGTAAAAATAAGAAGAAATAAAGATTCTAGAATGCTACAAAAATACAACCCACCAACCAACCAACCAACCACAAATTAGAAATAAAAACCCAACTATACAAAGACTGCACAGAAAACTGACAAAATGTTCCTATTCCCAGTAGCAGAAAGGCCCTTTCTTACTGCTTCCTCCCTGGTTCAAACTACCATCTATTTTTGTTAGAATTGATGCAAGGGTCTGCAAACAAGGTTCCTCAACTCCCACCTTGCTCCCAATGAACACAGCCTCCAGACAACAAGGACACTTTCTACACATGAAAAACTCAGTCATGTCAACACCATTCCCTAAAAGCCACCTCTCTCCCTCACACATCGAGCTTCTGCATTCACTCCTTGTGGATGCGATCAGCCTCTGCCAGGCACTACAGGCACAGAGACAAGGAAGAATGAGATAGATCTGGGCAAGGGAGGGGCTTTTATTGCAAGTAGGGGTTGAGTTCAAATTCTTTGACCTGGCTTGCACAATCTAGAACTTGCTTATCTCTCTAACCTCCTGCACCTTTCCGTCGGCTGCCTGAATCCTTGCCTTTCCTGAAACACGCTGTATATGGCTTCATTTCCCTCCCAGCGACCGCTGAGCTCTCTGTCACCTCCCATCTTTTTTTGTATGGTGCTTTCTGTGCTGAAAGACATTTCTAGTCCCCCTCTTCCTGCATTTCCCTAGCTTTACTACTACTCCAGGCACTACAGGCACAGAGACAAGGAAGAATGAGATAGATCTGGGCAAGGGAGGGGCTTTTACTGCAAGTAGGGGTTGAGTTCAAATTCTTTGACCTGGCTTGCACAATCTAGAATTTGCTTATCTCTCTAACCTCCTGCACCTTTCCGTCGGCTGCCTGAATCCTTGCCTTTGCTGAAACAGGTTGTATATGGCTTCATTTCCCTCCCAGCGACCGCTGAGCTCTCTGTCACCTCCCTTCTTTTTTTGTATGGTGCTTTCTGTGCTGAAAGACATTTCTAGTCCCCCTCTCCCTGCATTTCCCTAGCTTTACTACTATTCAGCACACCTTTTATTACTATTTTCACTTTGTATGCCACTAGACTGAGATCCCTGTAGGACGGTCGTTAGTCGTTGGTAAAGAACTCAATGTTCAGCGCAGTAGCTGATTTACATATATGCTCAATTATTGGGTGATTGAACAAATCAAAACTTGGCTTTTTGTTGCTGGTTTCTTTTAAACCAAGAAGAGAAGTTTTCAATTGTGCCTGTTGGCAGAGATTGTTTTGTTCCTAACCATTTCCGGCTTGAGCTCAATACAAATTTATTCAGTGAATAAATGAAAAGATAATGCGACCCCCAAAATAAACCCGCATTAAAACTATGTCCAAGTGTGATCAGAACTGAGATGGGATATTGAGCATCTTTTTGTCCAAATAAAAGCCTAGAACTTTTTTGTTTTGCAAGAAATTACTTATCTTAAGAAATGTTAATCGTTGTCTAACTTTATATATTTAAACATTTCCTTCCTCGTATGATACAATAAAAGCATTAGAGTTTAAATTGTGATGCTCTTCTCACTTTTACTTCTGAATTACAAAATGCCACATCTATCCAGCTCTGCCAGAAGCAGGCAACATTAATATTAATGTTTCAAAAACCTGCAGTATGACAGCAAGATGATTTAAAGAAGAGAATAATCAGAGTCTGCATCTTAGTAAATAAATCCAAGGTCTAATTTGTTCAGTCTTTCACCCACATTTTTTTAGGGAAAATTAATATTCTTTTTAAAAAGAGAATCAATACAAGCTCTGACCTGCTGACTTAGTAGGATTAAAATGGAAGTATTTCTCTCCTCTACACCAGCTAATCTCCTCTTTTCTAGCCTCTCTGTATTCCATTCCAATGGACAGAGATAAATGCAAGGATATCCTCCAAATATCACTCTTGACACATTTAATAAGGCTTGTGGCTGTTCTGTTTGAGTGTCTCCTGGCTATTCCAGATAGTGAAACCATAACCAGGCCTGTCTTTATTTTCAAGAAGTTTATAAACCAGATGGGAGAGGAGGTGTCCAAAGAATAATAACAACAAGTGCATTCTCAGCGACTGTGGCAAAAACCATTTCCCATATATAATTTCTACTCTTGTGAGCCTTTCATGATCTTTTCCCTCCCCCAAAGGTAGAGGTACTCCACATTTTTTGTTAAGTCATTTAACCTGCACAATAATTCTGAGAAGTTTATCACATATCACCATTTTACAGGGGTACAATAAAGTTAAATGACTAATTAAAGGTCCTAGGTCCAAGAAATGGTACACCTCACATTTAGAACTCAGTTTTGCCTGACTGGAAATTTTAATTCTTCTATTGGTATAACTCTGTTATTACTCACTTTTACTAATACATTTATTCTGTTGGCAGCAGTGGGATCTGCTTGACATCTCTGGAGAAAGTGTTTCTATGGCTTTTATGTCTTAACTTGCTCATCTATCATCAAAGAAAGCATAGAAGGTGTCAGCATGGCATGAAGGTTCAAAGTTTGGAATATAATAAACAGGCTCTGATCCAAAATCCCTTTCTAGCTGTATGACTTTCAATAACTTACCTTCCCTATATGTTTCCTTATTATAAAATTAGAAAATAATAATTGGGTCTGAAAATGTCATTAACTACTTTTTGTAACTAATACTAGTTATTGTGCTTGCTTCTGTGATTTAAGAACGACCATTTCTATAGATTATAGATAGTTCTTGGATTGAAAAATAGCTCAAAGATATAAATATTATATGACAAATTGCCTTACCCATTCGAAGATACAGTAATAATAAGTATATCCACAGAAATATACATGCGTTTTGGAACAATCTTCCAGTTTTACTCATAGGAAAACTGAAGGCCCCCCAAAAGTGAAATCACTTGTTTGACTTCACACATGTAGTTGAGTCACCTTTTCAGAAGGTTATGTTGCTGTCTATGCCACCTAAGTAGTTTCTGACAGTGTTGATTTCCATAAATATCCTTCCATAAGCTAATTGCAAAAAGCAGACTTCAAACAGTCCCCACCCAGTGAGTCGGGCCTTCTTCCATTGGCAAATATCCCAATACCTTGTAAAACAAACTGAGCTTTCTTAAGTGAATCTCAGGATTTACTCTGGTTTTGAAGTATTACAAATATTATAATCTGAAGTGCAAGATATTTTTCATATGAGATAAATATTTTCACCACGATTGAAAAATGTAGTTCAACTCAGTTCAATAAATATTTGAGTGCCTAATTTGGTTCTGGGATCATAGTGTGATACAGATGAACTCTGCTTTCTTAGGCCACCAGAACTTTATTTTGAAAGTTCACCTTACCTTGGCAATTCTCTTTTCTTCAGAAACTAAAGTTAAGGAAACCAAAGAAATATTACTGCTTGATATCAATATGTTATTTGATCTAATTCAAGGAAGAAATGAAGAATGAGGTAAGACTTCAGTGATTTAAACTTTGCATGTTTGCAGAAGCTCCTTTTGGCATCCTCATTTATTTTATAAATTTAAGCCTTTGCTTCCCTTGTCATTTTCTTTCAAATAAAATCCTTGCACTGAATATTAACCAAGATTGCTGAACAGTACGTTAGCTCTACAAGCTATCAGAAACAGCAATACAATCAAGCTCTCCAAAGCATTTTGTTTATTTACATCTCAGAATGTTTTATACAATGAGATATTGTGACATTTGCAGAAAAATTTGGGTCCCATGCTAAGTTTTGATAGTCTTTGAGTGGACATCATAATAATATAATCACTACCACAAGTTTTTTTTAGTTCTTTTGTATCTCATGCTAAAGACTTATTTAAATTACCATTTGCAATCTTACAACATAAGTAGAAATTATTTTCCTCATCTTACAGATGAGGCAAAGCCTATATAAACATGCCCAAAGTTAAGTAGCTAAGCATGGTAAAGCTGGAAATTGAACCCAGGTTGGCTTGATCATGTTTAATGCATCTTCAGAGTCCCTGGGAGCTTTTTTGCACAAAGTAGGTATTAAAAAAAAAATCATTGTTGAACTGCTAAATGCTAAGAGTAGCAACAAAAGCAACAGAAATGCTGAAATGTGAAATAAAGTACTAGAAAAGGTTAGTAACTACACTTTGAAAGAGCTGTTAAAACAGAATCCCTTGTGACTAGGTCTAGATAGGTTTCTGAAAGACCCTGAAGCAGCTTTGCAGAAACTGCACCAAACATGCAGCAACAAGTTCGGAAGGGATGCTGTACACAATTTTACTGCTACAGAAAAGAAAATCAAATTTTTAGTCCTCATGCACCTAATAAAGCAATCCAAGATTTTTTTCTCTACTACAATTGGGGGGGGGATAATAACAGTGTCACAGATGGCCCCCGTGCGCAACTTCCAGATTTTGACCAAAATGCTGTGCCATTGTTTAGTAGGGAGCTTTGAGTGTCAAATGCTACAGAATCCATGCACAATTTGGGCTTTTAGAAGACATTTGGCTCTGCAATTTTAATGCCCCATCATCATACACACATACCATGTTGACACAAACATTTTCAGAGCTGTATAAAGGAATTCACTGCTATTTCTGTACCACTGCTCTTCAGAGTGTGCTCCCAGACAAGTAACACAGACATCAATAGGAAATGCAGATGCTCAAGTCCTATGCCAAGTCTAGTTTATCAGAATCTGCATTTCAACACAAGCACCCAGCAATTTACATGGATGGCTGAGGTTAATACTGGTCTGTATGGGGGAATCTCACAGAGTTTTGCCTGCAGGTGCTAAAGTGGATCGTCTTGACCAGTGGTAGGAAAACATGCAGTCATCTCAGCCAGTAATTCATATTGCTAATGTTAAGCAGTCCAGTTGACGATCTGACCATTAGACCAAGCCAGAACCCTACAAGCTTCTTTTATGTACTGTGATAAAATGAGGGGTGCGCAAACCAAATACTCAGGGATGGTGGATTCCTTTGTGATGTTCGAGTCCTCCAGTCTGCACAATTAAAACACATTTATTGCATGCTTTAAGACACTCATCTTCTCTGAAGGCAATTCTGATTTACGCCTTCATTCTAAAGACTTTTTGTATATATATCTAAGCATTAATTTACTCAAGCTGTGTATGTTTACACAGTTTCAATTGTTTTATATTTGCCTCCATTTGATTAGACTCTGAGTGAGATATTGTAATCTATCCTTATTAAATCCTTGAAAGGAAAAGAAGAAACAGAGAAACTAATTATTGAAAGTGAGATCCTATGGATTTATAGGGATCAACCCAGAGCTCTGCACATGCTAGGCAAGTACTCTACTACTGACCACATCCCCAGCTCTATGAAAATGAAGTTAGAATCAGAGGTATCTTGGTCTTCAATTCTTATCTTGGTTTTTTTAATTTTTCCCCCCAAAGACAACTGTTCTGACTTTTACATGACAATTCCTAACCTTTGTTCCCGATTAAAAATCAAGCAATGTGATTTGCCAGTCATACTTGAAAATGGCAGAGAAGCAATTCTCTGCTCCACCGAGGACAGGAGCTGGGCCTGCCGGTTGGCAATCACTCTCCACATTAGTCCTCTGTCCAGTTGGTGACCAGCAGCACAGCTGTGCAAAGCTCAGGCCAGAGGGAGATCTAAGCATTGTGTGTTTGTCTCCTGTGAGTTTTGCTTTATTTATGTCTCTACTTTATGGCCATCCCTTTGAATGCCAAACAGAAGGGTAAGAACCACAGAATTTCTTCTCATTTTTAGGTCACAACTGAAATTGCAATGCAATGTAAAATTTGCCTGAGGCTCAGCAGATGGTTCCTAAACAACAAAGGGACAATTTGTCTGCTGTACATTGATGTGGTTGGTTATAAGGAAGATTAAAGTTGCAAGGGAACTGATGTTATGACCAAATCTGCTTTCCTTACCCCCATCTGTCTTTCCTCCACCTTTATTTTTACAATTTAGATCCTTGGCTGCTACAATACAAACCTTGATATGTTCATCCCGGGTCAACCATACACGTTGTTGATGACAGGTAAGTGGGTGAATGTAGAATGGAAACATAGTGACTAGATTGCCAGACAAAGTGGGTTCAAATCTTATGTGGATTTGTCTCTTCCTTGAAAAATAAGTTCCCTTTCAACTTTGGAGTGAAAGAGTAAGTGAACTGTATAGTGGATTTATTTACTGGGATGCTTTCCCTTATAATTCTCCTCTTTAAATTATCTTTCAGCTGGACTCCCAACCTTTCTGGACATCAATATTAATGTTTGCAGCTCCTGGCAGTGGCTGGTAGAGGTTGCATTTCATAATTCAGACATAAAAATTAAAAGCAGAGGCACACAGTAGCAGAACCATCCATCCAGTTTTTGATGAAAGCCCTTCAAGGGGCTGGGGATTTAGCTCAGTGGTTCTGCCATCTACTTCACAAGCACAAGGTTCTGAGTTCGATCCCCGATACCACTCCCCCAAACCCCTCCCCCCAAATGAAAGCCCTTCGGGAGGTGAGCCTTTCCCAGCTCTCTTCTAGCAAAGAAATGCAGTCACATGAGCAGGTAAATATCAGTGCTTACTTGAAAAAGAAGGCTATAAAAGGTATAGGATGACTCAAAAAACATTTCACTTCAGAGTTGGCTTCAAAGAATAAAACTTTGTGGATCATCAGTCATATCTTCCATGGGTAGGTACAAAAACAGAAAGGCTCTCTGGTAAATCCTACTGGAAATCAAGTTTGACCCCCAGATGTGAGAGACTAGAGGACCACTCAGGTCTGCAAGAAATTCAGTGTTTCAGTGCTTTCCCATAAAGAAGAGTCCTACAGTTCCATTCTGTAATCACTAGGGCATGTGATTACTTCCACTGTTGACAGAATATATCCCCGATGTCTTATGGTTTGGGAACTGTAGATCCTAATATGAGAAAAAGAAAAACAATGAAGCAAATTCTTTGTAGATAGGGAGGGGTGGAGAGGTGGAAAGGAGGTCAGGGGAATGGGGAAAAAAGAACCAAGATGGACTATGTGAAGGTGCAAATTCCCAATGATGAATGTCATCATATTGTATACCTTAAATGTACCAATAAAATTAATTTTAAAAAATTAGCTCATCATGATTCTCTTCACTACTGAGTCCTTCCTTCAAAAACAAGATGCAAACACTTGGAAAGTATAAAAAATTCTCATCAAAATAAATTAAAATAGCAGCTTATTAAAATAGACACTTCATCATATACTCAGCACTGCAAATCCACCAAATAAAAGGAAGAAAACCACACTTTTTATGATCATGTTGAATGAGAACTATCTCCTTCCCTTAGTGACCTGATATTTTAGGGTTGGAAGATATAAACCTAAAAGAATGCAAAAAAAAATTAATGACAATCCCTAGTTATTCTCCCATCCACTCCCTTATCTTGAAGTATTTATTTATTTATATTTATTTATTTCAACATACATGTCGTAGGTATGTTTACATTCCTTTTGTGGATTTGGGCCATGTACATTGCATTGGATTTTTTCAGCCCCTTTCTTTCCCCTCCTTGTCCCTCCTTCCGTCTCTTGATCCCCTTCTCATTTAACACATAGGATTCTTTTTATTTCCTTGGGTTTGGGGGTTTGTTTTGCTTTGTTTTACTACATTGGCTGTTCCAGTAAAGGAGAGAAAGCAGCTTCTTGTCTTTTCTAGCCAAAGTCTTTTGTCTTGGATACTTTCTTTCATGATTTAAAATAGTTCACTTCTAAACCACAGCTGCTTTCTAAAGAAATGCCCAGTCACTGTCTACATCCCAATATTTGTTAGAGAATTGGGTATGTGCAGAATGTCACAGTTACTTACAAACCTCCTTGTTAAAGGAGGCCTCTTTCTCTAAAAAGGCTATGCAATGACAAGTGTCTCCATAGTGCTTTTTCTTCATTATTCCTAAAATAGGTAAGTGCTTCTTGCTTGCTATTCATTCTATTCTTGTAATTTCTGTCCTAATCATTGCTAAAGTGATTTTTCTGAAGAACCAAAACTTGCAGGGCTTTTTAAAAGTTTATTTTTCCTTGTCTTCTGATTTCTTTTTTGATAAACATGTTGTAAATGTAGTTTTATCCCCTACAACCCCCAGATCTTAAGCAATTTGTTTGTTAGGCACTTTTTGGGACAGCATACAGACTGATTTTCAAAACTTGAATAACATCAAGTATTGAAAATTCAAATGAAAATGAGAACAGCTGTCCATTAGCCAGTCATAGGTTTGTATGCAGACTTTGGTCCCAGTTTAGCTGCTTTATATTTAGCACGGCAGGTTTCTTAAAAGAATATTTTCCAACCCATCCTTCCAGCCTCTCATGAATCAAAAGCCAGCGACTTAGGAGGCTTACAATCACTACAGACAATGTTTGCACTAAACAAAGTAAGTCAGAAAGGCCAATTCAGTGAAGCACTGCAAATACTCTGTAGCTCAGAAGGGCAAGGAGATGTCCCTGGCTGGGAGAAGGTCTGTGAAATAACATGGACAAAAGAATTTGCAGAGCTTAGGAAGAGAAAATGAAGAATGGATGGGGAAAGGCAGGTTTGAATTCACACTTGGGTTTTATGTGAGGACAGCTCAATACACCTGCAGAGAGGAAGCTACTTCATTGTTTCTGTAAAGAACAATAAAATTATTCCTGACTTTGAACACTCTGTGAGATGCTCTTACAATGTCTTGGGTGCTGGCCTCCTTCCACCACCTACTCTGCCCTTTCAGATGGAGTTTCTCAGTCCTTGCGCATAACAGATTGCTCACCACCCACGTGTTCTTCTGAGTGTGAAAGCACAGAAAATATATTTTGGTGCCTCTGGAAGAGGAAGAGAAGGCAAAAAATAACAAGGCTGTACTTACTTACTGAGATGAGTTTGGACTGCTTCTCTTTACTTGGTGGCTTTCTGAGTGTGATATCTTAATGTAGAAGGTATCATTCCCATCACTGATTAGGTCAGGAAACTCTGTCCTGATTTCAGGCAACTGAGAATCACTATGGAACCTAAAAGGCAGTGTCTAGTTTTGCTTGGTCCAGCTGGCGCATCGTATTTCCACAATAACGTAAGTCAGTGGGATGCAATGATCTCCTGAGTTCATTTGTTTATATAATGTTCTTGCACCCTTCCATGCAAGGCATCAAAGAGTACCACAAGCAGCTGCCACACTGGGGATCTTTTCTGTGTGGCTGCTGTTTCTCTTCAGCGTGCAGTTCCCCAGCCTCCCAAAGGTGCACTCCACTGCAGCTGCAGCCCTTCTGGCCAGGGGTGAAAGCGTTCACTGGATTTCAGAGGAATGTGGGGCAGTTTCATCATCATGGAAACAACTGAAAAAACGATGAAACAACTGAAGAAATGGAGACTGAAGTAATGGTGCCATAGATTAAATAGAAGTGGACTTCAGTGATACAGATGGGTTTTTCAAACTAATGGGCACCATGTTCTTTATCAAAGAGTCTGATTTCCTGGTCCACAGAGAAGTGTATAAGAAGTTACATTAAAATCCAGTCAGTGGGAACAGTTTGGGGTTGTAGAAAATGAATGTGTCATATAGAAAAATGAGAAGTGATTGTCTTACTGAGGTCAGGTCTTTCCCCACGGTGGGGATAAGGTAGAATAATTTTTTCCTGTGATAAAGTATTAGATGTGCTTTCACTGTAGTTTGGCATAATTGTCTAACAAAATAAAACACTGTGAATTCTTCAAAAATTATGTGCTGACACTGGTTGGGGGAGCTCCGGGACATAGAGATCTAGAACAGGGGAAAGTTGATCTAAAAATTAAGCCTCAACATTTATGAACTTGGTGATTTTGGACAAGTTCCTTGACCTCTGTTAATATCAGTTTTCCATTCTGTAAGTGAAAATAATAATTGTAAGTCCTGTCAAGGTTGCTGTGAGGATTGCCTTGCATAATAACTAATAATCTATTTTATAGTTGTCTGACATTTAATAATTATTCAATAAATAGTCCATGAAATTAGCTAGAGAATGTGTTATATTTTTGAGCATTTATCTGAAGTCTCTAAAAGCCATAGCTAAAAATCTGCTTTAAACCTTATTATTTTACTTCACTATTGAAAACAAATAATGAAGGGGCAGAAAATATATCAATTATAATTTTCTTTTAAAGACATTTATTACATTTTAACTTTATTCTTGCTGCTTTTCAATGGAGAACAGCGAACCTAACCTCAGCTACTATCCCACAAATCTGTATTGAGAATATCCAAAGCAAAAGAATCTATCTTCTTTGTGTTCGCCCTGCTAAGTTTCAGATACATTACATTCAAAATAACATCCACAGCGCCCCCCAAAAAAGTCTCCATGTGCATTAGACTAACCCTATCTAGGCACAGTCACCTCACTTTAATACCTGGGCTCTCCAGGTAATTTATATATAATGAGTCAAAGTCATGTTACAGCAAATCCTGAACAACTTTTTTCTACTGCTCACTATAGTTTGGAGAATTCTTCAGAAAAGTAGAAATATTAATATATTAGTTTTTATAACAGACTTTCAAGAGCACTAGGATTTTGTGTCAGCTACTTTTTTTCATTGCTGACACAAAATGCCTGACACCCAAAGTTACAAAGTATATAATGAGTCAAAGTCATGTTACAGCAAATCCTGAACAACTTTTTTCTACTGCTCACTATAGTTTGGAGAATTCTTCAGAAAAGTAGAAATATTAATATATTAGTTTTTATAACAGACTTTCAAGAGCACTAGGATTTTGTGTCAGCTACTTTTTTTCATTGCTGACACAAAATGCCTGACACCCAAAGTTACAAAGGAAAGGGTTTATTTACCGCACCGTTCGTTGAGGTTTCAGTCCATAATCGGCTGGCTCCAAGGCAGAGTGGAACAGAGGAGAAACAGGTCATGATGCCCGTCATAGCACAAGCCACAAGGGAACATTAACAGCTTCTTTCCCCCCCTTTTATCTTATCCAGACTACTGGGATTAGGGCAGTGCCAAACCAAACAGTGGACTGGGTGAGTAATCACACACCCTTAATCTCAGCAACACACACTCTAGATTCAGCCACTTCTGAAATAGCCACCTTTGACCACTGAGGCTTTAGGGAGGCATGTAGATCCAAACCGTCACAAATTTCAATAGTGATGATGAGCAGGAAGTGGAGTGGGGAGCTCTCTGGGCCCCTTATTCCTACTTCATCCAAAGCATCGCTTCTTCTTTTATGTTTTACATGCTAGGCTCTAATTGAACTTCCTCTCTAAAAATGGGATTCTGCTTGCTTAAAAAATCATATTCATTATAAACAGTTCGAAAAACGGCATGAAAGGAGTTCAATGCCCTGACTTTTTTCTTTGACTTACTTAGGCCTTACCCATCACACAAAACTTACAGTGGCCCAAGTTTCCAACCCTGTGTCAAAACTGCTCTAAAGCAAGTGTTGAAGCCTACTCATATGGTAACATCCATGCTATCTCTCTCCTCTGTCCCAGGATCCTCTCTCCTTTTCTGGTCTGTGCAGAGACATGAAGTGGTCACATTACAGAGGCAAGCACTGCTGTAAAGTGAATCTGCTCACCACATTCCTTTGTGCACAAGCGCCCTCCTGTGTGTCTATCTGACTGTGGGAGACAAGGTGAAAGATGGATACCAAATTTACGCATATCTTTTAAAGTTTGGTTTATTTATTTATTTTTAAAATATAATTAGCTGTTTATAATGACTTTCTTTTCTTTTCTTTTCTTTTCTTTTTTCTTTTGGTTTTTTGAGACAGGGTCTCACTATATAGTTGACACTGACCTGGAACTCACTATGTACCCCAGGCTGGTCTTGAACTCACAGTGATCCTCCTGCCTCAGCCTTCTGAGTGCTGGGATTACAGGCATGTACCACCACACCCAGCTATAGTGACTTTCTTAAAACACCAGTTTTCCCAGATTTTGTAAAGATACAAATACAAAATTTCCACATCACCTGTATGTTTCACTCACTCCTTTATTTAGCCATTAAATAAACTTTATTGAATTCCCCTTCATGCTCCAGAGTCCATGTGGGATGATGAGATGAATAGACTTGTGATTGCCCAAACAAGTCTGGGTTGGTATCCAGTTACACAAAAGCAACATGGGGGAACACAGCAGTGTGTCTTTTGGGGTAGACTGGCCAGCATGTGATCCCATTTCAGCCGCCATAAAGGAGTGAGCCTTAGTAAATGCCTTCTGCTACCTGAGTTTATTTCCTCATTTCTGAAATACGACTTCACATGCGTTCCTTGTGCAGTTCTGACAATTCCATGTAAAAATACAAGTACATGTTTGGTAACTAGCTAAAAATAATTATACAATAACTGACAAGGACCATTTTCTCATTGGAGGACAGCTTGGACCTCCGAATGTAACAACGTCTCTGCCCCAGGTCCCTGAAGCAGTACCCAGGTGGCAGTGCATTTGTGCCAACGCATTTTGGAAAAAGCCTCCAAAGCTATCTCTGTTGCTCCCAACTTCTTGGTAAAAATTGTGCTGTCTCCAAGCATTTGCTAAATTAATAAAACTCTAACTTGTGTTAAAAACCTATTTTGGCCTTTATTATGGAAGCAAGTGCCATGAGAACCCAGGTGTAAAATAGAGAGGCTTCCAAAATGCTTAACAAACATGCTTTCTAAAAGTGATCATATGAAAGATTAATCTAAATTGATAGTTTTCCCAGTACAGGAGCAATTCCCCGGGAGTAACTTAGGAGATTTAGGCCATCATCAGTGGGATAACAGCTAGTGCACTGAAGCAATAATGACTAAATGGTACCCTGAGTTGTTAATGCAATTTCTAAAAGAGCTCAGCTCATTATGAGGAGATGGCTGTCAAACAAGGGGAATTTGGCTTTGTAATGCTGTGTACACATTACATAATTTTTATGCTTGGATCTTAAAAAGTTGTGAATACATTTGGCCCATTATTTGTTCTTTTCTGCTGTATTGGTTTTCCATTGCTGCTATAACAAATTGCAGCAATGGCTTATAGTAATGCACATTGATCATTTTCGAGTTGTGTAAGTCAGAAGCCAAGAAGTATATGTCTCAGTGGGGTCAGAGTTTTGATGAAGCTGCATTTCTCTCTGGAAAATCTAGGGGAGAATCTATGCCCTGGATTTTTCTGATTTCTAGATGTTGTCCTCTTTCCTTGGCTCCTGGGCTAGTGCTGCAGCTTCAACACAAGAAATATCTTATATCTTTGATCCTTCTCCCTTCATTACATTTTCCTCTATTACAGCCAGGAAAGGTTTTCTATATAGAGACCCATGTAATTAGGTTGGGTGCCCTTCTGCACCCTGGATAATTCAGGATAATCTCTTTGTCTCAATGTTTTCAAACATAATCATATTGGCAGAGTCCCTTTTGTTGCCATCTAAGGTAACATATTTAGAGATTCAGAGGTTTAGAACATGGCCATCATTCAAGGGTCATTATTCTTCTTACCACAGTTGCTACGGAAAGGATTGGGTTATTGCAGATGACATTAAAAGAAATGTGGCCTCAGGCCTTTGTTTCTTTGTGTATAGCCCGTAAGAAAGATGTGAATTTTCAGAAAGCCCTCCTGATCTATATATCCTGTAAAACTTTCCCTCCAGGCTGTGGGGAGAAATGAACCCCACTTCACTGTTGGTGGGACTACAGACTGGTGCAACCACTGTGGAAATCAATAGGAGATACCTCAAAGGACTAGGATTAGAGTTTGCATTTGACCCAGCTATCCCTCTGCTGTGTATCTTTCCAAAAGAATTAAAAGAATCATACCACAGTGATATATGTGCACCCATATTTATAGTGGCACCGTTTGTAATAGCTACAACTTGGAAACAACCCAAATACCCATCAATTGGAGACTGGATAAAGAAGATGTGTGTTTTCTATAAGATAGAGTACAACTCAGCCATAAAGAATGAGAAACTAGAAACACTTATAGCTAAATGGATGCACATTGAGGGTCTATTCTTAAGTGAAATAAATAGGACCCACTTGAGTAAATACCGAATAGTTTCTCTGGTGTGAAAAACTAAAAGCGTAAATAAGGTTCGAATGGTATAATTGATAGAATGAAATAGGAATAAAATGGCTAAAGGGGAAGTGGGAAGGAGAGGGGAAAGGAAATATGGAAAAAGAAAAATAATGAAACCATGACAACAAAGTCTTTGCAAATAGGGAAGGGTGAAGGGGGTGAAGGGAGAGCAGGGGTTTGGGGAAAAAACAACAACCAAGACATATCATGTAAAGGTACAAGGTCCCAGTGATAAATGTAACTGTACTGTTTAATTTATATGTACCAATAAACTTCATGGGAAAAATAAACTTTCCCTCCATCTGTAAAATGACACACAGATAAGACATATCATGTAAAGGTACAAGGTCCCAGTGATAAATGTAACTGTACTGTTTAATTTATATGTACCAATAAACTTCATGGGAAAAATAAACTTTCCCTCCATCTGTAAAATGAAACAGTCAGATAAAATAATCACTATATACTCCTCTAGCTTCAAAGGCCCTCAGTCTGTAATGACTGAACTTCACATACCATTTCTTGATGAATTTGGATAATTCAGATTTCAAGGCAAATTAAAGACTCACAATGGGCAAAATAGGAAGACAGAAAGATTACTATCCCATTCACCTAGGTTATCCAGCCTCCTGTTCTGTGCAAGCAATACTCCTCCGATCATATCATGTTCCTTTGGCACCACTGTATTAAAGGAGTGATTGACAGGCTGGGATGAGTCCAGAGGATAGCAAGGAGAATTCATTATTGTCTCCTAGCTTGAGATATAATGGTAAAAGAAACAAAAGATTACTTAGGGGAACAGGTTGGAGAGTGGGATGGGAAGGAAGACATGATAAATATTTGTCCTTAGTAAAGAAGAGCAAATCTTAGTCTGTATTTTTAAATAGCTATGGATGGATGAGAAGAAAGTTTCCAAAAGTAAGACCTGGAGCAAAATGGAAGTAGCTGTTTGTAGAAGACTTAATTCTGTATAATTAGATTCTGTGACCATTGGCTGCAAATACTGGAGAAGCAATTCTTCCTCTAGGGGAAGTGTTATATGGTGGTCTTAGAAATTCTCACCACAAAACCTCTAACAATTCATGAATCTGATTACTATAGAAATAACCACAAAGAGCTAATATTCCTTATTTCCATTTCTAATGAGTGTAAATTAATAAGTTAATTATGCAGACTGTTTGATTTAAATTATGCCTAAGGAAGAATTTCTCCTAAGCAACAGAATACAGATTTGAAGATGCTAAAGTTCCTCTTCTCAATAGTATGTGAAATCTAATATGACAAGAAAGTAGAAAGGAGGGTATCATTAGACAGAAGGAAGGGAAGAAAGGAACATGAGTGTAAGGGTTATCTTCGCAATACATTATAAACACCAAACCTCTGAAAACGTCAAACTAGTATGGAGGATAGGGCAAGCAAGTGATAGGGGACTTGATTAAAATATATTATGGAGACTACAAATCTGCCAAAATGAAATTCATTAATGCTTATACTTAACATACACTAATAAAAAATCAGAAATGTTTTTTGAAAAGAAATATAAAAAAGAATTGGCATATTTCATTAATCTTTGGACAAGGAGGCAGACAAGAGCTGTGGCTTCTAAATTCCATCCATGGATCCTGGGGTTCGGCAGAGTGAGTCAGGAACTGGTCTGTACCAGAGGAATAATCAGAGGACTGAAATCTACAATTCCCTACTTCTTGCTTTCGAGCACAGGATTAGCACTTCAGGGATCCTTACCAAGCCCCGCTAAGGGGAGGGGCAACTTAGATTTTTTTTGCAAATAGGAAATGACTCACCCACCAAAATAATCAGACATAAAAGTAAAGGATTTGAAATGTGAAAAAGAAATGGAAAATTATTTCTCCCTTATTTCAGAGCTTCTTTTCCAAGTTTGGCAGTTTTCCAATATGTACAAATTTCTGTACAATTTCCTGTCTTGACCTCCCACCACTGGGCACTGCTTTGTGGCACGCTTGGTAGAGACGGAGCACATACATTTTTAATATTCGAACTGTAGCTGTGCTGTATTTCAAGTTATTCTGTACACATTCCTTGTGGAAACCCGAGGCTTTATGCAACTTAAATAAAAACCTGCTGCTCCAGAACACACTGCCTTTAGCTAAATTCATCGAACAATTCCTAAGTGAAAGGTATCCAATAGCAAGAAACTTTGGCAACTTTGTAAAGTTAAAACTTTACAAAAGACAGATGACAGATTTAAAGAGGGGTAACACTTGCATCTGGTCACAAAAATCTAATCTCTTTAATTATGATTCCCAAAATAAAGAAAAGGCTTGCAGATCAACAGACAAATGAGCAAAGAGCACATGTACAGTTAATGAAAAGAAAATACAAACCACATTAATATCTATTCCAAGATGCAAAATCTAATTTATCATTGCTAACAAATTAACAAAATCCCAAAATATAACATCAGAATACTGTGAAAATAGGTACTCTTATATAATCTATGCTTTTCCATCATGGACTATTTGAAAATATCTATCTAAATTATAAGAGAATTCACTATGATATAACAGACCTAATCCAGAGACTTTACAGTTATAAATGCATAGATAGTTATTTGTGAGGCTGATAACTGCAGCATTCTTTATAACATAAGATAATAAACAATTTCAATGGAAATGTACTATAGAAATTCATAGAGTGAAATAATACGTGGTTGAAAAAAATGAATACATTACTTTGTACACACTATAGGAGAGCTCTACAAAATATTCTAGATTTAAAAACTGAGATATAAATTATTACATAGAATTTTATATATCATCTAAAATGAGTCAGATGATATATATTAATGTTTGTTCTTGGATGCATCAAGAAAACTTGAACCTCACAAGCGCAAGTGCCCAAATTCGATCCCCAGTACAAAAAAAAAAAAATCCAAAAAAACCTTAAAAGTACACATGTACCTAAAAATGAATAAAAATGATTATTTATGTTTGAATAGAAGCAGTTGGACAGATGGTCACAAGAATACAGAGAAATTTATTTTATTTTATTATACTTTTAGCTACATGAATATATTAGTTTTTTTAAAAATGCAATTTAAAATTTAAATGGACAACTTACCAGTTGAGGAGATTCAGTTAACAATTTTCTTTTTAAAATTAGTCTGTTTAATTAAAAAAAGAGTTTAAAATAATGAGAGCAAAAACATTTTATATAGAAATAATAAAACCAGGCTGGGGATTTAGCTTAGTGGTTCTGCTGCCTGCCTGACAAGCACAAGGTCCTAAGATTGATCTTTGATCCCAATAATAATAATAATAATAATAATGAGAAGAAGAAGAAGAAGAAGAAGAAGAAAGAAGAAGAAGAAGAAGAAGAAGAAGAAGAAGAAGAAGAAGAAGAAGAAGAAGAAGAAGAAACCCATATATCCATGTAGGTACATGTAAAATTAAATATATCACTGTCCTTTAATATGGATAAAGTGAGTAATTTTTAAATTTAATTCTGAAATTTTGGGCAATGGAAAAAAGGAACAAGATCAAATTATATAATTTTTATAATTTTTATTATCTGATAAAACAACTTAGCATATTTTTCATAAGAAGTTATAAGTGGTATAACCAACAAGATATTCTAGAGTAGGAACTTGCTTTTATAAAATTTTGAGAACACTCTTTGTAATATCACCCTGTAGTATCTCAGCAATCATTATGTCAATTGTACGGAAGCATGATTCATATTAAATAAACATTAGCTATTTACATTTCCTAAAATGGTCCATTTTAAGTAATAATCATAGCTAAAATTTGTTTAATTCTCATTACAAGTGAGGCAGTATTAAGTAGTTTCTTAAACTTTATCTGCACAGCAAACTGATAAATGAAGTACTTGATATTCCCTTGATGCAAACGAGGAGGCTAAGGGTTAAAAGTCATGTCACTTGACCAAGCAGGTGCCGCTCCTTACAGAAGGAAACAGAAACTAAATCCACAGACCTGGTGGAGGAATGATCCTGACCATCACATAATGTGTTATCACCCAGTGCATTTATGGGGAGATTTGAGCAATTACAGAGGAGAGAAAACAGAAGTATGGGGAAATCTTACCAAAAGCCAGAACTATAGCCTTAGGATTTATTTTTTAACAAGTATCCAAATATTCTGAACTACATACTACAAAATTAAATTTTTGAGAATGGTTGCCTTACACTTTCTTTTGTGAATATATCATGGAACTGGAGTTTTGGAAAGAGCCGGATAGCAGTCATTCCAAGGACACATTGACAGTCATTCCTGTTAAGCTCTGTTATTGGGGAAAGACAGATCCATATGCATTGGCTACTGCACTCTCTGTTGGCGAGGTCAATATTCTATTTTTAAAAGCTGTAAAGGTTGATTCCATTCAGCTGGAGGGCCTTCTCAACAGCTTTCCTCCACAGAACCAGTGCAGCGATAGATTCTAGACTCATGGGAGGTCCTGAAGATACAGATTTTGTCCTTATCAAGCTGTACTGTGTGGTAGAGTTAGCTACAAAAACATCAAGTAAGGGATATAATGAAGCATAATTAAGAGAAGCTTTTACAGAGTGGTAAGTCTTGAGTTAAGCCTGGATTAACAGAGAAATGAAGTCACATTTAGGGGATGGAATGAGAACCCAACAAAGACTGAAAGGCAAAATTGCATTTTTCAGGGAGCCATTATGGAACCAACAGAGTGTTCTTATAATTTATTTTTGCCCATATTTTTTGTTATTGATTGGATAACACACTACATGCACACTACATGATAAGAATGTAGAATAAAAAGAAGAGCAAGATGGGATTTCTATCTTTATTGTCTAAAGAAAGAGTGTATTTTTAGCTGAGATAGATTTATGCTTGTTAAAAATGGGTATGGCATTTAT
This sequence comes from Fukomys damarensis, assembly GCF_012274545.1. NCBI lineage: Eukaryota > Metazoa > Chordata > Mammalia > Rodentia > Bathyergidae > Fukomys > Fukomys damarensis. The sequence goes on from NW_022900936.1 coordinate 61,018,435, forward strand.
GTGAGAAGGAATGACGGAAGGATATGTAGGAAAGCTCACCAAGTGGACCAAGTAATGGGGATGGAAATGTGAAATGCATCTGCTGCAAGACACTTGGGAGATGAAACAGAGACAGGCATTGTCTCTGTTCCAGGCTGTAGAGTCATGAACACCATCATTCGGACATTATGATGTAAATTGAGAAACATAATGAGGACAAGGAATGGACACTGGGTGTCAGTTGAAGTAATATGGAAAGAGCATTTGCAGTATAAGAAATCTAAAGAAACAGTATAAAAACAAGATTTTCATAGATGACGGTAGAAGGACAAGGACCAAGATAAGAGGTGAAATGGGAGAAGGGGATATGCTGACGGGGCATCGGAGAAAGCCAAGACTGGGAAGTCTCCGGATGAGTAAGCTACAAAATTGGCGAGAGACTAGATAAAGATAATGAAGGGTGAGACAGATTCAGGCCTATTTCTAGGTCTTCAAGTCTAACTTTTGTCCCACTTTATATATCGGATGACCACAAAAATGTGAAGAGAAGTAATCTCGGTAGAGATTAAACTGTGAATCTAACGTAAACAAACATCGAGTCATGTCATTAGGGGAAGATTTAATCAGTATTTGTCTACATCAGCAATTGATTACCTTGTGAAACCTTCCACATTTCACATTTGCATTGAATTTTTTACTTTGTAAATCTCCAGTTTCAAAATTTAAATTTAATTTAAAATTTAATCTGAAAAGAAAAAGTAAAACTGACAAAATACATCTTTCCCTCCTTCCCTCTCTCCCTCCTCTCTCTCTCTCTCAACTTCTCTCTCTGTCTCCCTCTCTCTCTCTCTCTCTCTCTCTCTTTTTCTCTTTAGTGCTAGGAATCAAGCCCACAGACTCATTCTATCCCCAAGCTATGAGCCTAGCCTTAATATGGGCTTTCTTTAAAACTATGAATTATGTTGAGCCAAGTCCAGTAGGGGGATTTAAATAAGTAATCTGAAAGGATCTTCAGAAGTGATCACAGGTAGAAGTATTTCCTGAGAATGAAGAAAGACTTTGATGATGGTCCAATAGCTTTTGTAAGGCCCGCTAGAGTAAAAAGCACATGTTAACTATTTACAGTGTCTGGAGTATGATCTTTGATAACAAGGCCAGGTCAGGAAAATTAACTTAAATTATAGATTAATAGTTTACCTGTTGGATTATGAGGTTGCTTCAGAAGAACTAGACAGGAAGTTGTGAGTTGAAAGGAAAGCAGAAATGTTAGGCACATTGGGGCTACCTAGAAATGAACTCTGGTACCATAGTGAGTTCTGTTCTGAAGGCTAGGGGCAAAATGTTATAGGCCAGAAAGAGCTGCTCCCTTCTCTCTTAATCTAGGACCCACAGAACCAGCTGAAAGTGGGAATAAAAAACAAAAGAAGGGCATTATATTTCTCAGTTAATGAAGAGCATTCAAAGTCCCATGGGCCCTAAGAATCATGCCTGTGCAAATACGAGGCTAAGACAAAAGAACACAGAGCATGGAGTCTATATCTGCAAGTGTGGTCAGACTGAACAAGCTTCACGCAGACAGAGACTTGGCCTGTACCAGGTAACAGCCACCTAATTTGAAGATAGACTTAAAGACCTAAAGGAGCTATTCTCTAGAAATCCATCTATGTGCATATGCTTATTTCTTTCACTTGGGGATTCATTTCACTTTCCTTCTACTTTTCTAATAAAGTTCCCCTTGAAATTTCTCCACCTTGTGATTCAAAAGCTGGAAGGCACAGGCGAGGTGGTGACAGCTGCCATCTCAGCTGGATAATATTCCCTCCCCTTCTCCTTCCCTAGCAGTTGATGAGGATGGGAAAGAACAGACAGAGAGATGAAATCCCTGGAGGAGACGGGACAGCTGTGATCACTGGCTCCTTCCTGTCTCATGTCCCTCACTGTAAGGCCACAACACCCTTTAAATATATACATACATACACACACATATAGAGAACGTGGAATTATGCAAATTTACTGAAGTCATTAGTGGATATTGCACAGTTTCTTAGTATTTAATAGGAAACAATTACTGCTTTTGAACATAGTATACAAATAAGCTGCATTGAGAATAATCTAAGATATTACATGTATATGAACTACATATATATGAGAATGCCAGAATAATGTGTTCTAACGGTGCACTTTGCCTTCAGCAAATTGCACTCCAATGTATTTGTTTCTCATTTCATATTGTGCTTAGAGAGAACAAACCTCCCTGGGCTCTCTAAAACCCAAAGTACAAAACATACTGAAAAACCCTGAAACAATACTCTATTTCTTCCTTTTACCTGTTGTGCAGTGGTCATATGTGCCTTCGTCATGCCCAGAAGTAGCTAGATTACTACTTTTACAAAGTAGTGGAGGGATTATAGGTAAAATTATTTCTACTTGCTGTTTGAATTGGATTTTAGTCTGTTCAAGTAGGCCAACTTCTTACTGACCTCAGTGGGAGGGTTGTCTGTGTGAAGGTGATAGAATTAGGCCACATAGTTTATTGAGTACTTGAACCATTTTATTTTTATTCAAATAGATTTATCTGACTCTTCCATCCACTAAACTATCAGACTTTGGAGAGAATGCGGGACATAGAAAATAGGGAAAATCTGAAGCCACTTGAGGATCTAGCCAATATCACAACCGGTAAAGGGATAAATGCTAATACCTTTTTTTAAAGAGCAAGCCCCATGCATGCACATCTTGACTATTTGTTTCACCAAGAAACTGAATATTTAGAGATCAGTCTTGCAGCTTTTCATGAGATATGGTTTATGGAACGGGACTGAGCCAAGCTGATATTGCCAGATTTATTTTGCATATAACCTTCTTAATTCTATGAATACTATGCACAACTTACTCACTATTCTAAAATGACTTCCTATTGCTTAGAGCAATATTCTTTCTGAGCCAATGTAATATTACTAAGGCCCCTTAAGACTCAGGCTGTCCACACAGGCTTTTGGCAGAGCTTCTTAAAATAATAGCAAAATACCTAATAATGAAAATTATGTTCTACATCAATACAATCAGTAAAAATGTCATGTCTTTCATATATCACTTCTGTTGGTGGAGGAAGGAGCTTAAGTATGATTTTTAAGGTCTATGTTAAAGATTTCAAAGAGTAATACAAGTATGTACGTCTGAAAACAAAATCCATCTTTACTGATGGTTAATCACAAACCATAGGAAAATGCGATTTTTTGTAATATTATATATGTTTACCAAGAAAGAGCATTACAAAAACAGTAAAGGCCTTGGAAATTATTGGGGATAACTCAACTGTTCCTAAAACTAAAGTAGTTCTGTAGACGGTAGAACAAATCAACATGACTCTTCTCTGGGAATTTCATGTCTACTGGGAGAGCTGAGCAAACACAAGTGAAACCACATATTATGGAGAATAATTCCATGGCTCAAGGGATACAGGAAGGGAGGGCATAGGTAAGGGGAAAAAATGAGAATCAAGACTTGTCACGTAGAGGTACAAGATCCCAACTAAATGTAAATACACAAGTGAAATCACATATTATGGAGAATAATTCCATGGCTCGAGGGATACAGGAAGGGAGGGCAGAGGTAAGGGGAAAAAATGAGAATCAAGACTTGTCACGTAGAGGTACAAGATCCCAACAATAAATGTAAATGTACTGTATCCCTAAAATGTACCAATAAACTCAATTAAAGCTGAAAAAAAAAAGAGCTCAGTCACACAGATGCATTTACAGAGAAATTGGTGCAATTACTAAAGAAAGTGTTATGAGTTGGGAAGGTGTTGTGAAGAATGTGACTTCTAGGTAGAGTTTTGAATAAAACAAAATCATTGTTTTCAGTAGAGGTTACATATCAGATTAAGAGCTCCTTGCCAGATGCCTGGCTAACACCTTGATAAACCCATCATAAATGGAAAATATTGCAAGTTGCAAATACATTGCATGTGTGTGACCCACTGAACATCATAACTCAGCAAAATGTACACTGGACAGTATCGAATTGTTTACTCCCATGCAGCCATGGCTGACAGGAAGCTATAGCTCACTCTTGTTCACCAGAATCAAGAGTACTGCACATTACTTATCGAGGAAAAGATCAAAATTCAAAGTATGGTTTCTACTGAATGCCTTTCATACCATTTTAAATTTGAAAACTTGTAAATCAAACCATTGCAATCCTCTGTTGAAGAATTGGACTAGTCAGAATACAATGTCAAGAATGATACATTCAAATTTGCAGGCTAACTGATAAATTGTGATATGAAAACTGAAAAGGGTAAGGAGAGAGAAATTAGTAAGAATGATACATTCAAATTTGCAGGCTAACTGATAAATTGTGAGATGAAAACTGAAAAGGGTAAGGAGAAGGAGAAATTAGTAGAGAAACTGCCTTGAAATTGAGTTAGGCCAATAAATCACTACGACTATGTACTTAAAGACTTGTTGAATAGGTTATTAAATATGCATTATATTGTATTATATTAATAAAGAATAATTGTCCTTCTCAGGATCCATGTCATTTCCCAGGGAATGTGTAAATTGCTTTTCATACATTATCTCTTTTGACTTTTTCAACATGCGACATAATATTATCCTTACTTATGGAGTAACAAACTGTACTCAGGGAAATTAAGTAACTTTCCCATGGCATTTTAATATGATAAAGGGAGAAATTAAGAAATTCAATATTATTAGTAGAGGGGACCAATGTCACGGTGACTCTAGGAAGACACTTTTTTATTACACTCATGCCGGATCAGAGAGTAAGATGCTGGGAAAAAAGAATTCTCTAGGGGTTCAAATATGAAATGTATTTCATGAGTTCTACCTTGGAGGAATAGTCTGAGAAACTATAAGGCTAAGATCAGCAGTTAGACTAAGAACAACTAGCCTAAGCAATAGTTAAAGCTTACAAAAGGGCTCATAATTTACAACATAGAATATAGCAGAATGGTACAATTTATAGATTCAAAAGTCAGTTTACAAGACACTGAGATCTTTGGCAAGGTTTGAGCTTTTTTATCATTAGTTTTCTCATGATAAAACATGAGATAAAACACTTTACTCAATATTAGTATCATAAAAATTTAATTAAATCTTGCAAATAAAACGCATGACATAGCCCTAATTAATATAACACATGTTTGGTAAACATCAATTATTATTTGCATAATATAAACTCAAATTCTTTATTCTTTTCTACATGTTAATGTCCCAGAAAATACAGTCCATTCTTCCTTCTCTAAATTCACTGGCTTTGAAAGATTTTATTATTCATGTAATACTGATCATGGATGCACACATGCACACACAAACACAAATGCAGACTTATGCGCACATTTCATGAAAAAAAACCACACTAACCGCAATAAATTCTGATATTTGGTTATAGTCTCCTTTCTTTTCTAAAATACTGGCTGCGACTCACTAAATTGACTTTATGACTTGTGGGAGTTAATACACAAAATTGAAAAAGTATTTCTTAATTCCTGCTTGGGTTAATAAAGATGACTACAGAATTGGAAATTAGTACTATTTGTCAAGGCTTTCAAGGGTTTGCTTTTATTTAATTTCACTTAGGCATTATTTTGAGGGGCAGTATAAAATCCAGCCATGTGACAGGAACTAGCAATACTGGCAGGAAGGTGGAGAAAGGGGAGCCCTGGTACAGTGTTGGTGGAGAAGAAGGATAGTCTAAAAGTAGGGGTAGAAACTCTTCATCTGAGTATAAAGAAAATAGAATGAATCGCTATCTCAAAGAGCTGTCTGGCCTTCTATGTGCATTGCAACATTATTCACATAGCCATGATATAAACATTTTCTACATATCTGCCACAGGAACAGACAAAGAAAACAACAGAGTTATATACATGTATCCACATCATATATAATATCATATATATTATACATGTTATGAAAATAATGTTTGGTCTTAGAAAGAAATCCTGCCACTTGTGACAATCTAGATGAACCTGAAGGACATGTAGTATAGACAAAGATAAGTACTTTGTGGTGGCTCTTACCTATGATTTTAATAACAAAAAACTCAAAGTAAAGAATGGAATGGTAGCTAAGAGCAGATAAGGAACCAGGGAGGTGTGGTCAAAGTGTACAAACTTTCATGAGACAAATAAGTTCTATGGGTCTAATGCACAGTGTGGCAACTATAATTATAATACTGTATCTCATATTTTGGATTTTTGGAGGGAATCTTAGATCTCACATACACAAAAAAGGTAATTATGCCAGGTGATGAACACGATGCATGTACTAATTAACTCGATGGCAGTAATCATTTTACAATCTATGCCTATATCAAATCACATTGTACGCTTTAAATTATATACAATTTTGTCGATTGTACCTTGATAAAACTGAAAAATAAAAAATAATCAACCATGTGGAATTTATAATTGTATGCATTTCAGGATATTTTTAAATCTAGTACAAAATCTCACACAATGCTTCATTTATAAGAATCTTTTCATATCTCTCAGGTCCCAGCTGAGAAGTAAATAGACCCTAGTCTGTTTTTTTTCCCTAATGGAAACCATGGATCATTTAAGGAAGCAAATTAACAACATCCAGGCTTCCTAAGAGAGAATAGACCTGTGGCGGAAATGTTGTGACTTAGCCTTACTACTCTACTATATTTGTCTTGTCTTTGTATTTTTTTCAGTATTTGTCATTGCTCCAAATCTTTCTCCTATTTTTTAAATTTTTGGGGGTACTTCATTTCTTTATTTTTTAATTATAGTTTTTGAAATGTTGATATAGCTGCATGGTTCTCAACGTGATAAGAGTCAAAGGAATATTCCAAGAGAGGTGAGAAGTCTCCTTAACAGGTATTGAGGAGTCTTCTGTAGCCAACCAGGTCTCTTCTCTCCGGAACAAACCTATATAATTAGTTTCTTGTGTTTCCTTCCAGAGATACACAAAGTCTCAGATACAAAAAGATAAAACTCACAAGTACTAAAATTACTTATGCTCCACCTATCTAACTAGGAATCTATTCTCTCCTCCTCCTCACATTTTCTATCAATGCACACACACATTAAACAACATTTTCCTGTTTTATATTTAATTTTTCAATATTCTTAATTGCAAATGGTGCCAGTTATAAACAATATCACAGTAAGTACACCTTTCCATACATTGTTCAGCATATGCACAAGCATATTTCCAAGGATGAATTCCTAAAGTAGGATTTATGGCTATTTTGATAAATAATGCCCAGTTGCCACCTCTTGAGATTGAACAATTTATGCCTCCAATGGTTTCTGTGGTGGTAATGAACAGCTTTCTATGAGCCATCTCAAACCCTGTTTTGAAATGATGTGTAGTAGATATGTGGTTGATATTAAGTCCTTAAAATGGAAATTAAACTTGGTTTTAGGCACAGTAAAATGGGAAAACAGGCAGTGCTTCCCAACAATCATGCCTTATAAAAATGGAAGATACTAAGTAGAGAATTTGAAATATTCCATCCCTCAAGCTATAGTTTTAGCTAAGAATAGATCGATCCCCTGGAAGGAGGAGGGAGAGAGAAAGTGAGGAAGGAAAAGAGGAAGAGTCAGTTTTTAGTTGGGAGTAGAGTCAGTAGCAATTCAGCAAAAGAAGTACAATATAAAGGAGATATTAATGACACCAGGTTAAGAAATACCAGAGATATCTGTAGATATATTCTGGATATCAATGTTTAGGGATGGGAGCAAAGGTTACTTTGGAGCAATGAGAAGGATTACAGGAAAATTTTAGGAAATTAAGTGACAAGGTCTCTAGTGGATGGTGACTGTAAAGAAAAATATACACTCTAGGAATGCATTTAAAATATTTAAAAAGATAAAAATTCCTTCCTAAAATAGAATCATACAGCCAAACTACATATCCTACCTAATTAGAGTATAATTATCACGCAACAAAGGAGAGTAGCACATGTAAAGCAAAGACTTCTGTTGCTTTAACCTTCTTAAATGTGTAATATAATTAACAAAAACTCCTTTAAATATCTTGTACTAATGCAGACAAATTGTTTATGAAATGAGCCAGCTTCAAACATGAATAGACTGTTAAGTATTCTGTAGTATTCATAAAGACCAAGCTTTGGTTAGCAGTCAGAAAGGCTGTTCATGGACGGAGGGAATATTTTTCTGGCAGCCCACACCTAAGGGGCCCTATTGACCTAGCCACAGTAAGACACTGATCAAAATACAAAAAGATTAAAATAGAGCAACTGTCAGTTTAGCGTCATCTTGTTAGTGTTTTTAAATGCTTTTGCATAACTGTTAACTTTTGAGAAGATTTTGGAGGGACGAAAGTGGCATCGAAATAAAATAGATCTAAAAGATAAAAGAAGCTAATTGTGGTGCATTGAAACGTAGTTGAAGTAACAGGAAGCGAAGAAAATTGTTTAAAGCGGGAAGCAGAAGACATGTGATGAATCATTAGTCAATGTGGGACAGACAAGGTAGCACCTGATATCCAGAAAATTTACGACACAATAAAGGACCCTGAAACAGGTCTCAGACAGGCCGGGTCTAATGAAGAAGAGTCAATGCTAGAGGCTCCCTCCGTCACCTAAGGGGCCCTATTGACCTAGCCACAGTAAGACACTGATCAAAATACAAAAAGATTAAAATAGAGCAACTGTCAGTTTAGCGTCATCTTGTTAGTGTTTTTAAATGTTTTTGCATAACTGTTAACTTTTGAGAAGATTTTGGAGGGACGAAAGTGGCATCGAAATAAAATAGATCTAAAAGATAAAAGAAGCTAATTGTGGTGCATTGAAACGTAGTTGAAGTAACAGGAAGCGAAGAAAATTGTTTAAAGCGGGAAGCAGAAGACATGTGATGAATCATTAGTCGATGTGGGACAGACAAGGTAGCACCTGATATCCAGAAAATTTACGACACAATAAAGGACCCTGAAACAGGTCTCAGCCAGGCCGGGTCTAATGAAGAAGAGTCAATGCTAGAGGCTCCCTCCGCTGCGGAAGAGGGGGTAGGTAACAGGAATGGAAATTGACATACAATACCAAAGCATCACAGAAAATGGAACCCATCTGAGACGTGGCCTTGTCTGTCATTTTACGGATGGGAGAACCTGGGCCAGGGATTTAGCTCAGTGGTTCTGCCACCTGCCTCACAAGCTCAAGGACCTGAGTTCGATCCCTGGTACAAAAAACAAACAAACAAAAAACAAAACAAATGAGAAAACTTAAATCCAGAGAAAGAAAATGATTTGTGGGGTTAAAATACAGGACTGTGTGTTCCTGATTCAGAGTATAGATCTGATAGTGATCCTTAGCTACACAGGATATTTCTACTTTCCCAATGACCTTCATGAAGTTTCTCCAAACTTAGTAACTATCTCTCCTTTATAAATTTTACCACTTATACACCTGCATAACCTAAAGCTAAGAACTGGAAAGGACTAAGGCTCCACCCATTGCACAGAAAAGGAAGCTGAGGCTTGGGGAGTTGCTGTTTATTTGAACTTAGCTAAGAGCAGAATTAACACAATGCTTCCCACACATTATCCGGTTGTCTACATTTATTTCCCAAAGTTGCTGGTGTGTGTGTGTGTGTGTGTGTGTGTGTGTGTGTGTGTGTGTATGTGTGTTTACTTTTGACATTTAATCATGTGTCACTTGGCATTTCTGCTTAGTTGTTCCAGGTGAACTACTACTGTTGTCTGAATGACCCTACAAAATCCCAGAAGGCAGAAACCATGTCTTAAATAATTTTTCATCTGTTTGTTCTAGCAACATCTCTGGCTTTCAGTTACCAGGTAAGAATGAACCTGATGATTTGCAGACAGGTGGCTGTTATCGCAATCATTTCTTGGGTAGAGCTATAAATGAAAAAAATTAAATTATGTTTCAAATAGCCCCCAAGATACTCAGCTATGGAGATACTAATATAATTTCCACATTTAGAAGGCTCATTGACCAATTAGATGCTTACTGCCATTGATAAGTATATTTTACATTCTCCTTTTTTCATCACACTTTTTTCTTGAACTAGCTGTCAATTTAAGCTGGCCCAAGAGAAGTGACTTTTACTATTTGCAGTTTCTCTGTTGTTTAATCAAACAGGTAGAATCAAGGTTGTCTGCTCTGAACTGCATCCAACCAGGGATTCTTAGAGGGTGGAAATGTCAGCCTATCTATTGGGAGCTATTCCAGAGCCAGCTGGAACAGCCTCAAACATTCTTAATTACCATTTTGTGCTTTAAATGTCTTAGTCAATGTGCAGTCTTTGAGAAAGAGAAAAATAAATAAATACAGCTAGATAAAAAAGAAGAAAACCCCAATGGAATCCAATTTTTCTTTAGACTTTCCTTGGTAGATGAAACATAGGGAAACTTTCTTTAGCTTATCCTTTCACAAGATAGAGTTCACTGCTCAAATGCACAAATCACTGACTTTTCGGCGATTTCCTCTTTTGAGGATTGATTTCTACAATTAATAGCTTAGTTCTCATCCCAACTGGAGTTGTCAAGTGAGACATTTAAGTGAGTAGGGCCCAATTATTTGAAAATCACTCTGCAAATTAAACGCCACGCTTTGAGGTGTTGCCAATGACTTCATCAAGAAAATAAGCTTAGGTGAAGAGAGTAACGAGTTAGGTCCCACTGTACATAAATTTCCAATTAGCCTAAAGCTTTCAGGTTTTTTCTTTCTACTCTGTTTGCCTTTGACCTCGCTCTTTTAAATCAATCTTTTTTTTTTTTTTTGATACCAGGGATTGAACTCAGGACCTTGTGCTTGTGAAGCAGGTGGCAGAACCACTGAGCTAAATCCCCAGCCCTAAATCTGTCTTGTTCAGCTTCAACACACTTGTAGTAATGTCAGTCGAATACAGTTTACCTGGGAACACTGTCCATGTACCATAGAAACGTTCTCACTGGCAGACAGTGAAAAACATTCAAGAATAGGCTCTTGTTCATGAAAGACATTTTAAAAACATCACTATAATTCTAATAAAATAATATACAAAAATTAATCTAAATCATATATATATTTGTGTGAGACAATTTTCACCAAAATTGCCTATTGTTATTGTGTGATCAAACTGAATTAATTTAAGGCTCAAGCTTTTTCAAGTAACATGAAATTCCTCCAACAATAATAGCATAGAAAATATTCTCCTTTAGGAGGCTGCATACAAGGAAGAGGAGGGCTTCAGATGCTAATTGTACCATCATTAAATGTGTGTTGTGCTTTGTTTCGTTAGATATTTATCATTCTCACAAAACTCCACAGAAAAAACTTAGAGAAATGAGTTATAAATAGAATGTGTATTGGCAGGACTTTAAGGAAATGCAATCAAATCTGTAGAGGAGGTAGTGGGGCAATTGTTGTTGTTGTTGTTTTGTGTTTCACAAATATACTGAATGCTCATCTTCTAGAACATTTCCCCACACAATATATTCTTCATTGCCTCACACCCTTACCTTGCTCAGTCTATGGAGCTTTTTGCTTTGTTTCACTTTTTGAAACCGGTCATTAAATTTCCAATCGTAGAAGAAAATAAATTTTGTTAATGTTTTGTCAAACTTTCTTTCAGATAAAAATAAAACAAACTGCTTAATTTGTCACAGGAGATTCCCTGTCATTTTGAAGTGCTCTTGTTATGGCTTAGATCTAAAATGTCCCCCAAAAGTCTTATGCGTTTGCAAGGTGACTGGACCATGGTAGTGTTATGCTCCCCATGGATGTATCCATTGAAGAGTGCACTATCTCAGTGGTCTTAGGAGGTAGGGCCAGGGAAGTGACCTGAAGAGTCTACTCTTGTCCATGCTCCTCCTTTCTCTTTTTGCTTTTGGGCTGCAATAGATTGGAACACCTTTTCTTCTGCCATCCCATTTCTGACTCGAAGCCAACTGGCCATGGACTGAAAACACAAATCAAAATAAATCTCCCCTTCTTTAAATTACAGGTGCCTGACCAGGTGTAACAATTCCCAATTTGAAACTATACTACAAAGCCACTGTGATAAAAACAGCATGGTACTGGCAAAGAAATAGGCCTGAGGATCAGTGGAACAGACTGGAAGACACAAAAACAAATGCAGATGTATTCAGCTACCTCATCTTTGACAAAGGAGCTCACCATCCTCAGTGGAGGAAAGATAGCCTCTTTAATAAATGGTGTTGGAAAAACTGGATGTCAACCTGCCACAGATTAAAATTAGACCCTTATCTTTCACCACGCACTAAATTAAAATTCAAATGGATTAAAGATCTAAATATTAAAACAGAAACATTAAACTTGCTGGAAGGTAAGTTAGGCAGAACTCTGGAAGACATTGGTATAGGAAAAGACTTTATGAACAAATCCTCAGTAGCACGGGAACTAGCAGAAAGAATCAACAACTGGGATCTCATCTTACTAAAAAGCTTCTGTACTTCAAAAGAAACCATTAGCAGAACTAAGAGACAATCTACAATGTGGGAAAAAATTTTTACCAGCTGTACCTCAGACAAAGGACTATTATCAAGGATATATAAAGAACTCAAAACAATCAGTCCCCCCAAATATAAAGACCCGATCCAAAAATGGGCATCCGAAATGAACAGACATTTCTCATACAAAGAAGTGAAAGCAGCAAGAAAATATATGAAAAAATGTTCCACATCACTGGTCATTCGAGAGATGCAGATGAAAACAACACTGAGATTCCACCTCACCCCACAAAGAATGGCTGCTATCAAGAAATCACACAATAACAAATGTTGGCGGGGTTGTGGGGAGAAAGGAACCCTCCTCCATTGTTGGTGGGAGTGCAGACTAGTGCAACCACTATGGAAATCAATATGGAGATACCTCAAAGAGCTTGGACTGGAGGTTCCATTTGACCCAGCCATCCCTCTGTTGGGTATCTTTCCAAGAGAACTAAAAGAATCATATCACAGAGAAGTATGTGCACCCATGTTTATAGCGGCACAGTTTGTAATAGCTAAATCTTGGAAACAACCTATTTGCCCATCCGTTGGAAACTGGATAAAGAAGTTGTGGTTTTTCTATAAAATGGAATATTACTCAGCCATAAAGAGCGAGAGAATAGATTCATTCATAGGAAAATGGATACATATTGAAGATATACTCCTAAGTGAAATAAATAAGTCCCACATGTGTAAATACCAAATAGTTTCCCTGGTGTGAATATTCTGCAACAATGCATAAGATTCTAATGAGATTACTGACATTTAGAAATTGGAGGAAAGGAGCTAAAGGTGTAGGGAAGGTGTGATACGTAGGGGAAGAACAAAAAGGGAAAAGAAAAAAATGTGAGAGAATGAAAAGATGAAAATAAAGTGTTTGTAGATGGGGAGGGGAGGAGGGGGTGAAGGGAGGGCAGAGGTAAGGGAAAAAAATGAGAATCAAGACTTGCCATGTAAAGGTACATGATCCCAACAATGAATGTAACTGTACTGTATCCCTAAAATGTACCAATAAACTCAATAAAATTAAAAAAAAATAATAAATTACAGGTGCCTGGTATTTTGGGCCAATCATCGGTCATGTAGCCAAGACAGTTTTCGAAAATGAAATTCTCTCTTAAAAGATGGATTCACCAATTGTAATAATGTTCTACACAATGAGACTGTGTGGGCCTAGGAAGTATGGTAGTGAGATGACCTTCAGCAATAGTTTAAGCTATATAAGTCCTGCAGAAATATGTAAATGGCTTCCAAATACCACTACTTTTAAAAAGGTGAGACTCATTAGACTATATAAATTCTGTTTCCATTTTTTCCTTTTCTTCAAACATCTGGAAAATGGAAACAAATTCTTTGTAAATAGGGAAGGGAGGGCAGGGCTATGGGGAAAAATTAAGAATCAAGATACATCATGTAAAGGTACATCATGTAAAGATCCTAATGATGAATGTAACTGTATTGTATACCTAAAAGGTACCGATAAACTTAATGAAAGAAAAGATTATATAAATTCTGCTCAGGAATAAAAAAGATTTCAGTAATTTTACTTTACAGTCTCACTGTACATACAGGTGGAAAATATTATCACCCACTTATTAATGTATTTTATTTAGTTAGTTATTTATTTTATCAGGGATTGAACTCAGGACCTTGTTCTTGTGAAGCAGGTGGTGGCCCTACTGACCTAAATCTCTGGCCCTGTATTGATTTTTAATACATTTTGATGATAAACTATATGTCTAGCATTAGAGAGAATAATGGGTATGTAATATCGATAAACAGGCATGGGAACATTCTCCCAAAATGAACAATTCCAACAATGACAGTACAAATATGAACTATTATAAAATTTTTTGTTAGACATTGCTAGTCTGGAACTTCTGGGCCCCAGTAATCCTCTTACCCAGCCTCCCAAGTAGCTAGGATGGCAAGTGTACAGCCTGTGCCTGGCTAATGATAAATTTTTGATGTAAAACTACAATGTGTTGTAAAAGCAGAATATGGGGTAGATGTTAACCCAGTTGAAGAAACAGAAAAGACTCCCTAAAAAGATTTACACTGAGACCCAGTTTAGTATTAACTACTTCACTACCTGGTGTATATATATATATCTGACTTTATTTCCACAAAGCAAAATTCTCATTTTATCATTGGTATTTTATAGATGATAAAGCAGTCTCAAAAAAGACTTGAGCAACTTGTCCAAATCCATACAACTTATATTAAGTGTATTAATTTTTTCAAACTATGGCCATCAGATTCTCAAAATGTGTTCCTTCTGCCATGCTGCACCGCCTTCACCAATGCCTGGAAAAGTATTGCAAATTGTGCTGTAGTTATTTGCTAAATCTGCACGGCTCCGAAGTATGTTAAATGTTGCTTGGTTGACAATGTCTGATAAGGACCGTTTATGCCAAGGAAATTCTGAAGATGATTCAATGCAAATCAACATTATTTTGGCTCAGTACAAATTGGGGAAATGATCCAATTTTATATATTACAAAAATCAGTTTTCAAGGAAGTATGGCTCCTTTAGGTGTAATACAAAACATCAATCTGGGACGGGGTGGACTGTGTCACTCAAACAGATTTTGAACAGATTCCTTGGCCAACTTTGCTTCATCTCTCACACTTTTAAGACTGGTGTCATTATTTGGCTCAGAGCAATCTGGCATGCTCTACTGGGTGAATTTATATTCTGACAATCTGGGGAATTTCACTAAAACATATACACATTATGCCTGCTCATTTCCGTTTTATAAATATTTCTTGGGAACCTTCTATATGCAAATTGTTGTGCTGAACTTAGTCTATTTTCTCCAAGAACAAACCTACCTATGACTTCATAGGATAGTATCAAAACAACTTAATAAATAAAAGGAAATAACTAAAGGGGGATTCGTTTAAATTCCATCATGTCAAAGTACCTGTCCCAAGATTTAAATATACAAAAGAAAGCGTATCTGGTTTATGAAAGAAGGTGCTTGAGAGCAAACAGATAGATGGGGGCTGGGGAGGAAACAGATGTCATACAAGAATCAGTGTGTATACAACATTGGCTGTGGCTGACAGTTTGGGGCACACTTGTACAAAGTGAGTTTGATCCTGATTGAAATGTGTAGGTTGTGAGAAAAAAGTTTAGAAACTAAGCTGGAGAAGGCGGTTAAATAATGCTGCGGAGCTTTTGTTTGAAGGTAACTGGGAGCGTGAGGTATCTTAAAGAAGAAATTGGCACAATTATAAATGTATTTTGGGGAGATAGTTTAATTGTGTAGAACTATTTGGCCCCGAAGGAGGCGAGATGGCAAATGAGAGAAACATTTGAAATTATTAAATAGCACCAGTGTGAATAATTGCATCATGATGATAAGAGGTATTTGAATATGAATAGAGATAATACATGGGTATTTCTACATAGCATGAGAGTCTGTGGTGTTCGAAGCAACACATTTGCATTTACATTTATTTCTTAGGAAGAAAGGAAAAATGCCTGCACGTGATTTATGTCAATTGTTGGTGAGAACCTAAAATGTTCATACACTGATGATGAGGGTGTAAACTGGCAAAACCGTTTTGAAGAACTGTTTAGCATTATCCATAAAAGCTAAATACACCACACTTTACGACACAACAAAACTGCTTCTAGGTATATTCCAGATAAGTACGTACATAGTGAAAACAAATGTATACAAATGCTTGTAGCATGTATAGTAGTCTCAGTATGATATTACTCCCATGTGATGGAATAGTCCATAAGTAGAGAGATGGATGAATGAGTGTGGCATCCTCCTCAGGGGGAAACAGAAAATGCGTGAACGGCTACTGCAAGAACAGTGTCGGTGAATCTCAGAAACATGACATAGGGGAAAAGGAGACACTCGCAAAAGAGCACACTGCATAAGATTCCTTTCAGATAAACAAAAATAGGTGAAGTTAATAATGTAGTGTAGAAAGTCAGAAGAGAGGAAGAATGTACAAGGATTGGGATGAGACGTCTCTGTTCTCCCTATTACAGTTCATCAGGGTGCCAAGTTGTGACTTGCACACGTCTCTCTATGTAAGTATACTCTGACAAAAAGTTTGTTAAATTTTAAAAAGTGATGGGGAAATCAGAACTGATTTGGAAAGATAAAGCCTGGAGGCATGGAATGTGAGTGAAGCCAGCAAAATATTTAGTTTTTTGCTGGGTGTGGTGGTGCACACCTGTAATCCCAGCACTTGGGAGGCTGAGTCAGGAGGATCGCTGTGAGTTTGAGACCAGCCTGGGCTACGTAGTGATTTCTGGGTCAGTCTCAATTACATAGTGAGACCCTCTCTCAAAAAACCAATATACATACATATATATATATATATATATATGTATATATATATATATATATATTTAGTTCGTTTTTTTAGTTTTTTTTTTTAAATTTCCATGTTTCATTTGAGATTGGAGCATTCGGTCAAACATCTGGTACTTCAGCATTCTGTGGACCAGAAATTATTCTGAAGGGTGAATAGGACAAACAAGAAATATAGAACAGTGTTTTACACTCTCACACACACTCATTTACTTTGGTGCTGATTTATAACACAGTACACGTGTCGTACATATATTGGATTCACTCTCCTGGTTGTTTTAAGGAGTGTGTGTGTGTGTGTGTGTTTCTCTCCCATGAGGGATCTCAATAAAGGACAGTAAAATATATGTGCTGATCTTAAACTATGTGCTATGTGTTCCAGTGTTGTCATTTTCATTACTGATTAATTTAATGTTTATAAATTCTAGGTGCTCACTTTATTAGCACAGACCACATATTCCTTACTTGATGGAGAACGACTCAAAAGTTACTTGTGTAAATCCTTAAATTCAGTGTGGCCTTGTCTCATGTGTCAACTATAAATGCATTCACGGGATGATGATCAATGGGTACTTTGCAATATGGATAAATATAAAAGAAATAAAAGTTTAAATTTTATTACATTTGACAAGCATTAGAGCAGTTCATTTCACAATGGAAATATACAGTGATTTTTTTTTCTTTTGTGTTAGCTCTGATTTGTCATTTTCAAACTATTTGGAAACAGTGCTAATGAACTCATAGCCTTGAGCTTGGTTTTTGGAGCTTAGATGTTGAACAATGAGACTTAAATCAAAGACTTGTAGTCACAAAAGAGAATTAAGCACTCTCCATTATTTATCCTTTACAATGGATAACTTCCTCCAAGCTAGGTCCTTGAACATTGAGAGGAGAAACTGTGAGCGAGTTTTCACTCCAGGGAGCCGTGACACACAGTACTTTCACTGTGGACAGAAGACACCTTTCTTCTGAGTTAGCTGCAAACTCATCTTCCCTATATTGTGTCTACTTTCACTATTTAAATGCAAAATCCATTTTAGAACAGGCTTGACATCCAGCAAAATCCATTTTAGAACAGGCTTGACATCCAGAGTCTGATTAAAATGTTGTGGCACTAATTTATTTTTTCCTGCAATGGGAAGACAATCCACGCTGAATCAGAAGGGTCTCTCCATATGTATAGCTCTAGCAAGCTCATGACATTTTCAGTTCAAGACCATGATCATTTGTGCAGATACTAATACTAATATAGGGGAGCAATGGTACTGCCTAAACCAAATTCATAGACTATATATATGATATTTAGAAGTTTGGCTTATTTGATACATTGCTAACTTATAACCCACGTGACATGGCAAAAAGATGTAGTCACAAAAGAGAATTATTATTTATACTTTACAATGGATACCCATAAAACTTGAACCAAAGAGTCCTTTTGTTAATGAAATTCTTGCTAGTTTTTAAATCCCTGCTGTATTATTGTATTCATGTTCTCAGTTTGGTACAGAAAGCCTTCCTGAGATGTGCTAGCCTTCCTCATTTTCACCTTTCCAATACTAAGGGAATTAATTGTTTTGTTTTAAAAGGCTTCCTGCAGGGCTGCAGACACGCTGGGTAAATAAAAATAAGTATGAGAGAGTAAATACTGTCTGTACATGATATTATATCCTACTTAATTGTGTTAATAGGGACTCAAATAATTATGAGATGACTGTTCCTATTTATGCCACGTTATTGGTTTGAAATTTACTTCCCTCTTTGAGGGATGCACAGCATCTGGGCTCTATTATTTTTTCCTGCCTTTTTTATTGTTACTATTTCATATGCTTGGTAGAAGCACCATAGAATAAGTGAAGTAAAGGAAGCCAAATCAGTCAAGGAAATGTGTATTTGAATGCTAGGATTTTTAAAATGTCAGATATCTGTACTTTTTCTGTTCTTGTTGCGACTGATGCTCAAGATATGAATAACTGTCCCCTAGCCCTTTTGTTGAAGCTATAGAAAGAGAGAAATGACAAGATACAAGGACAAGATGCTATTAAATGGTTAAAACTGAATTATTCAATTTTACTTTTCATTTGCAGTTATATTTTTCTACTGCACTTTAAAAATCATGTTGAAGCCCTTGTGTCCTCTTTGTAGTGTGTGGTCATTCATTCAAAATGTGGCATATCATGCACTTTCAGCTTTAAATTGTTTTAGGCAATAGTGAGAGACATGGGGGGAGAAAATAATGTATTTATTGCATTGAGGTTGTGTCACGCTCTAGACACTGTATCAGATACAGTCTGTTTTGTTCAGGATTTTTTAAAGGAAAGGACGCTTTTTGTTGAGGCTCAGGAAAGTTAAATAATGCACCCCATTTTACACTCTAATAGGTAACAGGGTTTCAATTGTAACTTAATTAATTCATCCAAATCTCATGATTTTTCCAATGTTTGTTACTGAAAAGTGTAAATTAGCATCAACTGTCTGTGTTGTCTGTTTCGTTGTCATGAAAATATTGAATTTGCCTTACCATAATCTCAATGTTCTAACTTGGAAAATACAGTTCTCTCAGAAGAATACTGATAGAAGAATGTACCTTGTTCTAACATAAACTACTTCAAATAAGTTGCTTTAACTCTGAGATGATGCTGTTTCTGTTTTGTGTTGCTATAATAAAATATCAGAAACAGGGTAACTTATAAAGCAAAGTAATTTATTATAGCATTGGAAGCTGAGGTGTCCATCGTCTTTGTGAGGGCCATCTCGGTGCTAAAGCTCATCAGGGAAAATGAAAGGGAGAAAAGGGGAGAAGAAGAAAGAAAGAGGAAGAGAAAGAGAGGAGGGGAGGATGCAAAGTAATTTATTATAGCATTGGAAGCTGAGGTGTCCATCGTCTTTGTGAGGGCCATCTCGGTGCTAAAGCTCATCAGGGAAAATGAAAGGGAGAAAAGGGGAGAAGAAGAAAGAAAGAGGAAGAGAAAGAGAGGAGGGGAGGGGGGTGGAAGAGAGGGAGAGAGAGAGAGAGAGAGAGAGAGAGAGAGAGAGAGAGAGAGAGGAGGCAATCATCCTACTATGAGGAATCCACGCCCACCTTACCACTTAGGAGGACAGACCTCATTGGCATTAGATCTCACATTCCAACATGGCAGACTAAGTTCCCAACTCCTGCCTTTTAGCGTACACATTCCA
Organism: Fukomys damarensis; assembly: GCF_012274545.1. NCBI lineage: Eukaryota > Metazoa > Chordata > Mammalia > Rodentia > Bathyergidae > Fukomys > Fukomys damarensis. The sequence continues at coordinate 61,038,407 of NW_022900936.1, forward strand.
AACACGGAAGCTTCTAATTCGTGTACAGAAGCAAAAACGCTGTGGCCGCGATCGTGGGAAGTCAGGGGAAGAGTCAGTTCTGGAACACGCCTGTCCTGTGTATTTATTCATCAGCTCTCCTTGGTCAGATGCCCAAGAATTTAGTGCTGCCCCTTTCTTCTCTCAATGCCTCCCTCCTTTGATCTACAATAGTTCTGAGTGAAAGCAGACTCTCCAAAGTTCACATAGAACTGACTCTAGCACAGACAGTTCAAATATTTAGTTGGAATGAGAACCTGGAAGTGTAGATTATTATTTTTTAGTTTTTACTTAAAACATTCATGACTTCCAAATTAAGATGGCAAGATTTTAGATATAGTATTTTCTGCCTCCAGTCAAGTCAGTTAATATTGTAATTTACTGTGTTAATGGTATCATTTGTCCTTCCTGATCTCACCCTACATGCAAAGGCAGCAGTTTAAAAGGGGTTGCATAAACTCTGCTTCAACTAAGGGGGAGAAGGGCTATGATTATTAATAATGCACTTTACAAAATAAATAATGCATGTTGCAGAATAAATAATGCACTTCTCAAAACATAAATCAGCATGCTTAGATATTGACTCTGAAGACATTTTGGCAAACTTGATGGCATTACCACTAATATGGGACTCTAAAGAGCATGGCTAAAGTACTTAATGTTATATTTCATATTGCATTGTACATAATTGCCAAAGTGAATTTTCACATTACTGAAGTAATAGGTCAGAATACAATCCAGTCACTTGTCATTAGGGACACCTGCAACAATAGGATCACTGGCAAACTGCTATATTTTCAATCACAACAATTTCAAGAATGAAAATTTTCACATGCAAGCTGCCCAAGATTAAAATCATCGTGATCATTTTCTGTTCTTTCTAATTTCTATCTCTTTGAAAATCTGCCTTCATTTCCCAGCCTGACTGTAGAAACCACCAATTAAAAGAAGACAAATTAAAGAGACATTATTAAATTTAAACTTTCATCTTAAATGTTTCCCCCTCTAGCCCTCCAAAAAGTAGTCTCAGGTCTTACAAATTCTTTGTCCCAACCATGACTAGAAGCCCAGTGGCTGCCAAAGTAATTGCTTCATAATCACATCTGCAATACTAGACCTGGTTTATGCATACAATCTATATTTTAATAGGTAACAGGTCACAGTTCACAAGTTAATACAAATACCATCAGCATCCCCCTGAGACTAAGGGGGAGAGATATTCATCTTTCTAGGCCATGTTGAGCCAATGTAATTTCCTCAGCTGTTAGTGTAATTAACTGTGCTGGCCTGCAGGGCTCCCAGGACAGGGCTGGCACAGGATGACCTTCAGCGTGTGCTCTTGGTGAACTGGGGCTAAAGGGCACTGCTTGTCCGGGTTTGAGTCAGCCCTGAGTCAGGTTCTCAGGGTGATACCTGCTCATGTAACCACACTGAACTCCAACAATATTTTGCATGCTTTCCACTTTTCTGGGTATAGGTACACATAAAATCAAAGCAATGTCAACTAGCTGTGAAATTTACCATTTTTTCCCTGATATTCCCAACTTCCCTTTCCCTGCTTTTCAGACCCAAAACTCTCATCCTTGTTTTTCTATAAACACAATGTCCCTTTGCGTTTTCCAAGTTCTCCTACCTAATCAAAACTTGGGATGTTGATATTAAACTTTGACAATACCTCATTGCATTAACATTTAAATTCTCTTAAGTATATGTGTATTTTAACTTTAAAAAATAGAGCATTTGTTTTTCTCAGTAAAAGGTGAAAGATGAGGATTCAAAACCTGAGAAAAGCTGAAGAAGATTGTCACTCATCCCTGGGGTAATATGATGGCGCCTTCTGTCCCTTGGAGTAATTAGTTCTGTTTACATCTGGGATTGTATGTGAGGAATCAAATCCTGTAATGTCACCAAGGAGACAAGGCCTGTTTCTTCCTTAATCACAGCTTTACTGTTCCATGTGGGAATCCTACTGGTCTCTCTCGGTTTTCTAATCAAAATTGTTAAAAATTCAGTGAATAGCATTACAAATGCAGCTTGCAGGTCTTATTTGGCTTTATATATTCTGCTACCAGCCCCAGATCTTTTTTGAAAGAATGAAAAAATAGATATAGATCATATTTTCCCCTGCCAGCCTGAGGAGTAACCAGCAACCTAAATTCTTGCAAAGTACTTTCTGGCAATAAAATCCATCTTTGAATTCTTTGTGGTTTTCACCTTTATCAATTGAGTTGTCCTTCCACTGCTACCATGCTGAACTTTGCCAGAGAGTGGAATGAGTTAATTTGGACACAGGATGCTTAAAGAGGATATAAAGGTAAAGTGAGAACATTAGGATAAGGACTTATCCAATCAGACCGGTGCTCTCTTCAGCAAAATTTGAACACACACAGAGACACACAGAGATGTGCACTCAGGGTGAAAGGTCACGCAAGGCACCCAGAGAAGGCAAGGCAACCTGCAAGCCAAAGGGAGAGGCTTTGGAAGAGCCCAACCTGGCCACTCCTTGATCTTGGACTTCTAGAATTCAGCAGCGCAGAAACTAAATTTCCGTTGTTTTACACTTCCCCATCTTTAGTATTTGTTATGGCAGTCCTAGCAGACTAGCATAACCCGCTTCAAATCCTTTGGCTGCTTGTTTTCAGGTGTTGATACGTAATGCTCTACTTTGCTTATCTGAACCATCGCACACTATTGCACTGTATATGTGTGCCACGGCTGATTTATCCACTCCCTCTCTGATGGACATTTACATCAGTCAGAATTTTCTGCTAAGATGGGAAATGTCAAATGGAACATGATCTGTTTTTTTGTGCGTGCTTGAGAGTGTTTTTCTACCTATACAGCTATGTCTAACACATTATCAAATTGTCAAATCACTACGAAATGTGATTTTAACGAAGAA
>NW_022900936.1:61043605-61067615 GCF_012274545.1 Fukomys damarensis
GTGGCCAAAGGCACAAACAAGAAATAAAAGGTATTCTAGAAATAGGATGTGAGTGTGCCTCAGGGAAGACAGTGGACTTCAACCAAGCACTATAGTATAGGCAAAAGAAAGGCCTTCAAACCCTAAAGTACTAGAACATCAGGCAGTGCCTTGGTCATTTAGCGTGTATATGGTGAACACTATAGGTGGAGAATTTCTGACACTGATACTGACTTCTGAATGGCAGATTGTGATGGTTTATATCTGGATGTCCACCAAGGGCCCCACATGCTCTTAGTTGGAGCTCTTGGAAGATGACTGCCTTCCTGGGGCTCATGCTGACTTGTGGTTAGGAGGAGGTATCTGCCCTGAAGAGGTGGGTATCTGGCAGCATGGCCTAGAAGGGTTTATTTCTCTTTCTGACTCGCCCCTTGATGCTCTTCCTGATCCCTAGCCACCAGACCATAAGCAGCTTTTCCTGGCCACCCCACACCACTGCTGCCATGCTGCCCTTCATCGGAGCAGGTGACTACAAACTAAAGCCTTTGTAAACTGAGAGCCAAACAAAAACTTTCCTTCTTTAACTTGTAAGTGTTATGTGTTCTGTCTCAGTGATGGGAGGAGGGACTAAGAGATAGATAAAAAGGGAAAAGTACTTACTTTTGCAGAGCAACAATTCACCATTTTGCTGGTGATCTGGATTGTGAATCTGGCTGGTTTGAAGGCTTCTGGAGAAGTGATTCCATCAAGATGGCACTGTCCTCATCAGTGAGCTACTGATGAGTTCATAGATGAGTGGGCTATAAATTAGGAGGTGGACTACTTGGTGGAGGTGGGTCATGGGAATGTGCTATCCATCGCTCCTGGCCCTTTCTCTAAGGCTCTTTCCTTGCTCTCTGCTTCCCGAATACCATGAGTTAAGTTTTTTTCTGCCAGGACCTTTTGTCATACTATTTCTGCATGGAACCTACCCAGTGACTACAGACTGAAACCTTAGAAAGTGTGAGCCAAAATAAGTTCCTCCCTTAAATTGTGGGTGTCAGGTATTTTGGCCCAGTGATGGGCAAAGCTGACCAATACATCTATATATGAGAATGTCACACACACACACAAACACACACACACACACACACACACTACATGTATTTGACAACTTGGATCATATAAAACGTGTTACAGAATTTACTTGATTACAACAGTGATACTTATATATATTCAAAAGAAGCCATCATATATTAGGTGCAATCGTCACCTCGGATAGTAAAGAAGAAACTGTCTATGGGGAGCCTGGGCCAGAAGTAAGCACCAGGTTTTCAGTATGATTTTTATGCTCTTATATTTTAGCTCTGAGGATTTAAATACTAATCTGTAGTAAATGAGTAAATACCGAAGGCTCGAGCTGAGTTTACAGAATCAGTTGTTAAATGGTGACAGAGATTAAAAGACAGGGACTCAGATTGGAAGTAAGAACCATATCTTCTGTCAATTATATCAATAAACTGTGTGGAGAAATAGAGAAACTTGGAATATAGATACCTCACTATTTAATCTTAAATCTTTGGATTTGGGGATGTAGAGTTTTGCTTATATTACTTCATCAGTATAAGAAAAGGAAAATTGGACTAGGAGCTACAAATCACTAGTTAATTTGATGGTATTCCTCTATAATGTCACACAATGAAACAGAACTTCTGCAAACAAGTATTTCTTATAGTAATTGCATAATTTTACCACTTGAACATTAGATAAATCTGTTTTCTGTCAAATTTTTCTCAAATTTCAAAGTACTACCTTATATCCTTAGACCTTATTCCCATAATTCTCCCCTTTGAATACACCCCAATCTGTACCACAATAAAACTCTTTATAAAATAACAGTTGTTCCATTGTTAAGGAAGGAACTGAAGTTCCAGGGCTTTTCTTTGAGTGGATCTGTTCCAGGACAGAGGCGTTTTAGAGTCAATATTTTCCAGCAAAGTAGTACACTAAAGTACTTTTGAAGCATCAGGGAGTTGCAAGCCAGCAAAATCCCTACAGTGTAAAACTATATCCATTCCCTTTGAGCCACACTGTTTAATTCCTAAAGCCTGCTATTTGAGTAATGTCAGAATACTCAGGAAATGGCAGAAAAGCTGTAATCGGTTAAAAAGTATTCAGTTATGTGTTGGGCATGGGCAGAATGGGTGGTTTTATTTAGAAATGTGTCCATTTTCAGTAGTTTCCTGGGTTGGTCAGTAATCATGTGCTGTAAAACTATATATGTATATAAATTCATAGAGCAATATATATATATATATAGATAGATAGATAGATAGATACATATATATATCTATATCTATCTATCTATATATATCTATATATATCTATATCTATCTATCTATCTATCTATCTATCTATCTATCTATCTATCTATATATATATATATATAAAATGCCTAATGAGGCATATTTTAGCCTAAGCAGGACAATTCCCAGGGAACTTTTTAGCCCCAAAGCACTCACTACCTTGGTGTCTGCAGTCTTGGCTGCTGATGCCGCCTGGCTGGGTCCCTCATCAGTGGTTGCCCGTAGATCAAACAAAATGATTCTCCCAAGGTTCTCTTCCTTTCTTGATGGTAACTGACTTCCACTAATTGGGGAATATTAGCCTACAAAGGCCTAGGCTCCTTTTGTTAGGTAGGACAAGACCATCATCCTAGCTCCAGAGTGCCTCCTGTTGGTTGAAGGCTCTGCTGTACCCTGTTGCCCTTAGCCTTCCCCTTCTGCCTGGCTCTGTGTCCTAAACTCATGCCCCTCATGTTTCCATGGGTACTTCCAAAAACCTCTATATGTAGTTTTCTATCTCAGAGTCTCTTTCTCAGGAAACCTGATGCAAGGCTATTAATAGGAGGGATGTGAGTCTAGGGAAAACTTTACAACAAGGTCATGGAGTGGATTATTTACTGGTTTGCTAGCAATCATTCCCCCTTACATAGGGGTAGGTGGAGCGCTGATAACCACCAGTACAGGGCTGGCTGCAACACAATTACTTAAAATTCTATCAGTGAAAATGCAACTACGTAGGTGCTTATGAAGTTTAGGTAAATCAAAACTATCATGACTATGAAATCAGATAACTATTGATGCGGACTCTCAATGCCTGGAGAAGGGCTAAGACATTAAGTCACCAACCTAAAGCAAAGTATGAGCACCAGTGAATTCTTGGTCCTTCATGAACTATCTTCTTCTATAGCTAGAGGACAGAGAAAACTGAGGATCAGTCCCAAAATTTAATTGTAAGAGAATTAGAACTCTCCATATAGAGATTTGAATTTCAGATGCCAGAAAATGTACTACCAAGATCAAGAGTGGGATTTTGGAACTAAGAGTGGAAACTTCAGGTTGATGTAATAAAAAAATATTGAATTTTCAGCTTCTGAAAGCATTCTAGGTACCTAGAAGTTTTCCACTTTTAACGCAATAAAAGCTAGTGCGTGTGGTTCAGTGGTAGATTTCTGTAATGACATGCTTAAGGCCTTGAGTTCAAATGCTAACAAAAAAAAGTGATTACCAAGGGCCTGGGATTTACCTCAGTAGTGCTGCCACATGCCTTACAAGCACAAGATTCCGAGTTCAATTCCCGGTACAAAAAGAAAAAGTAAAAAAAAAAAAGAAAAGTGCTAACCTATTCATCTCTTGTTTGAAGATAAGACAGAAGCTGCCATATTGCATATTATGAGACACAAATCTCAACCATTTATCCTTCCACAGAGCAAACGCACAACTAGGATCAGGATCAGGTTTCCATATAACCTGTCCAGGAAAATCTAGAGCTAATAGAGGAAATAAAGGGATAATACTCTCTTGGGCTTCAAGTTCCCATCCTGTCAGGAGTTGGGTTGTATGTGGTGAGACAATATATGCAGAACAAGATCCTGAAGGTGGTCATCAAGAAGAATGAAAGACAAAGTCAAAGATGAAAAACAAAAATAAGAGAAGTGTTACTAATATGATACAAAATTAATATTGTAGCAAAAACACTGCAATATAATTTTCTTAGGATAAGTCTGGAAGCTTGGATAAAGTGATGGCCCATAAAAATAAAGTATAAGCCCTAATTCCTTTATGGTAAATGGTAGAAAGCCACAGAAAATGTAGATACTAGGATGGATACAATAGCAACAGTCAGAAAGCTTACCAGATAACTATACATTATGGAAAGACCTGAAATATTTTCTTTACCTAAGAATTTGCTGGTAATAAAAGTAATAGAATTAATAATAACAGTAGTGAACATTCTCTGTATGCTGATGGCAGGACATGGCATTAATGAATTAGACTTTCTGGTAGCAAAAAATCATGGTCATATCTCAAAATAATAGTAGAAGCAATTAACCATTACAATATAGTATGTACAGTTATTATAAAATTGTTAACAGAGCACAATGTCCCCAGACACAAGATAGATGAGAGGCTAGCAAAGTTTTCCTTGAACTGTATAACCCCTTCCCACTCTAAAATAAAAGTAAAAAATCAAGGATGTAAAATAGTAAAATAAAAGTAAAAAATCAAGGATGTAGTCACAAATAAAAAGTCACTATGCCAGGCCCAAAATTCAGACCAAAGTGAGTTCTTAGAGTGGTTTCCAATAACAGAGGGACATAGTGTGTCCTCATCAAAATGGATCCTGCGTCCATGTTACCCATGGCCTACAGCCATTTACACTTGAATAATCTGCTCTGACCTATTTAGTAAGTGACTGGGGAAATAGGAAAACCAAGTCATTTCAACGATTCATGGAAAAAGGATTGAGTTGACAGTAAGCCATTGACCATTGGCTTCCTAATGGCCCTTGAGTTATAGTGGGGGCATATTTGGTCCAGATATCAAATAAAGTCCTGGCCAACATAAGCTCACACTGAGTCACTATAGATAGGTGAAATGGACATATTTTACTTGGTGGAAACTTGGCAGGATATTCACATACATTCCTTGATCTGAAGTAAGGGCTCTTGCAGTGGACAAAGCTATAAAGAACTTTCTGAAACTGTTCCTAAACCAGCCAAAATTGAATCAAAACCAAAACTTCATCACAGGAATAATAATAGAATTAGGAACAGCCATGAAGTATGAGTAGGTGCTGAATCCCATCAGAGTCCCATTTTTTTCACCAGTTTGGCTGCCTCAAAAACAATAAGGATTTTAAATTGTGACAGTAAATCAACAAAACAATCACACGGTATCTTCAACTTCAGGGCATAATGTATAAATGTAGAGCATATTGTAATTTCAGGCACATGATATGCTGCCATTGATTGGAAAAAAGTGTTCGTTTCTATTCATATTAAGAAGGAAACTCACAAGTGCTTCACAATTGTGTAGTCAAAAAAGAGCATTATAGTTTTGCCGTAAGGCTAGTTAAACCTTCCACCTTCTGTTACTTCAGAGGGACGAATCATTAAGTCATTCCATGGAGGACACTCATCTACTATCTTGTTTTGAGAAAGTTATTCAAAATGGGCTCAATAATGAAAATTGCCAGAGGTTTTGGTAAGACATACACACTGCAAAGATTTGTTGGGTGTTCCACACCAGTAGAGATGCAGTCACCTTGAGAATGTCAGGACATCCCTTCCAAAGAGAAAAGGTACATGATGGCATCTTGAACTCACTCTACTAAGAAAGATGGATGTGACAGCTAAACTTCCTTGGTTTCAAGCAGCAAGTCATGCAGTTTACCTATTTACCGAATGGGGCAATTCTGCTAGCTGTGAGAAGAGCCTAGACAGGCAAGGGCTTTGTAGCAGATCTAGGCTTCATTGCTTGCAAACCTCCACTTGAACCATAGATTACATCATACTCAGTGCTATTAAAAGTATTACTTGTGAAAGACACTTAGGAAGTCATGGCATGCCCCAGTATAACAAGCATGCTATAGTTTGAGACTATCCTGTGCTACAAAGTGAGTTCCAGGTCACTCTCAACTACATAGTGAGACCCTGTCTCAAAACACCAAAAAATAAAATAAAAAATTAAGAAAAGCCTGGTGTGGTGGTGTATGCCTGTAATCTCAGCACTCAGGAGGCTGAGGCAGGAGGATTGCTGTGAGTAAGACCCCAGCCTTGGCTACACAGTGAGTTCCAGGTCAGTCTCAACTACATAAAAAAAAAAAAAAAAAAAAAAAAAAAAAAAAAAAGCATGCTATAGTCACTAAGAGTTTCAGAGCAAGGTAACGCTATCAGCAAAGGACAGCAAAGCATCGGACATATTACTTTTGATCCCTGTGGATGGCTTTTCAAGTGACCTTTAGGCCAGAGCTGCCCATTGTGGGTTGAGTTCTGCCAGAAACACCAAGTGATCCTAGGTAAATGGGCCCCACAGTGAGTCATCCAAAGACAGATGTGAGAGATAAAGTATCAGCATAAACCTGGCCAGTGAATATAAACAAGCCACGGGAATAGGTAAATTAGAAGCAAGTCATCTACTGTGCTCTGCCAGCAGTTCTTCTGAAGTTGACACTTACCTACTTCTGAAGTTGAAGTTGACACTTCAACTTCAGAAGTAGGTAAGTGTGACAGGGCTGTTAAGGACAGGAAGTCTTGTGTGACCGACTGGCAGAAAGGACAAAGTCTGAGCTGGCTCATGGATGGGACATCTCTGTAGGAATGTGCAAGCAGAGGCTGGACTGCTGTTCCTTACCGTCTGTCTCATCAGGGGTTAATCTAAAAGACTAGGCTAAGACAAAATTCTCTGACTAGGCAAAGATTTGACTAGGACATTAATTATGTATTTGGTTTGAACAAAAAGTTATCCTGAGATGAAAATATAATGGAACTCAAAGGAAGTAGTAAGTGCCTTAGCTTTCTGGTCAAGGGTCGGCAAGTATAATAATTGAGAGATGGAATCAAAGAGTATTTGGAGACATATATGGGTGGAATCCTGGAAATTCATAAAGTATTAAGAACCTAGAATCACATATTCACACTTGCAAAGCACAGCTACCAAGAAAGAGGCATTAATAAAGGGATTAAGTAGAGCAATTGAGGGATTAAACCAATGAGAGAGATTAAGCAAGTAAGAGATTGAGGCCATGAGTTGACATTACCACTCTCTCTCATCAGCTTTCCTGTCACTGGGACACAGTACCCAATACCCACAACTTAAAAGAGGGTCAGTGGATTTTAAATGGCTTATGATTGAGGGAATTCAGCACAAGGTTGGCTGGCTTCAAGGTAGAAAATATCATGGTGAACTTGTGTGGCACAGCAAGCCACTCAGTTTATGGTAGCCAGGAAGCACATCGGGGGAACCATGGCTAGGGACTGTGCATATAATATACACAAGCTCACACTCCCATAATTCCCCAGACACACCAAGTATGTCTCACTAATCTCTGCCACTCAGTTTATGGTAGCCAGGAAGCACATCGGGGGAACCATGGCTAGGGACTGTGCATATACACAAGCTCACACTCCCATAATTCCCCAGACACACCAAGTATGTCTCACTAATCTAATAGGCATTTCTTTACCCAATGAAGCTGATAAATCAGATTAACATCAGTCATCCCAAGCTCCACATGGTGTACACAAATGGACTACAGGATGTGAGGTTATGTGTGAGCCCAGCACCACAGAACTCAGCTCCTCAAGTCTAATCTAGTCATTGCTGCTTTCAAACGTCCATGCTACAGCCATGGAGTCCAGCACTGAGCTGCTGCAACGGAAGCATCTCTCACAGAGCATACCAAGTCACTGGGAGGAGACGGCCACGGTGGGTCCCTACGGCCTCTTCCATCGGGCAGTACAAACCTGAGTTGACACTCACATTACCTGTGGATTGGCCTGAAGCCTTTGTTGCTGGTACATCCCTGATCAGCTTCTTCCTTTGCTCAATCCTACTGTCCTCAACACTCACGGATGTTGTACTGAGAATGCTCCCTAACAAATATCCTAAAGGAAAATTTTTGTTTCATAGTCTTGTTTCCAAGACAATTCAGCCTAAGACAATGGCAAGGTCTGGGAATTATCCTCAGAAGAAAAAAACTGAATTGCGATTAATTCTCCACATCTGAAACCTCAACAAAATTGTTTCACTTGTTACTTAAGAACTTCCTTTTTGAGACCGATATGGCAGCACACACCTGTGAATGCCACCACCCTGGGAGACTGAGGCAGGAAGGTTGTAAGTTTTCAACCAACCTAGCCAACTTAGTGACTCAGCAAACGCTATCTCAAAAATTTTTTATAGAGAGATAGCTTAGTATGAAGGCCCTGGGTCTGTTCTCCAGTAACACACTAACACACCCACACGTACACACACCTATTTTCTTTTTGGTTTTTGTTCGTTTTTAATCCAGCTTATTGGTACATTTAGGTATACCTTGCGATCACAGTTATCATTCAAAATCTATACCTGTACATGATATATCTTGAGTTTTATTTTTTCTCATTCCCTTGCTCTCCCTTCAACCCCTCCACTCCCCATATACATAAGCTTTATTTCTGTTTTTTCCTTCTTACTTTCAATTTCTTTCTTTCTCTTCTTTCCTTTCCCCTGCACCCCCTCCCTAGTTCCCCTTCCTCTTTGAACATTTCTTCCTATTTCACAATATCTATTATACATGTTGGTCTTCATTTATACCTTTAGTTTCTCACACCAGAGAAATGATTTGGAATTTACACGTGTGCTCTATTTATTTCACTTATGAGTATGGCCTCAAGGCACATCCATTTAGCTATAAATGTCTCAAATTTATCTTTCCTTATTGCTGAGTAATAATTTTATAAAAACAAAACCCACATCTTCTTAATCTACTCAGCAGTTGATGGGCAATTGGGCTGTTTCCAAGATTTAGTTATTACAAACTGTGCCGCTATAAACATGGATTTGTATATGTCTCTATGGTATGGTGTTTTAAATTCTTTTGGGAAAATACCCAGCAAAGGAATAGCAGGGTCAAATGGGATCTCTAATCCCATTTTTTTGAGGTATCTGCACACTTAATTCCATAGTGGTTGTACCAGTCTACACTCCCACCAACTGTAAAGAAGGGTTCCTCTCTCCCTAAAGCCCTGTGAGCACAAATTTTCTTTTTGCATGAGAGTTAGCAGAAATAATTTGCAGAAATTATTTTATTTCATTTGTATTGAAGTTCCTTATTTTTACCCTGCCATTACCAAGTAAGTCATAGAATTAGAATTCACAGTGGATACCACAAATATATACAGTCTGCAGGAGGACTTTAAGCAGCAAGTACTGCTGCCTTTTTTTTGTACATTATGAACAAGAACTTCAGAGACAAGAGTTGCCTCACAGGAGCAGCCTGGCTAGGTTGATAGTGAAGGAGAAATCAGAAAATAGATATAGCAATACTCTGTATGGTTATTTATTTACATTAATATGCTACACTTCTAAGTCATTGAAATCTGTTAAGGTCTACATAAAATAAATCATTGCAACAGGGAAATTTCATCTATTTCTCAAGAGCTATTTGCTAAAAGACTGTACATATTCTTTACAATACGATTCTATAAACAGCGCTTCTATTTCTATATGGGAGAAAAGAGTTATAGATTGGCTAAGTTTTGTTATAGAGAAAAATGAGAGGATTTGTATTTGAGAACACTGTAAAATTACTAGGTGTTATGGAAGAATACATCTGGTCACATATTTCCATGAAAAACAAAGATTTTTTCAAAGAGTCTAGAAGATCTCTTATTTGGATTTCAAAAGAAAGAATTTCTGATGATAATATATTGTAATAAACATAACCTTTGCCATTATGTAAATATTCTAAGATCAACACAAGTCCCTGGAGTTACAGTTTATGTTCATTGCTACATTGCCTATTCTTAGCAGCAGTAAGAAATAACCTGTGATACTCCCAATATATTCTTTGAACTATCTTTAAGAAATGGTAATTTTATGTGACTTATTTATAACCAAATTATCTACCAACTCTAAGTCATGCATTTTTATATTCCAAAGAACTAACTGGATTAAAGAAATACAGTATACATAGCTGGTAAATAACACAGCTGGAGTCTACTTTCAGAGTCCATCACATCCTGGTTTTTCATAAGTTGAAAAAAAGCTATGTAATACATAAAAGTGTGCAAGGTAGACAATCAGTCAACACCAAAAAGAGAAGAGAAAAAACAGAAAACAAGAAAATACTGGCCTAGAGAGAGATTTTTAGAAAAGACAATAATCTGAGAAGAGTCATGTGAGAGTTAATTTTGTTTAATGATAGAAACAAGGAAGCTCAATTTTAAAATAAAGGAAAGAAAGCATGGGCTGGGATATAGTTTAGTGGTAGAGGATTTAGTGGTAGTACACATGAGATGCTGGCTTTAAGCTCCAATACCACAACAAATAAAACCAAAAAAGAAAAGCAATATTATCTCAAGGACAATGCCTTTCTCTGAATGAGAGTAATTGTTTCAAGTATTTGGTGAATTGTGAAAATAGTGACAGAGAGGTGTACTCTCTACACTGAACTGAGATGGTATGATGCTACCAGGCAGAGATTGACTTAGAGTCTGATGAATCGGGTAAGGGCCCTGGATCTCTGCCTGCCACCTGGCTGGGATGAGAAAACTCACTTCATTCTCTGGGCTTCAACATTTTACTTGAAAAATAAAATTTGGGGGAAGATTGCAGCCATTCTAGTCCTACAAGTTTATGACAATTCTTTTTTTCCAAGCTTATTTCTTTAGGAGGTATAAACTATTTATTAATTTTATAAATACTTATCGTGAACAATATTAACAGCTATTTCCATTTTTGTGGAATTTTATGCTTTCACAAGTTACCACCTCCCCTTCAGTCCTCACAAGGAGTAATATGAGATTGATAATTGCATCTCTGCTTTATAACTGAAAGCATGTGCTCGCTAAGAACTTTTGCTCCTTTGCCCTACAGAGGTTTGAGGGACAGGCAAAACTCAAGGCTGGGTCTCACTCACTGGCTCTAGGAAGTAGTCACTGTTACCAATTTATTTAAAAATTTTTGCTCTCAGCACTAGAGAATTTGAAGAGATGAGAAGGCTCAAACCTCAAATCTACTTGTGTGTACATGTAGATATTCCATCTGGGCAAATTTCTTCCCTCATAATTTCATAGTTTCATTAATTTTAAAAATACAGCATTGTTTTTTTAAAGTATAAATATCACTATTATAAAAATCATTAGTGATGCCTCTCACTGAAAGATTAAAATGTTGTTTTTAGTTCTTAACCCCTCTTGCTGTGAAAAAAGACGTTCTATTATTCAAAAAGTTTAGAGAATGTTTACTTCAATGAATTGATGCCAACTTTAATTCAAGGTAAAGTTAATCGATCAGGCTTTTTTTTACTACAGGACAATTCAGAGCCTTTAATACATTGAATATACTGTAAATTTCCAAAGGGAGGAGACCATATTCAGTAACTCCAAGACTCCTTTAAAAATTAACTAATTAAAACAAAAATAATTCATCAAATGTTTGCTCTGTTGAACATAGTTTGGGACTTCTGACCAGCACAGCTAGAAAATGCACTACAAAGTATTTAAATGAAATTCTGCTTATTACACATGAGTAAAAAGAAACTCAGAGAGGTCAAGTGATTTGCTCCATGTAACACAGTTAGTGATGCAGCTCATGAGTAGAAGGAAGACCTCCTGACCCCTGCTGGAGAGTTATTTTCATTTCCCAAACTCCCTTTTTATAAAACAGGCACAGTCCATTATCTGTGATTCAAATAATGGAGAATAAATCTAAAGAATTTATTTTCTGGGGTATGTTTACCATAAGTTCAATAAAATTTCCAGCACAATTGGTTTTCTGATTCATTGAGGCCACTGAACTTTTGTTTTTTTCTCCTTTTTACAAATGTTAGAATCTTTCTAAAAGTAGAAGAAATGGTTTAATGGAAAAAGAAAAGGAAATCATATCAATTCAGTGGCTAAAGTGGGCATATGCTGTCACCTCGTTCTCAAGATAAATAAAATATTAGCAGTCTTGTAAAAAGGTATAAAAATAAGGCTCAGAAAGTTTATTAGGAAGTTCTAAGTCACATGGCCAATTAGTAGAGAAATCAAGATTTCAGTAGAGTTCTGTCTGGACAATTATTTAATTTTTTAAGTCTCTGTTTTCCATTTTATGAGATGGAGAAGTCATCCATTTACATAAAGTGGAAAAAAATGAAGATATTCCATGTGAAATACATATGCACATACAAATTGCTATTACTATTCTCAGTGAAGAACATGTACATTTTAATATTTTTCTTAATTTATGTGTAGCAGTAACATACACTAGAAGAAAAACATTTCCCAACAGAAAAAATAAACTAAAAAAGTTCTTGAATTTTCCCTTTATCTGTTCTAAAGATTTCCTATTACTTTTAAAGTTTCTATAGGCCTTGATCATATTTGTTGATCAAGTAGGTATAAAACTGAATATCTTTAATGAGGAATTTAAGATTTATAGAATTCAAAATTGCTTCAGGAAATGAAAACACAACTTCATTTATTAATGGTCTGCAATCAAGACAGCTACTGCTAGGCAAATAAATAAACAATTAGCTGTTTATTTGAAATGTAAGCAGAGGATAAACAATAATGAACAATTTGTTCATTATTCTTATCTGTTCTGTCCTTTACCTCTAGACTGTATAATAGAAAAGATGGATGCAGACTGGATGTTTTTATATTAAATTATATTTTAAATAGACTTGGTGAGTCTGTGCTTGCCTTCTAATTTAAATTCTGTTGGTATCTACATTTTTATTCTGTGTTCCCATTAAGTAGATATTAACCAATTAAAATGCAGTAAATTTCTTTTTATTCATAAGGTCCAGTGTGTCAGAAGTCTCTGAGAAAGGCCTCAGAGTAGCTGAAAATATCTACCCCAAAGACCTACATTAAGTCTCCTAAGGATTCATACACAGTTTTATTGACTTCTTAAATATGTGAGTCTTTTAAAGCTTAGTTATCAGAATTGGAAGCCTCTGATAGATGAGTAGACACAAACTAGAAAACGTCAGAAGCTGTCTAAGACAGGCAGGTGAAATTCAATCAGAGGTGATGGCTAACATACTGTCCAAAAGTAAAGGTCCACAACTATTGCCTTGGCTTTCAAGAATGGGCTAACTGGTGTTAACTGGTGGGTGGGCTTGGGATTTTTCAGCTAAATCAGCCATTTTTAGAATTGCTGTCTTCACATCTAAAGTTCAGGCAGCCACAAAACTCAGTGGCATGTAGTCATCTGTATGCATGTGCACACACTTGAGTATGTGTCCATAATTGGTAATGACTTCTTAGGATAGGTAGGTACCACTTAAGAAGAGTCATGGCAAAGGTGAAGGAAATCAATAGGAAGAGAAAAAGAAGGAATATATTGGGTGAAGAGAGAACTCAATAGTTTTAATGACTTGAAAGAGGAGTGAATGGATTTTTAGGGGATGGCTGGGCTATTGTCTAACTGGGGAGGTGGCCAGATTACATCTCCTTCTTTTAAGTCTTTATTACAAAAGTCCCTTTTTGCCCTACAGACTGACTGACTACCTTAGAGTGTCACTCAGTTATTTACATGTTGCAGTGAAAAAAATGCCCTGTAAGATGCTTGGGCTGGGAAATAAAGAAATCAGGTAAGTCAGGCACAGGTATGCAAAAAGGCAAAAAGAAAAAGTCACCAATCCCTACTGCAAAGCTATCACCCACTACACATTGACCTGTATATTTCTTACGTCTTAGGTCTACTTTCTCTAATTTAGAAAATAACCATAAGTCACTGATACTTTTGCTATTCTCACCTTAGGTGAGAAAATTGGGACTCAGAGATGCTAAAGGTCTTATTCAGAGACAATTCATAAAATACTTCAGTGGCAAGGCTGGCAAGCCTAAATTTCACCCTCAGAGGTGTCTGGATCCACATTTGTACTTTTGATCATACTATATGTAATACTGTACTAGCTTGGGCTGTGCAGAAGGAACAGAAGTATACAGAAGTGAACTATGGCTTCTGTGGCTTTAACTTTTGTGTAAATTCATATACACAATAAGTAAACAAATACACAAAGAATGAACATAAATTATGTGCAGGCAAAGATAATGACATCCAGTATTAATTGAGCATTTATAATATGGTAGCCAATATAGCTTATATACTACAGATGACATATCTAGTAATTGATGACTACTGACACATTAAAAGGAAGGAAGCTATAGCCAAGAAAGCTCATTATTTGCTAATAATGGAATGACATGATTCTAAATGCTGAGACTTGATGAACAGCTCCCCAATTTAGTATGGGGTCTCTCTCTAGAAGCCCCAAAGGGATTATATTTAGTGGAAGAAAATTTGAAGTAATATGGTACTAAGAAATGAGTTCTTAATATTAATAATAAACAACAGACTTTTCATCATATATCATCAACTCTGTGTACATACATCTATCTTTGGAAATCAAAGTTCCATAATGTTTTGTGTTGTCCCTATGAGTATATAACTAGCTATAACTCCAAGATTCCCTATTGTGCCTAAACTTCTGCCATTGATCTAATTTCTTTATGACTTAGAGCATCCAGCTTTATACTTTATCAGAACCAAATGAGATATTGGGGCAGATTACAACCTATTCAAGATTATTAGTAAAGAAAATACAAACTGCCACAAAATCTGCTCAATCTTTGCAAGTGATGTGTTTAGGGATAGAATGTAACAACTATTTAGAGATGTTGTTCTAGTGGAGAGACTTTCACCAATTCAGTCTGACTCTGTCTGAGCAATTAACATAATGTTTTTCTTCCCTTAAAATGTTATAATGAAAACTCTAACATTATCTATTTTATGGGTCTGAAAAGACCCATAAGCTAGGATTGAGAGACCCAGGGTTGAGACTTACGCTGTTTTTTCCTTGTGAAACATTCATCAATTCCAACACTTTGAGTCTCTTTTTTCTCATGTATAAAGTTTTGCTATTAGGCTGGCCTAATGAAACGATTGAGTTGGTGGGGGGACAATGAATTGAAAGTGCGCTAAATCATATGAAGTGCTCTAAGCCATTAAAGAACCCAAACAACTGTCTTGTGCAATGTAAACATTTTAAATATTTACAGAATATACACAACACATGTGACGTGTATTGAATAAGATTGGTGAACCCCCTGAGTCAGTCTCCCTAGATTCAAATACTGACCCTACGACTTACTAGGTGAGTAAGAAGTTACTTAACTCCTGTGTACCTCTGTTTCCTCAAGCATATTGTAGGAAAAGAAGTTATCTGACACTCGGGCTACTTATAAGATGTCTCAAAGAGCATGCTTAGTGCTGTGTTGATCATATATGAAGCATGCTAGTAAATAACAAAGTTATTATTTTTTTTAATGTGAAAAGAAATCAATAAAAGGAAGAGAAAGTCTGAGGAAAAGTCAGTAGACTTTTGAAAGCTTGTGTGTTTATGTGAGGGGATATGGATGGAGGGGTGAAAGTCTATGGACACAGAAAGTGTGAACCAACACCTTCTGTTCCATCCCTATTATTTCTGAAAGAATAAGGAACTAAATGCTAGCAGGGAGATTATATGAGAATTTAGCAAGCAGAATCTCTTTGTTTTCCACCATATTCCCATTGGATGAACTAAAGAGAAATACTAAAAAGAGAAGAGGAGAAGAAAAACGACTTAAAACATAGGTAGGATATGCTAGTCATTTTATGGATTTTATTTATGACGTATAATATAACTGGACAATGAAACACACAGAAGTGATGTTCTTTTTTCTGCCTGGACTATTTTTTTCCACATTCCTTTTCCTTAAGGGCTACAGCATTTCTTGTAACACAGGAGTCTTTTCTTGTCTTGGGAGGTCACCCGACCACCCTCCTCCAGTGTATTGACATGGCCTTCTGTGCCCTTCCATCCCCGCCTTATATCTAACCCTACAGTCACAAAATCATCTAGTTACTGTTAGGTTCTCTAGTTCTCAAAGACAAGGACTATACTAATATTTGTTTTCTCTCTCTAGTTGTGAGTGAATCCAGAGCCTTTGCACTGGGCTACTTCCCCAGTAATTTCTTAAATTTTGAGACAGGGTCTCACAAAACCATAAACTGCCTAAACTGGTCTTGATCTTGTGATCCTTCTACCTTAGCCCTAGTTCTGGGATTATGGTGTGTAGCACCACATCCTGCTCCATACTCTTCTTTATATCCCTAACACAGACTAAATTGTTTTCTTTTTTATTGTTTTGTTCCCTTCTGAAAGAAGTTTGACATTTAATCTATAGTTTTCTTGACTAAATATGTGACTCATAAAATTTTTATACAGTTTCTAATGACATAAAACAAATATCTTGTAGTCTTCAGAATTATAAAAACTATATTCGTTTTATAATTAACAAGATTTATTAGCTTCCGATTGCTGCTTTGTAAATAAGGCTCCTAGTGTAGACTTAGAATTATAATTTAGCTTAAAAGAATCAGCCTCTGTTTCTGACTTCCAGTGTTACCGTTGGATAGAAGGTACAAGTTTTTTCCAACTCACCACATTTAGGAGGTACCCTGAAGCCAAGTTTCTTTTTTTTTCTTTTTTTTTTTTTTTTGTACCGGGGATTGAACTCCAGTCCTTGGGCTTGCTACGCTTGCAAGGCAGGCCACTGAACCGCTGAGCTAAATCCCCGGCCCCAAAGCCAAATTTCTTGATGCATACTTTTTGAGTCATTTATTAACTAGTTATACTTATTGGTCAGAACAAGCTCCACTTAATAAAAAAGAAAAGAATATATATTCCCTTGGTATACTGACATTGAACTGTAAAACAGCTGTTTCTGTTTTTTACTTGTTTACACAACTCTGATTTAATCAGGAAGATTGGCAATTCATGGTAGGAATAACCTCCTCCTCATTGGCTTCCTTTTCCCAGGATTTGCAAAGACTTCTAACACTACAGACCATTTAACAGCTTTATCAAAATGATTGGCAATTTGTTAATTTGTAATTACACACATTTCTTATTTATGCCCCTTAGTAAGGAACAAATAAGATGATAAATACAAATGAATGGTTAAAATATGTTTTTCTTCTAAAGAGTCATAGGTTCTAAGACTGAGCTGAACAAGTAAATAATCACTTCTGTGGCTACTATCTTTTGCTAATATTTATTGCTTGATTAGCATTCTATTTTATAAAATATATATACATCTTTCTGTCCCAACCCACCTATGGTGTAGCATTAAGAATGAAACCATTGTTTTCTTCCTTGACATCTGAATTGTCCACATAAAACAATGGCACACACTTGATAGTTCATGTATACAATATTCTTCTATGTATACTCATTCTATAAGCATATACTCCAGTTTATAGAAGGGAAACATTTAAAAGTAAGATAGAAATTTATCATACACTCAATAGAAGTGGATAATTTCAAGGAAAGGTTATAGGTACTGAGAAGTCACATTTCAAGAATGATAAGGCTAAAACAGATTCAGTTAAAATATAAAGTCAAGAATCATCTTCACCCTTGATGAGTAAGAGTAATCCAGAACTGGGTTCACTTATCTTTCATTAACCGAAGAATTATGGGTACCTCTGGCTCTATTAAAAAATTAATGCATTTATATTTCTGTGCACATCTGATGTCTACACAAAATAGGATACATGTTCTTTTACTAAACAATACAATAGTGATTTCATTAAAATTGTCTTTATTGAAAACAGCATTCTAGGAAATCCACCAGCCAATCACTTTTAGAACCATTTAATTTTCTCATGTTCATTTAGATTGAAAGGCTTGCTGCACAGCTGTGTTTAAGACTGTGTAATGACTTGAAATCTAGGACACAGACCCTTTCTGCATGTCCAATCAATTTGTTAGGAATTTGATCCTGTGCTAATAGGGCTGGGTGCATTAAAATTCATTCTTTGAAAATTGTATCTGAACTGGATGCTGCCTCCAGCCTTTGAACCACATCAACTTAGCTTCACTCCCACTTTACTTTCTTCAAGAGGTTATTTTCCTTTGAGAAGGAGATGACTATTTTCAGAGGCATAAATTAAAGACTAAAAAATGTTCACATACTGGAACTGTGAATTCCTAAATTAGCATGTGCTGGTTGTAAAGTAGCCACATTCAAATACATGAACTACATTACTCTAGTTTCTGAGGAAGACCATGTGGGCTTAGAACAATGCATTCTTCCTAGTTCTACAGTTATTGTTACATGCAGTGAGCTCTAACAGCAACTCCACCTTCAATGCAGGAACTACTCGAAGTAAGACTGCAAGCCAAATAAACGAAGAGAAAATAAATGAGGGAATACACCAAGCATAATGAATTTGAGGTAACAATGGAAAAGTTCTCTAAAATACATACTCAAACAAACCATTTTACTTAATGTTTCTCCATTAGAAAACTCTTTAGAAAGTCAAGGTATAAACAACTAGGTATCAACTATCAACCAGTGTGATCAGTGGTCTTGTGACCTTACATTATAATTACAGCCTTTATTCTAGATGTTAAGATAAGAAGGAATATATGCCTGCACCCTGCTACATTCTGTATTACCCTTTTTTTCATAATACCGTAATGCAACATTAAATTTCTGTAAGCCATTGTTTGGCATGAAGCTATTCAAATCATAACAGTGAATGAAGCATAAAAATGTCATGACATGATTACCATCCCTCATGAAACAAGTACTATAATTGTGATGTCCTGATTATCCAAGCTAGCAAAGAAGCCAAAATACCATACACAACTACATTGGTAACATAAATTTCCAGTTTAGACAAATCCAGTCCCACCTGACTTTGAAAAAATTACTCTTGTACTAGAGGAGTGACCTTTCTCTCTTTTCTGGGAAAGAGGCATCAAATGTGAATATTAGTTATATGTTAAAGTGGTTATCAGTTAAGTGACTAAAGGCTGAACTGCCAGATTATCAAGCAAAAGAAGCCAATGGGCCTTTTGCCATAAAGTCTTAAAGATGTGATATATTTTATTGACCTCATTGGTTGTGAATGGATGGTATGTGTGCCACAAGCAGCTGTTCATTATTATTGAAAGTTCTAAAAGGTTCGCCATCGCTGACATTAAAACATATTTTTGAGTTGAACTCAGTGATTAGATTAAGCTGCAGATCACCATCTTCCAAGCAAAAGTTCCTTAATCAGTCAAGGTTGCAACATTGGTATGCTCAGTATTTGAATCATAACTGTGAAAAGATAGGATGGTTGTTTAATACACATTTTGAACTCCTTGAATTTTTTGGAAAATGAGCCAGTATAAGTTGAGTTTTTACTTCTAAAGAAATTAAAAAGATAAATATGCCTTTTCTGTTAAATTGATTTTTCTTCAGAATTCTATATTACCTTAGTCCAATTGTAACAGAAACATAGACACTAGGTGACTCTCATAAACTGAAGAAATGAGAGAAAAATCTTATCATCTGTGGACTATACTTATGGGTTAGGCAATGGAAAGAAACTTCAAATTGAGACCAAAAGAACTCTTGAGTTCAATGTTCTGATTATATTTTCTGCATTCAGAGATATTTCCCATGATTCTCTCTTTCTTCTTTTGGTTCACATCATTTTCTAGAGTAGCCAAAGTAGAAGCCCAATAATGAAAAAGATCCCCAAGACTCACTTGCAATTCTCATATTATCTCTCTTCTGTGTAAGTCACCAAGAGCTTCTAAATATGGGAGTCAAGTGCACAACCCTATGGTAACCCTAGAGACACCACTGACCTGAGCTCTGTCCTGGCCACTACAGAAAGAACCACTTTTGTAATTGTGGTCACATTACTAATTTGTTATACCTTTAAAAATACACTAACTCATACATTCTCTTGAATTAAATATAACTTAATACATAATCTGTAATTGAACAATAACCAACAGACTGAACAACTGGATATATTTTTCTAATAACTTCTTTCTTATTTATATATTTTTGTGGTTTTTATCTAAACCCAAAACATTTCACTATGGAGACAGAAGTGGGATTCTTTTTTTTTTTAGAACAAACATGAGTAATTCAATTCACTTAACTAGAAAATAATCACTTCACAATTTCTCAAATTTGAATAATGTCTCAGGTCTTTAATTTTCTGCATATATTTCTTGTTATTTAAAAACTAAGAATATTTTATATATTTTGTTTCTAACATCTGCTGTCTTACCTCCTGCTAACATGCTATACCCTTGAGAAAATCATTTTTTTATTAGTTTCAAATTATATAACTTCTTACCTATACTCGGTAAATACATTTTTATAAGAATGCCATTGAACTACACTATTTATGACCAGCACATAGACACTTGATTATGTATTACAATATTAAAATACTATTTAGCATTGTATTTTTACCTCTGCAGGAAGCTACTGGATATTTTTAATGTTTCCTAAGAAGTTAGCTACTGTATAAATACTTACTCAACAAATGAGTAGTTTATTTTAGATTGAAAGGTTATTTAGAAAAAAAATCCACTGAGAATTCTCAAATACTAACAACTCATCAAAACTGAGTTCACTTTTGAAAAGAGAAAGAATACCTTAGTTTATGTGTATCAATTGAGTCTTTAAACCAATTCATGCATTTAGCAAATTAGGTTTCTAAAATCTACTGCAATAATATAGTCTCCTAAGCCTTTCACTTATTATTTGCTATCTCCACTCCCCTTGTTTCTACCCTGATATGAGGGATATATAAAGTAGGTAAATTTTCTAACCTGTGAAGATTACATAAATTCAGTAGACTTTATATTGTAAATTGGAGTTATATACACAGAAAATACAGTGAGAAATATAAATGCATGCATATGTATTTCTTATACCATGTAGTCTAAATTGTGCATTGTCTGCTATCAAAATATCTATTTAGGATGACATTTCAATTTTAATCAACTCAAACACGAGATTTTTGCTGAGGGTAGACTGTAGCAGTTTAGGATTGGATTTGAGTGTCTCTTTAAATACAGATACATGAAAACACATAACTCTCAGTCTTTGAGGTTTAAATCATACCAGGTTATAATGAATAAACAGATATAACCATACCAAAGAGTATGTTGGCCATGTGAGATGATTCTGCATACATAGAATACCTGAAATATTACCATTTCAAGGATCCCTGGCTTCTGTTTTCTTCTAAGAGAACTGCCACATGTGCAATTTCTGTGGAACACTTCAGAAGATAACTTTCTACTTACCTAAAAGAAACAAAACAAGGACAAAAAAGACATTTAAACATCATCTCATGGGGAAAGTTTTTTTCCTATTTTAATTTTTTAAAATATGCATCATAAATAGATGTTTCAAAATGGATGCACGTTGAAGCACGCTAAACAAGTCTTTCTGTCCCAATTTCCTTTCATTCTGGCATTATAATGTAGATTACCTGTAAAAACCTAATGGTTCATTGGTTATCATCTCTAATAAAATCACTTAAGTTTCTCACATAGACTTGATTTTCATCTACTGAATTTACCTATCAAGAGGAAGGATTAACCTAATGCAGATGGTGGGAATTACCTCGTCTCTTCATATATTTAATTAGCCTTTCATTTTTTCATTTATTCAGCAAATACATATTGACCTTTACCTTGTGTCAGCCTCTTTGCTGGGTCTGGAGGTTCTGCTATGATCAGGAAATTCTCCCCGACCTAACAATCCTAATTTGCCCCTAACCATTTCTATAGGGAAACTTTACATGTATCATTCAGGACTAGACACAAAGGACCCTACTGCTTGACCTCTGGACATCCAAAGGTCAAAAGGAAAGGCTTTATCTTCAGCTTCAGTTTTGTTCAATTTGCAATATTAGTAGAGAGCCATGCTTTCTAGACTGAGGAATCATGAGAACAGGGTATCTCAGGGATACCAGAGTAAACTGCATCTGAGCAGATACCATGTAGTGAGGGTGATAACCTGGATAATATATGCCTGCAACAAGTCCTAACCATCTTCTAGAATCAGTGCTGCTGATTTCTGGCACCATGCGGTGATGCTCAGTTGAACTGAACTTTTGCTTCCCCTGACTCTGCACCAGAACTCTGATGGCTCTCTGTTGTTAGTGTTCAGTCACCAGCCAAGCACTGTATCTTTTATACTGTAAACCAGATGGACCAAACAGAATAGGCCTAATCTCCTGAGCAAAAAGAAAAAAAAATCATTTTCTGCTTCAGATGAGAGCTGTATTGGTCCTTTGGGAATGCACACCCTGGCATTTTGTATCTACCATTGCACATTAGCAGTTCATACTCTATCATAGCATCCACAGTGAGCACTGGAAACTCTTGGCTGTCTTCCCATCCAATCTGAGAACAGAGACTGAGTCCCTGTTAGTGGTCATGTGAAAAATGAAGTTGTTATCACCATACAATAGAAGTTACTAGAGCTCTCACAGAGCATTGTGGGAGTAGCAAAACCATATTGCAGCCCTACATGTAGCTGGTAGGTTGGACGAGGCTGAGCCAACGCACTCTAGGAAATGAAAACAATTTGGTGGGAATTGGCCAGTGATTGGATGATTGCAACTGGAAAGGTGTCTAGGACAGTAAAGGACACTTTCTAGAATTCTTAGGGTGGACTTGGGTTGAAGTGGAAATCAAGTGCTCAAACACCTCCCCAATTAGATGTTTGAAGGCATACATTTTGTTTGTTTTCTTTTGGAGTTAAGGGTTTTAAAAATGAAAGTTTCTCCATACTACAAATCTACTGTGATTAAAAACAGCATGGTACTGGCAAAGAAACAGATCTGAGGATCAGTGGAATAGATTGGAAGATACAAAAACAACTCCAGATATATTCAGCTACCTCATCTTTGACAAAGGAACCAGCCATCCTCACTGGAGGAAAGATAGTCTCTTCAATAAATTGTGTTGGAAAAACTGGATTTCAATCTGCCAAAGATTAAAACTAGACCCTTATCTTTCACCATGCACTAAACTAAAATCCAAGTGAATTAAAGATCTAAATGTTAAAACAGAAACATTAAACTTGCTGGAAGATAAGTTAGGTAGAACTCTCGAAGATACCAGCATAGGAAAAGACTTTATAAACAAATCCTCAGTAGCACGGAAACTAGCCCAAAGAATCAGCAACTGGGATCTCATCTTATTAGAAAGCTTTGGTATGGCAAGACAGAGTACCAACAGAACTGAAAGAGAACCTACAATATGGGAAAAAATTTTACCAGCTATTCCTCAAACAAAAGTCTACAATCTAGAATATATAAATTACTCAAAATACTCAGACCCCCCCAAATAAAATGACGTGATTCAAAAATGGGCATCTGAAGTGAACAGACACTTCTCAGACAAAAAGTAAAAGCAGCAAGCAAATATATATATAAAAGTTCAATATCACTGATCATTTGAGAGATGCAGATGAAAGCAACACTGTGAATCCATGCCATCCCAGAAAGAATGGCTGCTATCAAGAAATCAACCAATAACAAATGCTAGTGGGGTGGTGGAGAGAAAGGAACCCTTCTTCATTGTGGAAATCAATATGGAGATGCCTTAAACAACTAGGATTTGAAGTCCCATTTGACTCTTCTATTCCCCTGCTGAGTATCTTTCCAAAAGAATTAAAAGAATCATACCACAGTGATGTATGTGCACCCATATTTATAGCAGCACAGTTTGCAATAGCTGAAACTTAGAAACAGCCCAAGTGCCCATCAACTGGAGACTGAATAAAAAAATGAGGTTTTTCTATAAAATGGAGTACTACTCAGTCATAAGGAATGATAAACTAGAGTTATTTATAGCTAAATGAATGTATAGTGAAGGCATATTCTTTTTTCTTTTTTTTTTTTGGTACCGGAGATTGAACTCGGGTCCTTGCGCTTACAAGGCAGGCCACCGAACCACTGAGCTAAATCCCCGGCCCTAGGCCATATTCTTAACTAAAATAAATAGGACACACATGTGTAAATACTGAATAGTTTCTTTGGTTTGAAAAAATAAAAGTGTAAATAAGGTTTAAGTGGTATAATTGATAGAGTGACATAGGAAGGAAATGGCTAAAGGAGAAATGGGAAGGGGAGGGGAAAGGAAA
>NW_022900936.1:61070668-61085851 GCF_012274545.1 Fukomys damarensis
CCCCCTCTGGGGTCCTTGGGTCCTTCCTGGGTCTGTTGTCGCGCAGGCCGGGAGCTCCCGCGCAGGCCGGGAGCTCACGCGCACGCCGCCGGGTGATCGCAGACCATAGTTTCTTTGGTTTGAAAAAATAAAAGTGTAAATAAGGTTTAAGTGGTATAATTGATAGAGTGACATAGGAAGGAAATGGCTAAAGGAGAAATGGGAAGGGGAGGGGAAAGGAAATAAGGGAGAAGAAAAAAATGTGAAAAAAGGAAAAAAATGGAAATAAAGTCTGTAAATATGGAAGGGTGGAAGGGGTGAAGGGAGGGGAGGGGTATTGATTAAAAATAAGAACCAGGGCATATCATGTAAAGGTACAAATCCCAATGATGAATATAACTGTACTGTACACCTAAAAAGTATCAATCAACTAAAGAAAAAAATAAAAAAATGCTATTTTCTGAAAGGTTGAAAGAAGAAGATCCCTTTATAACCCTCCTAATTTATAAACAGATATGAGTATGTCTTAAGAGACCAGAAAAAGACTATGAAAATAATAATAATTTTCCCCTCACACCCTTTTGTTTATTTGTTTTGTTGGTTTTCTTAGAGACAGGGTCTCACTGTGTAGTTGAGACTGACCTGGAACTCACCATGTAGCCCAGGCTGGTCTCAAACTCACAGTGATCCCCCTGCCTCAGCCTCCCAAGTGTTGGGATTACAGGCATGCGCTACCACTCCTGGCTCCATCACATCTTTTTTATTGGTACACATCAGTTAAACAGATGAATAGGTTTCATTTTGGCAGATTCATGTATGCATCTAACATGATTTGAACATTTTCACCCGTTTCCATTAGTTTTCATATTTCCAAGAGACAAAGGATGACCTTCAGTAAATCCTTATATAAAATAGTTTAACACACCTAAATCTATGTACAGTCATACCTTCCTACTTGGCTGCCATGAAACTTTTTGAATTTTGTCACTCAATGCATTCTGATGCAAAAATTTTGTCCTGGTACTCATCATTTGTTTTGTATTTGACATGCAAGTAAGAATTTCTCAGTGTTGATGTGTCTGGGCTCACCACTTTTTCTAGAAAAAGAAAATGTTTGGTACTCATGATTTTTGGTACTCATTCTTCCTCTGGGAACCAATTAATGACCAGTAACAAGGTACCACTATACTAATATTAACACAAGGCTATGCTACAGTATGTTATCAATCTTACCCTCAGATGTGTGAGGAGGAAAAATATGATGTTTAATGCTTATGTGATTAGTTGTGTTTTTGAATTCTGGATTTTCTTAGTCAAAAGTTTTTAAATTAAGTGAAATATTTAGACATATCCTGACTCAGTGCAATGGTATTTCTCAGTTAAAATATTGGCAATTTAATAGTTGGTGAGCTCTAGGCTAGTCTATGTCAACCTTGAAAAAAAAAGCTATAATGAATCTAGGGAAATAATAATGAAGCTTGATGACAACTTTCACATTTGCAAGGCTTAAATTTCCCCTGGGCCCATTAATCGTCTTTGAAAATTGAAGGTGAAGGCTCTTGAAGGTGATTTTTGGTTGAGTCAGGAGAGGCAATGTGATTATGGAGGTGTGCTGTGGAGGGATTCAGTGCACTCTGGAGTTGCAATGCCTTGGTTTAAACTCCACTTTGAGTCTTATCTGCTTGGTAGGTTATTTAAAATAATCAGCCTCAGTTTTCTCATTTGTGTCACCATGATACCGAACTTACAGCATGACAGTGCTTGGCCTATGTCTTTCTTCATAATAGGAGTTCAGTATATGTTAGCCTCTGTTGTTTTTTTTTTCCTGTGGGTTAATGTCAGCTACGTGTTTGCTGTATTGTGAGAAAGACAAGTCTTGAGGTAGGTGAAGAAAAGGGCATTTCATATACAAATTTTACTTTCTCTAGGTATAGGATACATTGATTAAACTTGTCTTGGGCAACAACTCAGGGAAAGGTACTGGGTATGGAAGTAGGAAAGATAAGAACAACCATGAGGCATTATAATTCTGTGGTCTTTACCGCTTCTCAAATACATTTTAGCATCAGTGATCAATCAACCAGCTTTCCTGTTCCTAGGACATAACAGTCAACAGAGCCTAAAGGAGGAGAGGTTTAATTTGGGTCATAGTTTCAGGGGATGCAGTCTGTCATCTGCTGGCTCTGATGCAAAAACATCAAGGCAGAAAGATGCTGTGGAACGAGGATGCTTAGTTCTTGGTGGATGGAGGACAGAGCCATAGAAAACTACCAGAAAGGAAGGGGTGACAGACCAGATATAGATCCCAAGATCATCCAGACATACCAATTTTCCAAGCAGATTCCAAAGTGGACACTCCACCCTAACCATCACATCCCACCCCTGGTCAACTAGATTCCTAAACATATCTCTTTAAAACATAGTTAATTTCCAAGTAAACACAAGTTCCTAATTCTGCCTAACATGATACAATTCCACATGCAACTGAAACCCAATAATCCCTCCTTTAAAGTACCAGCAGTTACTGCACTGCTAGTAGTCTACATCCAAGCCTCTTCTCATACTGAATGCAAAACTATTAGCTGTGAACTTCTGTAAATTTTTTTAAAGTCATAGAATTCCAAGGTACAATGGCACAGTATAAACATTTCCATTCCAAATGGGAGGAATAAGGGAATAGATAAGAATTAGACATATCAAGACTGAAACCAAGCAGGAAAAACATGAAGTCCTGTACTTCCATTTCCATCATGTGGGGCATATGGTGGTGAGATATAAACTGCAGAGGACTTGGGGAGCTCCATTACTTTGCCCTTGATGTTTGCAGACTACACGACCTCTGTCTTAGGCAGGTACTGCACATGGCCTGCAGTTTTCCTCAGTAAATATTTCATGTTTTTAGCATCTTCGAGTTCCTGAGATCTCCCTTTCACCTTCAGCTTAATTTCTACAGCTTCATGTATTGCACTTACAATGGGCCCTTGCGTGGCTTTTCAAGTCCCTTTAAACTCTGAGGGTAGCCTCCCTGACTCCATAGTTCCTACTTTTTGGATGCCAGTGAAACCAAGTTAATGTAGGAGATGAAAAAATCTGTTGAGAGCTCAAGCAGTGGCCCTGCCACCTTGGACAATGGCTACAGCAGTCTTTGAGTACTTGGATGTCTGACAATAATGAAATGAATCCCAGTGGACCAAATCCCTAGAAGGCTGTACTGAATCAGAGGTCTTAGGGATTCTCTTCTCAAACAAAAGTTTTACATTTTTGAACCTTAATCCTGTGATGGGTAGAGTCTTGCTGATTCCTGACATGTCCTCTTAGAATCTTTTTCTTCTTGTTATCTGTACAGGGCACCCTGGTTCCTATTTTTAAATTTATTTATTTATTTATTTATTTATTTATTTATTTATTTATTTATTTATACATTTTTTGAGATTCTCTTCTCAAACAAAAGTTTTACATTTTTGAACCTTAATCCTGTGATGGGTAGAGTCTTGCTGATTCCTGACATGTCCTCTTAGAATCTTTTTCTTCTTGTTATCTGTACAGGGCACCCTGGTTCCTATTTTTAAATTTATTTATTTATTTATTTATTTATTTATTTATTTATTTATTTATTTATACATTTTTTGAGACAGGGCCTCACTATGTAGCTGAGACTGACCTGGAACTCACTATGTAGCCCAGGCTGGTCTCAAACTCACAGCAATCCTCCTGCCTCAGCCTCCCAAGTGCTGGAATTACAGGCATGTCACCATGCCCTTGGTTCCTATTTTTAAATTTATTTATTTATTTATTTATTTATTTATTTATTTATTTATTTATTTATACATTTTTTGAGACAGGGCCTCACTATGTAGCTGAGACTGACCTGGAACTCACTATGTAGCCCAGGCTGGTCTCAAACTCACAGCAATCCTCCTGCCTCAGCCTCCCAAGTGCTGGAATTACAGGCATGTGCCACCATGCCCAGCATGGTTCCTTTTTAATGGCACTAATCTCTTCAGCAGCCATAACTTCTTGGCCCCAGTTTTAATATGGTTCCTTCTGAGCAAAATTTAGTTTTTCTAATAATTCTGCTCTGTTTTTTGCTGCCAATTCTTACTATTAATTGAGCTAAAGGCATTATTAAGCACATGCCACAGCTTGAATGGTGAATTTCTTCCACCAAATCTATTAGTCCACCATCCTGAATTTTGATCTTCTGCAAAATCTCAGGATGTGGACAGAACATAGGTAATTTTTTTGTCAGAGTGTAACACATTAGTTCAATTGGCAAATGGAACACTTATTCCCTAATAAAACATCTTGAGCCTGGTTTTTGCTGTCTGTATTCCTATCACAATACTGGTCCTCTGAGCTCTAATCAGAATTACCCGTCACACTCTGTGTATAGCCGTCTACATCTTCGCCGGGCCACTTCTCCGAATTTTTTCACTTTCCACAAGCCAGTTTCAAAGGCTTCTAAACACTTGATCAGGTACAGTCACAGCAAAACCCTCACTTCTCCACTACCAATTATCGATTCTATTCAGTGTTACTGTGGCTTGTGCACAATACCCAACACCTACAACTTAAAAGAGAAGGGGTTTCATTTGGCTCATGATTTCAAAGGATTCAGTTTGTGGTAGGCTGGCTCTGAGGCAGAAACATCTTAACAGAATGTTGTGGTTAACTAAATAAGCTTAGTTAATGGGATCCACGGAGCTTAGTTGAAGAACAATGCCAGAGAGAAATGGTGAGGTATGAATATAATTGCCAAGGTCGTGCCGCCATGATCTACACATCCAGGGGTGGGACACATCCAGGAGGGTGCGCTATCAACGCCTGAGGCAGCTTCTACTCGGGATCTACAAGCCAATCAAGTTGGTGCTACACCTTAAGCATCACAAATGAGTTTCTATGATGAGCATGGGGAAGGAATGTAGTGAGTACACTGAAGAACGTATGCATAGATGCTCATGTGGAATCTCTGCTCTGATATCAGGGGCAGCATCGTGAATCTAAATATGCCTGGAGAAGATTAGTACAAACTTCAATGCATTGGCCTGGAAATAAACTAAACAGCTTTTATTTTCAGTTAGTCACAGAATAAAATGCTGAAACTTTAGTAGTGTTCAGTGCTAGAGAATTTCTAATGGAAAGTGTTAGAAGACAATGTGACAAAAAGGTAGTAGCCTTTTATTCCTATGAACTTGGGAAGAAGTACAAATAGAACTCTGTGACATATATCTAAATATTTGCAAGGCAGGTAACTGCACCACTGAGCTAAATCCCTGGTCCATGTATCTAAATATTTGAGTGCTGTAAATCAAGACAAACTGATAGTGAAATATATTCTGCCCCCCCCACCTTCAAATGCCTTGTACAGTCCATTACAGTTGAAAATTCGGAGACCACTTGGAGTCCTGGATAAAAATAGACTGTTACAGTAAAATCTAGTTTTCAATCTGAGTCCTGATGTGTGGGCTTCTTCTCCTTTCTCCCTACCCCTTGCTCAGGCAGCACTATGAGAAGACTTACATGTATCATACTATAAAACCAAGTGTTGTGTAGACTTTGTGCAAACAACTTCCACCTGGCTGACTCTCTGGCCTAGAGATGCACACACTAATGTGAAGGTCAATGCTTGTAAGGATGACCAAGAAAGAGTTCCTCAGGGATGCCTAAAGTAAACTTAGAGACACTTGGGAAGAAATGTTGGACTCATCTGAACCAAGTTAATATGTGAGAAGGGGTGGTGTAGGCCCTGGGTAGGAGTATCTGTTTGTTCTCCCTCAAGGATTCTTCATGTTTTGAAGAGAAATTTAGCTAGAGGGAGGGAACTTCTAAGTACAAGACTCACAGAGAGATCTGTGCTACTCGGGGTTAATAGTGAAGAGATGTACTGTGTCATGGAGTCTGGAGTAATATCCACAGTGGAGAAGAAAGTATTTTCCCAAACAACCAAGGTCGCTATTGCCTTCCAAGTGTTACTGAACGCAAGAAACTCACCACCACATATTCTAATAGCAACCCTCCTGCTTTTCTCACGGCTGCCTTTGTTTTTTGTGGCCCCCTTCCGATATTGAAATTCTCCCTTAATTTTTAGTAGAAATTTTGCCACTTGGAGAGCAAAACGAGGCAGCTGTTAACAATTACAGTGAAACAAAACAATTTAAACCAAAAAGTCTCCTCAAGGGACCTTAGGAATGTGAAGAGGGCTTTATTTAAACTGGGGGGTTCCAGGCATTGAAGGCAAACTGATACTCTCTTGGCAGTGCCACAATGCCTTCAACAGGTTTTCCATGATTAAACCTTCTATTTAAGTCTCCTTGGAAGAATGTAGACATAAGAACCCAAGACAACTGTGTACAAAGCGCATGGTTCAGTGGTGATTAATGAATATTATCCCTGGAAGAATGGTTTTCACAGGAGAGCTCTCTCTGGAAGTTCTGTATAAATCAAAATCATAAATAAATAATACTATGTAAGTACTAAATGAACCTTGCATCCCTAAGATACTTTAATCAAAGCTTCGGGTATGCTGGAATCAAATTTGTTTTGATATTTTAGGCTCCATTTTTTACTTCATGATGATGAAACAAAAGCTTTTCTAAAAACAGACAAAAATAAATCACTGCTACCTAGGATAAATGCCATTTATAACTCCCCAAAAAGTCACCTTGCAAACCTAGCTCAATCAAAATGATAGCAGGAATCTATTAAACTCTTTTTTAGTAGCTATTAATTATTTATTGACAGAGTACATTGCTTATGAGTAGATGTAATGGGAAGGTAAGAGGGGAACTGAAGTTTTTCATCAGCTAAGGCTGCTGGGTAGAATTGCAATTTATTATTAATGGAAAGCTCCTACAGAAATGCTACAAAAAGGTAGGATTTAATCAGCCCGTATTATCTACATGGCCCACAAGTATATTGTGAGTCTGAGTGATAATATGTAGTGTATATGCATATATATATGGTATATCATAGAAACTACTGTCAACCAGTGATCACACTGGCAGATTAGGAACGGTTCATGTACCGGATACTGTTAGGAATAATTAAATGCTATATGACTATAAGTGTAGTAAAGATGGCTTTAAGATACTTCGTAATTTAAAGTTTACCATCCCCATTTGATCAACAAGAGCACTTTGTGTAACATAGGTATATCTAGGAAGCATTCTCTGGTTTCTCAATCTGTTTTGTAAAAACATCCCTTTATCCTATCTATAAACTACAAATAAGGAATTACCTCCACTGAAAAGGGAAGGAACAGAAAAAACCAGGACTTGATTTTGGAACCTGTACCCTCTCCACCAACCTATACTTTTCTCTGAGAGCAGCAGTCTGTGGAGTTTTTCAAGAAGAGATAAATATTTTGCACCAGACAAATTACATTTCTGAGTGGAAAATATGTCGTCCTTTTCTTCCAAAATTAAAGGATGTGACCATAGAAAAGAAGCATTCATTGATCAGTCATGAAAACAGACTAATCTCAGGAAACTTTTCCTTCCCTTCATTTCCTTGCTGTATTAGCTATACCTCCTGGCTTTTTTCTCAGGTTCTTTTATTTATTTAGCAGGATTATTCCTTTGTTTTGATTCTCCAAAGTTATCTGTGTATTTATCCCCAATTGTAAGGATGCCCTGAAGATTCAGATGATAAACTCCTATCTTTCACTGCCTCCTTTTATGGTGAAGTATCTAGTTTTGGTTCTTTAGTACTCTGGAACTAACCAAAATAAACACCAGCCTCAGAGATTTGAGCTGTGGTAGCAATGGTCTTTAGTAAAGCACATGTCATGTTTTTCACCTGTATATCAAATCTTACTAACATGATTTGTATCAATATTTATTTAATCCTGAAGGTTCATTTTAAATTTCATCACCTCCTTAACAAAATAACATCAAACTATTTAGCCTATTAAGTCAGCTTGCTTTGACATTAACCCCCTAAGTGGTCACTGAACTTGTTTCTACTCTTTCCTATCACCTTCACAAACATTCAGATTCTGCAGGTGAAGGTAAAAGGCATTTAAAGACTCTACTGAAGCCACACAGCTAGTAAAAGACTGAGCTCAAAATTAATTCCATTGCCTGATGAAAAAGGCTTGCTCTTTGCCACTCTGCAATCCTGTCTGTAGGAAACATCCTCACCCTTCACCGTCTGCCTTCCTTATTTTTTTTTTTTGTCCCTTCATTCCATCTATAAACCACAAATGGAGAAAAGGCACTGAAGCATAAATCAGTGGAAGGAAAGGGGTTTATGAATATTTTCTTCAATGTTACAGCAATTGGTATGTGTAATAGAGTGTAGGCAACTCGTGCGCTTGTCCCCGGTGTCCTGATTCTGTACATGGCACAGATCAGGCCCTATGATGAAGGTCTTTTCTCATGCATTCGTGTGTCTATTATCTAGGAACCGTCCCAAGTTTAATTTTGTGAGAATGCTATTCTGATCACACCCAGACTTTGCAGGTAACTAAGCCAACTCTGTTCTTGCCACCTCGGACAGCTGAAGGTGCCAGGAGCTGCCTCTGTAGCAGCTATGTCATTATCTCCATAGCCACTGTGCTCTGTCACTTGTAATTCTTGCTGCCCCCCACCCCACCCCTTTTCTTTCCAGCAGGGATACAGAAGGAAATTGCATTATATTCCTAAGTTCCATAAACTATGTCATTTTTTGCAGAAACAATATTAAATATGGTAATTTTCTCTCTCCTTTTCCTAATCCGTAACATTCTTTAGCCTAGTGACACTGACCTTTGAAAGAAAATAACTGCAGAGGCATCTGGGTAGTCTCATTATGCTAATTAAGCTGGCACTAATCTGTAGAAATCAATATGTTACCTGTTAGAATGGGGATCGTGAAAAAAAAGCCTGGCAAACTTTCTCCTCAGGCCTCCCCAGCACCTGGAAGATACCCTCAGAGGAGACTAAACTTTGTGGACTAGAGGCTAAGCTAATAACCACACTGGTTTTATACCTGCCTCCCCTG
This sequence comes from Fukomys damarensis, assembly GCF_012274545.1. NCBI lineage: Eukaryota > Metazoa > Chordata > Mammalia > Rodentia > Bathyergidae > Fukomys > Fukomys damarensis. Next base: position 61,079,630 of record NW_022900936.1, read on the forward strand.
AAGAAGTACCTGGTAGGATTGGATTTGCTCTTCTGAACTTTGTCCAGACTGCAGGGCAAAGAGAAGTCTAGAAGGAAGAGGAACGTGATAGAGTGAAGGCAATCTGAGTACTTGTCCTGGTGTTCTTCATCGGAGATTCTGGTTTTGCACGGGGCACAGACCATACCTTGTGATCATAGCATGGCTGAAAGCAGTTACAGAGACCATGCTTCACAGAATGAGCAAGGAGATCGCACACACCCAGCCCTAGACAGCAGGAAGCTGTGGAGCAGTCAAAGCTTAATATAAAAATAAAAACAAAAACCCGGATGATATTATGGGACTCTTTTTCGCTTACTCTCCTCCCCTTGCCATTCAGCCTTTCTGTAGGTGCTTCTCTTAACCTTTACAGAGGTTGTTTGTGTCTTCCAAGGACCCACCAAGGTGCTAGGTTTGGAACCTCAAAAAACCACCAGGAATCAGAATCAGAGCAGAAAGAGACCTTAGGACATGTGCAAAGTTCCGCTGCAGGATCTGCCCTCATTACCCCTGTTTTCTAAAAGGATAAAAAGGAAATCCAGCCACATGCACCAAGTCTTTCAGTCTCGAGAGGAGAAACAACCTTGCTGCTTAGGAGAGGAATGGCTGCACTGAAACTGTGATACCCAATTCATCTTTTCAGGTCCTTAAACTTGTTCTGACTCACTGCAATATTGAAATGGGTCTGGAAGAAAGTAGTTTGTATGATTTCATAGCTATAGTAATGTCCACACTGAATCATATTTTTATTTTAGAAATGACAATTTTATATATTCTAATTGGAATTAGGTGGAAATAAACAGCCCTGATATGTCTCCAATTCAGACAGACAGCCCACTTTGAAATAGGCCTAATAGAGAAAAAAATAAAAAGGTGAACTCTAGACAGTGATATTTTATTTTGACACAGCCTCTAAATTTTACTGGAGGTATGTGTTTAATCCATCCACATTCTCCCACTTACACTCTGGTAAAATTGCTGCATGAGGACAGCAGAAACGCATTAATTACCCAAATGTTACTTAACACTGTAGCACCAAAACACTTCATGGAGTGTGGAAGGACAGAAGAGGTTTTCCATGTTGTTAATTCATGTGTTATACTGGTAAGTTGCCTCTAGTGTGAGGCAAACATGGTTGAGGGTTAAGTGCTCTGTCTCAGAACACCTGTGTGTGTGTGTGTGTGTGTGTGAGTGTGTGTCTGTCTGCTTTCACTTGTACCGATAGTCATCAAAGAAACCTTATTTCATGGTGGACTTTGTTTATTTGGGTTTGGGTGGTTACATATTTGCTTATGTTTAACATTTCTGAATCTTGAAATAATACTAATTTTTGTGGGTAACTATATAATTCAGCATAAAAGAGGTGTATTAAGAATAGGAAAGGAAAATGAGTGTGCTAATAGAAAGGTGAATTTATGTGCTTTTGTGTAGTTTTCAGCTATTAAGTACAGTGCCACCCAGTGAGATTAAAACCCACTCCTGGGACAGCCCCAGATCTCCTGTGGAACAGCCTTAACAATCATCCAAACTATCAGAGCGCTGCAGGCTGGAATAAACTGAGCGGTTTCCAGCGCCACTGCTCAGCGTGGACCCCTTTCCTCCTCCCTCTCAGGACAAAGTGCTACCTTCTCCATCCTTCCCTGGACCTGGCAGGCCTCACACTTCCTCTTAGGATATAGTTCTGATGAGTCCAGCCCCTTGCTTCTGTGGACTTTAGTGCCCTCCCCGTGAATGGAGAGCGACGCCTTTCAGGAACCACTCTCCTGCCAGCTTTCCTAGAGCTGCCACTTCTCAGTCCAGCCAGGGAAGACTAACAAGAGCTCTGTTAACTTCCTAATCTCCATTTGCTTCCTCAGTGTTTCTTCTTCTCATAGTGGTCCATGATCCTCTTTCTATGGTTTCCTTAAAACCCCATCCATTCTCCCAATTTCCTTTCAAATGTTCATCCCGCCAAGGTGTCCTTGCTGCCTCTCTCCTGACCCCCTTAAAATCACAGACAAGGACTTGCTCCTGCCTGTCCTCCCAGGGAACCTTGCTGCAGTGCAAGTCCCACTGCCTGGCTCTCCCATTACTCTGTCTTTTCCACTAGTCGGCAAGGTTCTTGAGAGCAGAGCCTACAACTGAAGGATTTCAGATGTTCGGGTTCACCGAACAGTGCCCTGCACCCAGAGTTAATATTTATAAATACAAAGGACTTCATTTAATTAGATTTAAAGAAATCGCCAGTAGCTCTACTCTATCTATTCCAGCAATGCTCCACATACAGCAATATGGATCACTTTAACCCATACACTATGCTACGTTTGTTTGGCACTTTATAATTCCCTGGTGGCAAAGATAGAATAGAAGAGAAAGAAACAAAATGCCGAAACGTCCGTGCCCCGCAGGCAAAGCTTTGAGCTCGCTGCAAGCCACAAGAGGCTGTCTTCTCTTGTCTTTCAGCAAGAACAGGAACTGCAGGCTTTGGTAAGGAAGAGGAAAACTAAAACGCCTCTAATTTCCTCAGCCTTACAGCTTCTCCTGCTTGGCAGGCAGTCTAGATGTGTGGGAAGGCCCCGGGGACATCTCTCGGAGGTGGCTGCCAGGTAGCTGTTTCTCAGTGGATGTTGCGGTTCTTCCTGGGACTCCCTCGCCCTCGGCCGGGTTGCATAAGATGCGTTAATATGACACGCAGTCACAGCCGAGGGCCTCCTCGGCGAGAGCCCGCGGTGGTTTAATGAGAGTGCACATCCAGCCCAGTCTCTTTGAAGGGAAAAAAACGATAAAGATATCGACAAGGGGAATTGATGCTATCTTTGCAGACATTCGCAAAGCGCCTCTACGAACAACCCCCACGTAACATTTGATTTTTCATTCTTGATCAGGGTTACTGAGTGTTCGTACTGACCTAGCAACAACAATCATAGATTCGGAAAAGAAGACGGGATAATTAGAGAGGATAAGAAAAAAAAAAAAAATCTTTGCTCTTCTATGCACAGCATTCGGAGTTTAAGTGTGCGGCTGAACTGCTTAGGGAAGGAGAAGCCTGTTCCATGCGGCTAGGGGGAGCCCGAAGACAGTCGTAAACTCTGTGATGAACTGCGTTCAGTTAAATTTTCTGGCCGGCACTTTGGAGAGGGTCTTTGGAAAGGCTGCCCTTTCATTGGCCAGAAGAGGAGGGTAGGCGCCTCTGATTGGAAGACGGAAAAGTAACCGCAGCAGCATCGCCCAAATGTGTGCTAGGGGCACAAGGGTATTTGTTTGTGGGACCCTGCTCCCTGCAGCAGTCCACAGCTGTAGCCAGAGTAACTGAAAGATCATTTCACGATTAAAACAATTAAAAAATTTAAGATGTGGAGACTCTGAAACTGACTTTTCTCTAATCCACTTCTATAATTGGGCCTCTACCGTAGCATTTTTAAAAATTTTGTGATTATAACTGCGTTTATTTTAAAATGTAGGTGGGGAGGCTTCCAAGGCATTCTTTGGATAAGAATGAGTTTATAACATAAAAAAAAATGCCTCTAAAACAAGCAAGCTAGAGTTGGTTCTAGAGTTTGCATATTAGTTATTTGGAAGTAGACCTACTCTCATAGGAGTAAGTGACTATTTGTTTAGATTCTACAAGGATATAAATAAGTTTCTTACACTCAATGTACTTGATCCTAACCGGAGAAGCAAAAGAATATAGTGTAATCATATTATTATCTATGTGAGCTTCAGTCAGCTATTACTGCTTTTCTGATCATTTCTTAATCTGAAAGAGAAAAAACAGTCATGACTACTTCTTGTAGGCTTAAAGGAAATGGTGATTGTGAAGCATCTAGCATATTGCTGGTATTCTTAGCTGTCCAGGGTCCAACAGAGTTCCTAGAATAAGTACTCAAAAATTTTGTTGAAAAGCAAATGAAGAGGAGAGAGGGAGAGAGAGAGAGAGAGAGAGAGAGAGAAAGAGGGAGGGAGGGAGGGAGGGAGGGAGAAATCCCACATTCAATAATGTGTTCATGGGAAATATGCAGAATCATATTTTTCTTACTGCCTTGTCTTTTCCCTTCTTTCTTTTTCAGCTTGGATGGGAAAATGCCTCTGTCTTCCCAACCCTGCAATAGTAATGAGGACATCTCCAGCTCTATTCCACTTAAACAGCTCCAAGCCCCAGCAAGGATGAGGGCTGCAGAAAGATATGAGAGGAGTATTATAGGAGGAGTAGGAAGAAAAGGTTCAGGGTACAAGGATCTAAGTACAGGTACTGAGTCCCCCAAATTAAAGAAGAAGGAAAGGAACTCAGATTAGGGCAAGTAGCCTTCTATATGGATAGCAACCGTCAAAACAAGGCAATAACAGTACAAAATATTATGGGAGGTTGTAGGGGGATAAGAACATCTGAGTGATATGAAAAAGAGCAGGAGTTTGAAGAAAGCAAGGAAGGATGATGATAAGTGTTAGAGGGAGAAAGCTGCTAAGGTGGCATCTGCAGTGTCCAGACAAGGCCAGGTATAGGATGGGATGCGTTAGTGTACCAAGCTTTGGGCAAGAAAAAGAGCCAAAGAGAGAAAGACCCTAAGTGGTCAGGCTGCACAGTCAATCAGTTGGACAAGCAGGATGAACGGTTAGTTCTAGAAACTAGAACCGGGCATGGTGGCAAAGTTGAGCCCAGTGGGATAATGACATTACAGAATGCCAAGAAACTCAAACCCAGAGTGAGGCAAGTCAGTGACATCTATCCAGCTAGGGGAAGACAGGGTCACCAGGCCAGGACAAGACTGGGGAAAGGCAATGCCACAAGTAATTGTAGAACCAAGGAGGGGAGAGTCCCAGGGAGAAGATGGCATCACTGGTAACTCAGCCATCATACCGGGATCAAATTGAATTTTCAACTCAAAGGACCTGTCTGGGCCTGTCCAGTTATTCCCCATTTGGGCCTCTTGAAGATAAGACCTACTACTTCCGGCCTGATACAAAGCTGAAAGCATTGTGCTCAATATTGCTGTATTCAGGGAAGGGACTAAGGACAGATTTAGTCTCATTGGGAGATCATGTTCTCCCTTAGTCCTCTGAGGAAGACTTCCTTTCTTATCCAGATATGCGAGTTTGCTTGGAGTAGGAACTAGATGTCAGCATGAACTAGATCTCAGCCTTGAGCGACTCCAGTGGCAGCCTTTGGTAGACCTGGTGGCTAGACCTACAGATCACAGAGTCAAACAAGCTCACGATGAGAAATACTTGTCTAGTGAGGATTTCCCATGTAGTAACAATTTACAGGCTGGGGATTTAGCTCAGTGGCACCATGTCTGCCCCGTGATTGCAAAGTCCTGAGTTTGATCCCTGATACAAAAAAAAAAAAAAAAACTTTCTGAGCATTTTAATTTTAGGAGACAATAATTTAACAGAAAGCATAGAAAAATGCTGATAGCACATCTGTACTTGAAAATATATTAGGTAATTGGAATGCTTTGATACAAAGGAAAGCTTTTCTTAATCTAATTCAATTGTATTTATAAGAAAGCAAAGTCTGTTTTGTTTTCAGTTCATGGAATTTCATGTTTTCCTAAAGGTAGTATATATCCAGGTGCTTAAAACGGCATCTGACTAAAGAAGGTGTTGGATATGCATACTTTATATGGTAAGTGTGGCTCAATTTGCCATCTGGAAACAAGGCAGCAGTGAATACATTTTACAAACATTTTCATTGTTTCTGATTTTAAGAGAGTTGAATGAAAATTCTCTGAGATAGGATACTAGCTTCAAAATTACATGCCTAAATAAAATGGTTCTTAATGTTTTAAAGCTTTTTCTGAGATAAAGAACTAATTATTTCAATAAATACTTCAGCTTATTTCATTTTTTTCTCTATTGACAAAATTAGAACTCCTATTCTCCCAGCTACTTGGAAGGCTGAGGCAGAAAGATTTCTAGTTTGAGCCCTGCCTGCATAACTTAGACACTGTCTCAATAAGTAAGAAGACTTGCAATGCAGATCAGAACGAGAGCCCTTGCCTAGTGCATGGTCTGGTTTCTATCTCTAGCATCCCAAGCAACATCAATAAAACACTAGGAGAAAGAATGAGGCAAAAATATGTATATTACACATTGAAAATAGATCCACATACATAACTGAAATCCCATCTATTCAGAAGGATGAGGTGGGATAATCACAAATTTGAGACTACCTTAGACAACATAACAAGACCCCATTTTAAGCACAAAAACAAAGAGAATATATAT
>NW_022900936.1:61085874-61104709 GCF_012274545.1 Fukomys damarensis
ATATATATATACAAGCAATCAAATTGAAACTACTACTAAACTCACAAAGATGCTGAAAGCATTAAGGAAATGTCAAAGAGAAAAAATATGTTTAGGTGACTATATGTGTGAGTGATTATAGATTCAATGGTATATATTTGCACACATTTAATACATAATTAACATAGATTTGCATAGCTTATTTCGATATATAAAATGAATCTAACTTCTGTTTCTGTTCAACAGCTCACTGTGGGACCTGTTCTAGTCACTAACTATTTCTGAACCTCACTTTTCCTGGGGCTCTCACGTGAAAATTAATGTACAATTACTGTGAAAATAGCAAGGCATTTTATGAATATATGTTTTGCTGGAACTAAATGAATGTAGTAGCATAAATATATACAGTTAAAAGTCATTAATCCACAGGGGGATTTCTTTGTAGCATACAAATGCCTAAATTTAGAGTTCAAAGATTAGAGCATAGAGGTATCCAAAGTGAATAACATAGCATTTTATGCAATAAATATATGGACTCTATATGTTAGAAAAATGCTATGTACTTCTTTTTCCAACTCAAAAAATAAGCAAAGGCCTAAGTGCTTTATTTAGGGAAGGAACAAAGGAGGAAGGAGGAAAAAAAAGGGAATTGTAGAAGAAAAGACAAGGCTATTCATTCTTGCTCTTTGGTGATACTAGGGCTTGAACTCAGGGCTTTGTCATATTCTAGGCAAGTGCTCTACTACTGAGCTATACTCCACAAATCGTTCTTTTAGACAGGGCCTCACTAAATTGCCAGTCCTCTGGCCTCAATCTCCTAAGTGGCTGACACTACAAGTGTGCACTACCATGGCCCACTAAGCATATTCTTATGTTAGTACATTTCTTACAAATTTTCATTGCCATATTAACATAGCAGGAGCAGGTGCATGGATGGCATCATTTAATATGCACGGAGACACTTACGTTTTATATTTTCTTCCTTTCCTTTAGTGGACTCTGCCTCCACCACACACCCAGTCCATGCCTGTGATCTGCTCCTCCCTCTTTCTCCTCTCCATTCCTTTTTTATTTTACATTTCCCTTCCCTTTCTCCCTAGTTCTGTCTACTACCACTGCAAAGAATAAAACCACACGCCTGGCACACTTATGTGAAGAGGGCTTATAACTTTTGGAGTAACAGTCATTTGATTCTGTGCAGAAGCTCTGAGAATCTGAATTATTCTGATACCTAAAGTAGTTAAGATCATTGCTCAAGTTAACACAGCTGGTGATAGGGACAGAATCAGAATTCAGACCTGGATGGCCTCATGCAGTTTGAAGTGGAGCAACAAGTGAAGGGCTCAATCCCAGAAGCATTAGGGGGCAGTGAGTCCTTCCACGACCTTCATTCCTTTTCTGGGATGTGAGCCCAGGCAAGGGCAAGGAGGAGGACCCGCTCAGCCTGCCAGCTCAGAGGCTGATAGAGAACACTGCTGAGAAAGGATGAGAGCTGCTCTTTGGAAGGAGGAAATCCTATCAAAGTTTGCTTCTCACTACATCAAAGTTAATCTGCCAGTGGAATCAGGACTCATTTTAATAATTTTGATAAAATGAGGCCCCTGCCCCACACTTCAAATGCCACAGCAGACATACCATTTATCCATGTGGGGGAAATAACATGAAAGCTAGATTCTTATCTAATAGCAGCTTGCTATGTTCAGGGGGAGAAATATTTTTATTGGTCTTTAGTATTTGCATCTGACATTAACATAGAGAAAATAGCTGATACACTGACCTTTTCTTGGAAATGCTATTATAGTCAACTCCTCCCTTTTTTACTGTACATGTCCTACCTGGGACACATCATTCTTCTTTTCTTCTTTCCAGCCTTCTTTTTTTCAAATACCTATTGAGCCTACTCTACAGAGGCTCTGGCAGGTACTGGTAAACAGCATGCTAAATTTGCAGTTCTCATGAGCCTTGCATTTCTACAGCTCTCCTGCATTACTTCCTTTATATGTAATTTTTAAAAGAAGTTGTAGTAAAATGCTAGAAATAAATTCTCATTCCTTGTTGTTTTGGAATTGAATCACCCATCTACTCTTTTAAATACAAACTCTTCTTTTAAAAGCAAATAAATATATGCATGCCACACTATTTTTTATAATAGTCCTTTACCTAGATTTGGATCATTAACAAATTTAAGTATGGCTGTTTTTATTCACAGAAGAATAAATTAAAATCGTTTTCAGGGGGCCAGGGATTTAGCTCAGTGGTTCTGCTGCCTGCCTCGCAAGTACAAGGTCCGGAGTTTGATCCCCGGTACTAAACAAACAAACAAACAAAAAATTGTTTTCAGGCGTGTAAATGCATTTAAAAATTTTTTCATCTTTTTAAATAAATTCATAATTTTCACCAGATTTTCAAAGGGGTCTATAACCTAAAAATAAGTAAAAAGCACTGAAAATTTTGAAAGTGATGTCAATAAAATTTCCAACATTCGATCTCTGTAGAGACATTAACATCAAAGTTCTTTCTCAGATATCACTTGATTTCATTTGATCACATTTGCTATGAAAATGATTATCACTGAGTATATCTTGTACATTTTAAAATTCACAGTACTCAAGAAGGTACAAAAAGAGCTTGGATCATTCAGGAATACAAACTGGTTGATTCCTCATATATATTCCACATCAGATTAATATGTTATAAACTGTATTCAAGTTTATACAGTAAAGTATAAAGATTTTTGGTATCTTTTCTGATGGATTAAAAAAAGTGTTTCAAAGGGAAAAAATTAGCGATTGTTTTAGTGAGTTTTGCTTAACAGCTTCACTTAAATGATTAATAGAGGAGTTGGACATAGGCATGCTGGTGTCTGATTCAGAGTTGATTATCCTATACATAGTAATAGTTCAGTGACACCCTTAGAAATAATGTATCCAAATAACCATCCTTATCCACAGAGGCAGGAGTTTCATTGGTTATTCTTGCCTTAACAATACACTGGAGACATAAGGAGCCACCAGGATGTACAACCTGGGAACATTAGCTTGCTCCAACCTAGAGAGAACCCCTAGGGGCCGAAGTCTCTCCTGCACAAATGATTTTGAGCCTGCCAGCCTCCTTGTCTTTATACCATGGGAGAATCAGATTTGCTCTGTTCAAAAAAGCAAAAGTGGGAATTAAAAGCTCTGTGTCTCTGAAATTGTGCAAATAAAAATTAAACCCTTGTCTAATCATTTTTACATCTGAATGATGTTTGAGGTGGAAATCCTAGGTTAATGATCCTAGAAACTAGATTTTGATTCTAAGTTGGCATTGGAAATATCCAGTTATATACCAGTAGGAGAGAGAGAGAGAGAGAGAGAGAGAGAGAGAGAGAGAGAGTAGAGACAGGAGAGAGAAGGAGAGAAAGGAGAAACAGAGTTTCCTTTGAGCAAAATGCCAGTATATGAGACTTTTCGTTCCTTAATTCACTCAATGAGTGGTCTGTGTCCCCACTGTAAGATTTGTGTCCAAGTGAAATGAAAAGCTGGTCAGCTGGTCACACAAAAACTTTACCCTGATAGTTATAACTTCATTTATAACCACTTCAACTGGAAACACCACTAAATGCCCTCTACTGGGAAATGAGTAATAAATTGCAGTGTATCTGTATGAAGGGACATCAATCAGGAATAAAGAGAACAAAGTAAGTAGTGATACATGCCAGGACCTGGATGGATCTCAGATGTGTATGCTCATTGAAGAAGCCAGACTCAAAGGCCACATACTGCATTATTTCATTTATCACATATTCTGTCAAAGGCAAACTATAGAGAAAGAGACTATATCAGTGACTGTCAAGAATAAAGGACAGGGTGGGCTTAACTACAAATAGTTAACAAAACTGTGTGTCTGTGGAGGGTGATGAAACTATTTTCTATTCGGATTGTGATAGCATTATACAACTCCACATTTATCAAAACACATAGAACTATGTACCAAAAGAAGTGAATTTTATTGCTACATATTGGTAAATAAATTTGAAAAAAAAGATGGCAATAAAATACCCTAAGTTCAGAAGCAATTTTACTTGGTATATTTTATTTCTTGGACTTGCTGAAAAGTTAAGAGATGTGAAAAAGCAAACAAACCAACGCAAAATACAAAGATCCTTTTCCTTGACCTTAAATGTCACAACCTAATGATCAAGAAAGGAAAAAAAAATATTTACAGCTTTACTAGCTATGGTAGAGGTAGGCACAAAGTATGAAGCGATCAGTTATTACTGGAATAGATTTGCCCTCCCTGCTCACTGTTGACTGAAAAGGAGTCTCATAATTGTAACTTTTGCTTCTGAAGCAGACCCAGCTCCCCAGAAGGAAGGCAGCTCTATTCTCAGCTTCATGGGTAACTCTCCCACCTGAAAGATGGCACGGGGATGGGGCACTGTGTCCCCTTCCCTCTCTTCCACTCCAGTCCCTACACAACTGTTATTCAGCAGAATGTTGCCTCTACCCTGTGCTTGTGCTCTTCCATTCCACACCACTACGGAGGGCCAATACCACATCGCAAAGAAGTGGCCCCCATGGCTTTAGAGTCTGCAGGACACCGGCTGAAGTGAACAGTGTCAGGTACACAGAAGGGGCAGGACTTTTTTTTTTATATATAAGATGGATATATAAAGATAAGAGTTTAAAAAATACCTAAACTGCATTTCTTGGGAGCTTCCCCCCATCTTTCTTGTTTTCTTTATCTCCTGGGAGCCAACTGAGCAGCTCCCTCCCTGCCTATCTCACTGACTACAGTAATGAGCTCCAGGGGGACCTCGCTCCTGCCTTTGAAGTAACACGTTTCTCTGAATACACTTTGAAATTTCTCTCCGTACATTGTTTGTTTCTTGTTTGCTCCGACTGTCTGCTCATAGGGCGGTCTGGCAGCTGTTGGGAGGAGGGGCAAGTCCAGCATGACAGCTCTGCAATGTGTAAATTGGACAACAACAACAAAAACACAAACAAAACAAGAAAGCAAGCTAGATGAGGGAGAAAATGCCCTCCCTACCCTCTGCCAGAGCAGGGATGTAAGCCCTTGGGCTGGAGTTGCTGAAGCAACCTGCAGGTTGCAGACAGAGGGTGACAACCAAGGACAGAAGCTGCTGGGAGGCCTGAAAGCTGTCACCAGGAAGTGGCCTGCTGGAGACAGATTCTTCTGTGGAGAGCAGAAAGACAGCCCCAGAGAGAGCGCACAGGCAGAGAGAGGGACCCTGCCTTCCTACACTCCTCAGGATTGCAAAGCACAAAGACAGCTGAAGCAGGGCAGGCTCCAGCTACGAAACAGGAGGGATACAAAGCACATCCACTTTCATTTTTACACTTTCTGTATGGAAAGACCTAAAAATTGTTTTAGAAAATCAGAAAATGGGAGATTAGATTTAGCATTTAGGAGACATCAAGAAGGTTATAATGTACCTGGCCTGTACTTTCCATTTAACTGTCCACTCACACTCAGGATGAAAGAAATAAGTCTACAGAGAATTAGTCGGCCAGTACTTCCAAAGGCTGGATATGACTGAACGGGTCAGAACAGCTGTAGCATCCATTAGCCAAGGGTTTTTGTTTTGTTTTGCTTTTTTGGTACTGGGGATTGAACTCTGGACCTTGCACTTGCGAGGCAGGTGGTGGCAACACTGAGCTAAATTCGTGGCTATCCAAAGTTCTTGTACCACAAAAGTCTGGGATTTAAGGATTTTTCAGATTTTGGAAAATTTACATACTCATAAAGCGATACCTCAGGGAGGGTGTCACAGTCTAAACAAGAAATTAAGGTTTCCATAGACATTTTTTATATATAGTCTGAAGGTCACTGCACACAATACTTTTCATGCACCTGAGTCTAAATGCAACCTGTCATCTGAAGGCCGACTGTGGAATTTCCCACTTGTGACGCCATGTCATCTCTCAAAACATTTCGGATTTTGGGACATGTGAAATTTCATATTTTCAGGTCCTGGAAGTTCAGTGTGCAATCGGAATGTAAAGAAAACCAGACTGCAGTGGGCCTTGAAATATGAGGAGGGAAATGCCCTTTCCTGAAATTCAGTGGTGTGTGGGGAAGCAGACTGACCAAGTCAACGCAGTGTCATTGGGCTTTCTTTACAGGAAAATAGCTCATCTGAGAAGACCATTCAATACGGAGATGTGGACTCCAGGTCGAGGCCTCCAGCTCCAGCCGGATAGTGGGAGGCAGGGTCGGTGAACTTTACCCAGTGAAAAGGACACTGGAAGTTCTCAGGGAGACCTCACTTTTGTCTTTCTGGGAAACTTCTGAACATTTGCCTGTGATTTTTAATCATATTTCAAACTCATATCTTTGAACAAGGACTCAAAATTTCCTTAACTCTCACCTCTCGCCTATACACTTACTACTGATATTTTAGAAGCCTTTTTTGACTCCTCCAATTGCCCTTCCTTGCCCCACTGGCCTAGTCAGTATGTAAGTCTGGTTACCCTTCTTTTGAGAAATTTTTATGATCTTAGTTCTTCCTTTTTATTTTTGGTCTCTGTCACTTCAAGTCCTTCTAACAAAATATCCTTTAAATGTTCTCCCTGACTCTCTCTTACCTTTCCCTCTGGTGCTGAACTCCAGCTCAATTTTCTTAAACTGCTGCTTTCGTATGTAATAACAGATCGGAAACCCTCATCAATGCTCTCTGTGAAATAAGGCAGTGATCCTCAATTCCCCATTTGGAATAAAAAGTGGACAGAAATTACTAACCCACCTCCCGGACTAATTGTACTTGAGCCATTATGACAGACTTCTTACTTGAGCTGCTCTTAAAACATTCACCCGGACTTTCCTTCTGTTTGTTGCAGTACCCAAAGCATCAAGCTGGTTTACCCACTTGCCTTCCCTCATAGAGTGAACATTTTGGGCCTGAAGTGTGCGTCACTTGTAAATCAAGAATGTTTCACTGTAGGGTAGATCAGTCAGCTTAATTTTTAAAACAGAAAAGAGTCAGAGGAGTTGACAGAAGCTACTGACTCCCTCCGCAAAACCAGGTCTGAAGATGGGATGAAAATGAATGAAACCCTTGAGAGAGGGAAGACGGTAGGAATCTCCTCGGTGTGGAAAAGGCCTTAATCTAGTGATAGGCTGACATTCCAGCGGGCACCGTCCGTGTGCTGTTTGGCCTTCCTTTCCTCTGTGCAGACTACATCCATGTCTACCTTTTGGTATAGGGCCAGGGGCTCTAGATTACTGCTGAGAGTTTCTATAGCCTCATTAGGGTAGACAGGTAGAGAACAAAAACAGATTCTTTTCAGCTACCTATAACACTAAAACAAAAGTTAAATTTGCACCCATCTTACAAAAGAAGCTCAGTGAAGCCCAGTGAACCAATATCAGAGAATGCTCTCCAACCATATTGCAATAATACTAGGAAAAAAAAAAAAACAGATTAAAGGAAAAAACAAATACTAAAAAAGTCAAAAATAACCAAAAAATACCTACTTCATTTTGAAACAAATACTATTACTATTAAATTGACCTTGAATGAAAGCAGGAAACATAAGATAAATTATGAGATATTTAAAATTTAATGACAATGAAATCATTACATTGAAAACGTTGGAGGCCACAACTAAAGCAGAACTAAGAGGAAAAGGTATACCTTTAAATACTTTAAAAAAATTATTCATTAAGTTTATTGGTACATTTTAGGTATACACTACAATGAAATTCATCATTGGGAATTTGTACCTTTACATGATGTATCTTGGTTCTTATTTTTCCCCATTCCTCTGCTCTCCCTTCACCCCATCCACCCACCTCTATTTACAAAGACTTTGTTTCCATTTTTTCCTTTTCTCATATTTTTCCTTTTCCCTACCTCTCCCAGATCCCCTTCCTCTTTAGACCTTTTCTTCCTATTTCACATTATCTATTATCCATTTTGATCCTTATTTATACTTTCAGCTTCAGAAAAGAAAAACATTGAAATAAAATGAGCCATGGATTCTGATTCCTTGGAAAAGTAGAAGCAGACCAATTTGAAAAGGGAGATAATTATTAAGTCATCAGACAGATATCAGAGAACATAAAACAAAAATACAGTAATAAACATGCTTCAAATATAAAGCTAGTTCTCAAGACTAGTTAGGCAAACATCCAGAAAGATTGATTAAAGGAAAAGTCAATGTTTTTACCTAAACAAAATATAGAATTAAAATGAAGACGTAGCTTAAGACAAAATAATATTTAAGAAAGAAAAAATAGTACAACAAAATATTTACTAATACATTTGAAAACACAGATGAGCTGCTATTTAAAAAAATATATAAAAGATTATGACAGTTTTTGGGGGGTATTTTTGTTTGTTTTTGTTTGTTTGTTTGTTTGTACTGGGGATTGAACTCAGGAATTTGCACTGAGCTAAATCCCCAGCCAAGCAGATTGTATTTTTGATGAATGTCTACACGTGCTTCGAGAATCCTGAAACTTCCCCCATCCTATGCAGAGTCTATCTTCCTTCCCACTGAATATGAGCAGGTAGGAGACTGCTCTGATCAGTAGAGCATGGCATTCTGAGCAGCCATGGGACTTCCATTGCTAGGACTTTCCTCGCTCTGGGAAAGCCACCATCATGTTGGAAGCCCAAACTAGCTGATATACGAACACTACCTGATGGAGAGTGTCATGGTTTAGATCTGGAATGTCCCCCAGAGGTTTCATGTGTTGCAAGATGTGGGTTTGGAAGGTGACTGGATCACAGGAGCACTGAGTTCATCAGCGGATTGGTCCATCTATCAGCTCATAGCCAACTGTGCTCTAAGGAGGTGGGCTGGGCTGAAGAAGTGTGTCACTGGGGTTGTGCCTTTGGAGGGCGCGTATACTTCCCCGTCTCCTCCCTTCTCTTGGATTCCTGGTTGCCATGGGTTGAGCAGCTTTTTACCACCATGCCTTCCCACCATGAAGTTTCTGCCTTGGAGCCAGTTAACAAAGGAACGCATTCCACAAAATCCTGAACCAAAATGAACTTCTCCTTTAAGTGGTGTCATGAATTTTGTCCAGGTGACAGGAATGTGACTGATACAAAGATACTCAGAGAAAGTTATAGAGAGTTTAGATGAAAGCTGGCATCAACTGTCAGCTGTAAATAAATGACCCTTCACCTGATTTCAATCTCTAATCTCAATCTTTTAAACTGCAGTGTATGGATCATCATTGAGGGACAAGCCACCCCACTACTATCCTATTTGAGTGTCTGAAAACCAGAACCTGTAAGGATAAAAACTTGGCCTTTTGACACCACTAAATTTGGGGGGTAATTTCTTACACAGCTATCATAATTGAAATAATTATCAAACCTTTCACCAAAATAAAGAAAATAAGTTGGTCAATAACCATTCAAAGAAAACTCAAAATTGGAAAAAACAAGATACAAGATACAAGATAACCTGTAGCTTACATAAATCTTCAAGAAAATAAAAAAAACTAATTTTAACGATTCCAAAACTAGATAACAACAATATAAAATATTATAATTTCACTTATGAACACATATAAAAAAGTTCTAAACATTTATCTAGATAAAGCTCAGAGCTTACTAAGAAAATACGTGTAAACAATGTGTATCCTGAGGGTAAAAAGGTCAGCATGAGAAATTTATATGTACCTACACAATAAGTAAGCAAAAGTTCTCTCAAATAGTTGGTGTAGTAAGGCACTTCTAAAACTTTGTTCAAATTATGTATCAAATCTACAAAATATATTCTACTTAAATAAGACACTTTGTATGTTTCCCTTTAGAGATTGAGAATTAGAAGGCGGTGTTCCATCATCCCTGTTGCAGATGTACCAAATACTAGAAGTTCTAGCCACACAAAATTACATGGAAAAAAAGAAATATACAAAGATAGAAAGAACTAGCAGAAATCTCAAACTAGGGTATTGACTTTATAATGTGATCATTTCCACTGGGCAAATCAGCACATTTTTCATAGAAACCATTAGAATTCAAAATAAATTTCTGAAATCATGAGAGAATCAAACTGCCCAAATCAATAACATTCACCTAAACCAACAATAACCAGCCTAAATATGTAGCAGAAATTAAGGGACATTCAAAATCACTATGAAAGATAGAAAGAATCTAGAATTATCCTGGTCAAGGGTACACACAGTCTAAACAGAGAAAATGTTTAAACTTTAAGTCATAAACATAGCTTTTAATAAATACCCAATGATACCTCGTTCATGAATCATATTGTAAAAGTGTATGTTTTCTATAGACTAAATAGAAATTAAATGCAATTCTCAATAAATTGCTAGTAAAATCAGAAAAATCATTTTGGAAAATTATGGACATTTACTTAATAATGTATACATAAATCAAAATTATATATTAGTAAATCCATTGGGAAAAAGTGTCCCAGAGAAAACCTGACATTCATTAAGACACATAATAAAGCTAGAGTAATAAAAAGATCATGAAACTGCCACAGAAATAAGCAAATAGACCAAGTAATATAAAATAAAGAGCCTATAAGGAATTCTATATGTATATAGGCAATATGGACATCATAAAATACTAATATAAATTTACAATGAAATAACTATGCAAGATACTTGGAGAAAAATGCATTCAATATATGTAGAGTAATAAAGTTGAATCTTCTACCTAATACTTTCCATAAAGATTTAAAACCACTACATAGAAAGTAAAATAATAACGCTAAGAGAAGAGATTGAGGGAATGTATTGTTACTGTGAGAGTAGGTGTATCATTTTTAAACAGAATTTAGCACAAAGTATAAAGCAAGTAATTGTTGGCTTTGACTACTCTGGAGTAAAGTACATATGTTCACTGCAGGTTACTGTTTGTAAAGTTTAAAGGTGCCACACTGGGAGAGACTCATTCTGACACTTAAAATCTTTAAAGGATTAATATTAAGAATATACAATAAATTCTAGGAAATTAGCCAAAGGCAGAAATTCAATGAAAAATTGGCAGAGAATTCAAAATGAGGATGACAAAAGCAAAGCCCCAAATATACAACAAGAATAAAATGAATAGGAAAAATACACATTGAAAGTACCTTGAAATGCAAATTTACATCTGCTTGATTGGGAAAAGGAAAAAATAGATAGCATTAAGAAACTGGTGGAATGTGTACTATGGTTCAGCTACACTGAAGAAAAATCTGGCAGGAGTTAGTGCAACTCTGTTTTTAATCCTGGAAATTTCAGTCCGCCTACTGAATATATACTTAACACAGCAATCTTCAAAATGAGGTCTTTGTTATCTTTGACATCATAAAACAAAATCCAAGGAGGTCTGCAAGCACAAATACTTAGAACTGACTCGATTTTCTGATACTCAAGTTTCCTATATTCTTAATTGCCCGCTCTCTTCTTTCCCGTCATCTCTCTCATTAACTCACTTCTACCACTTTAAGAAAAGACAACCTCTTACTATCCAGAGGACTCAAGTATTAAAAAATGGAATCTCTGATTCAAACCAAGCAACAATATGAAATTGGCAGGGTGATATGCAACATTGCAAATAGGATATTTTGGTCAATTTTGAGATACTCTGTATACAAATGCATCAAAGAATGTGACAGGGAATAGAGGCATAATTGTTCCTCTGGCCTCAGCCACCCTTTCTTACTGCCAAAGAATGCAGTGAGGCTCTGAGGAAGAGTCCTGAGGTATTGCGAGGCTAAGAGCACTGCAAAAAGCAAGTGATATAACATTATTTCATCGAGGATAATATAGTGCTACAGATCCCGTGCCTCACCTGCCTGCTGCAGCAATGCAATATTTAAAACATAGCAGAAGCGTGTAGGACAATTTTAGTATATTTGAAGGGGTTCCCATTTTGTGGTCCTGCTGTGGAACATTTTCATTGATCCTTTTCTGCTTCAGTTGTACATTTTTCATGAATTTAAGGAAATTTATGCTGCTTTGAATGTTGGTAAACATCAAAACCCTATTGTGCAATCAGATTGTTGTCTTTAACTACTATTTATGTTTTGACTAACAAAACAAGACAAGACAAAACAAAACAAACACAAACCTGATCTCCTGGAAAAATGGCTAATCCTAGGTATGGAGCTGGGCATTTGTAGCAAGTACGGATGGCACTTGCAAACACAAAGTATACGATGATACTGGTAGATGAAAACTAGTAGGGCCATGTCAAATAAAGACAGAGGTAAACTTAAAGAGGGAGGCTTCCATAGGTCAGAAAGGCAAAAATATGAGTGTCAAAAAAATGACTATAACAGACTCAGTCACATATTAAATTCCACTAAGTTCACGTTATTTTAAGAAAAGCCCTCTTTCATAAGTTTTGAAAGTTTTTAAGGCAAAAACTCATTATCATAAAAACTGACTAAGTGAATCAATAAGGTATTTGCGTTGTGTTTCAAATAGACCTACATGTAAAGTAACAAAATGGGAGTGATGAAAAATTCTTTATAAGAAACCATAAAACAGGCAATGCAGGAAGAACAATAAAATTAGAACACCACTATTTCATTACCTTAGTGGAAATTGGGTGTGTTCATAGGCAGCTATTAAAACTATTTGTCTGTGGGATGGGGATTTAGCTCAGTGGTGCTGTGCCTGCCTCACAAGTGTAAGGTCCTGAGTAAATGGACTGGCTGATGATGACCTTTCCTTTCCGTTACTTCTCTCTCTCTCTCTCTCTCTCTCTCTCTCTCTCTCTCTCTCTCTGTCTCTCCCTCTTTCTAGTGTGGGACTAAACTCATGGAGCTACACTTCCAGCCCTTTATACATTTCATTTGGAGACAATCTTGCTAATTGCTTCTGCTAGTCTTGAAGTTGTCATTCCCCTGCTCATTCTCCTAAACCTCTTGTTGTGTGTGTGTGTGGTACTGGGGATCGAACTTGGCCTCTTGCACTTATAAGGCAGGCAGCAGAACTACTGAACCAAAACCCCAGCCCCTCCTAAACCTCTTTCGATACTAATGAGGCAAGAAAGGTGGGGCGAGATCAGGAACCATTTGAAGTAGAGGGTGGCAGTTTACCCTGCAGGATGAGTGTGGTAAATATAAGGTAGAAGGTACACCAGGATCAAGTGCCCCAGGGGCCTTTCTTTATCACTTGCTATAGCCTCAATCACTAGGATCGATACAGACCTATGAAAGGAGTGGAAGCAGGGAGTCAGATCATATTTTCAGTTTTGATTATTGCTTTTCTTGCTATGGATTTGAAGGATCCAAAGAGTGGAGCAGGTAAAACAAACAAGAGGTACGGCAGACTGTATTGACCGGGGGAACCAAGAATGAGAATGAGCAAATGTAATCTATGATATGGGGATCTGACCAATGGACAGACATAATTGAATAATATTTGCCAAAAGAAAAATATATACCATAAATTAGAATATAGCACTTTGAAACAATGGTTGGAAAAGAGAAAGTAGTTCTGTAAATTATGAGTCAAGCTATGATCAGGGTGATTTCTGTCGAAGGGGTATTATTTTCCAAAACTGGGGGAAAATGCTGTATAAAAACAAATGTATCCCCTGGTGCCAAAAACAAACAAACATATCCATGTGCATGGGAAATTCTGGGCAGGACCCACTATGTGGGTTGAGCTAAGCTTTAGTTTAAAACCAGCTTCCTCATTTGCAATATGCTTACTTTGGGGAAACTTGTTTACATTTCTTATTCGAGTTTCTACCTCATGGGCCTTTGAAGAATTGAATGATAAAAAATGATGTGCAGTGCCTGATGAATAAAAAGTCTGAAGAGATGAAAGCTGCTAACTTGTGTTATCCAGGACAAAGGTAAAAAAAAATTAGAAACAAGCAAATCAACACTAAAGGAGGGAGAGACTTATTAACTTTTAAAAACATAGTGAAAAAAAAGACAGGACTAACAATGAATATACAAATATCTTACTACTAACAAAGAAAGTGTGACTTCACAATTCATAAATCTGAATACAGCATGTAGAATCCTTCTAAATCCGCTCTGAGAAATGCTTTGTGTTTACAAGTACCATCCGCACTTGATAAACGAACAATATCATTCAATTATGTCCAATTAAATTCCATTATCTCTTTGTTTTCACATCAAACTATTTTGTTTGTTTTCATAACAAATGTGTATTCTTAGCAAACAGGTTTGCTAAGGACTAATTTAAGTTTAAAGCAAAGCTATTTATTTGCAAACTTTGGTCTGTGCACAAAATTGGTAAGATAGGAAGACGATCTAGTAGGCTTTGAATGGGAAAACAAGTAGTGAAGCGTGTCTTCTAGTACTTTTTTAAAAGAATGAAATAAAGCAATTTTTTCCTTTGGTAATGAAAAGCCCAAGACCTTTCCACTGAGCTATATTCCTTTTATTTTTCCCATTTTAAAACAGGGTCTTGCTAAGTCATTAAATTGCCCAGTCTGAGTTCAAGCTTGTGATCCTCCTGCCTTAGCCTCCCAGATTGCTGGGGTCCTTGGTTTGCAGCACCAAACCCATCTTTCATGTATTCATTTTACTGCCATTTCATGTAAGCCTAGAGGAAGGATTCTACAAATGTATACGCCAGGTTCATCATTGTCCACACTATGATAAATTCAATTAATATCTCTGTGCGGTGTACAGAAAAAGGGCAATGACATTCACAGTTGACCCAGAAAAGGAGGGGAAAACCATCTTATCAGGTCCATAAACTTTTCAATGGCCTGGCAAATAAGTTCAAAACAGTGAATTGTGATTATGTGTAGTTTAATGTAAAATTCTGCCTTAAGATTTAAGACTTAGAAGGGGGCGGGACTTGGCTTACTAAACTTTCTTAAGGAAAAGAAATGATTGATTTGGTTGATTCCACGACAAGAGGAAGTGATAGCATATTTTTAAAAAATCAACCAACTTTTTGAAATATGTTGATAAAGTAATTCTCTAAGATCACATGTATTGCCTATTCTGTGCATGAATTGTAAAATTTCTATGATAAACTTGAAGACTGTGTAAGAGGATGTGAAGTTCATTAATCAGGGAATAGATGACGCCATTATACCATACACATAATCACTGAAGGCCTGCTATTAATATAAGGTACACTGGTAGTTGTGCTTGGTAATAGACAACCAAACATAACCACTACCTATAGTATCTGAAACATATGACAGATCATAGAGAAGGAAGATGTTTACCTCACACTTGGAGATTTATAGGCTTATTACAAAGTTCAACTGCTTGGGGTAATCTGAATCTCAGTAGGTGAAGTAATTATACAAACTCATCCGCACATCCCACATACACTCCTATACAGAGATAATACTCAGAGATTAATACTCAGAGACTCTGGTGGCTGCTTTATGTTTGTGTCACTATACATAAAATCCCCCAAAATTCTATTTACAGGTATAAGGAAGTTTCAGTTCCTCAAGAAATTTAACCTTTCTAACTGCCCTTTTTCCCTTGATTAACAAAGTTGACTTCTAATTGAGTTTGATTTTGAGAAAAGAGAATAATCAATTAATCTGAAAATACCTCCAATTATTGGACGGTACAAAAGCCTGTGTATGATGATTATTCCCCCACTATGATATTTGCCCCCCAGAGGTGCTAATTCTATAAGGTGACTTGAGTTTTATCAGCTCCATGTCCATTGTGGTTTAGATGCACATCACTGATCCTGTAGTCTAGACCAACTGTCAGGTACTCAAGACAGTAAATCCAGTGCATAACCACTCTATCCTCTCTCCTTTCCTTCCTCTCTATTTGCATAACATTACTGATAACCAAATGTCATGTTGTGCTTCCTTTTAAAAACATCAAAAGATCCCCATAATTTGCTTATACATTATTTTGAACACTTGTAAATAATTGCCAACATTTATATGACATTTATGTTTACTATGTATCAGGCACTGTTCTAAGTCTTTTCAAAGAGAATATTTCATTTAATCCTCCATCTTCATCCACTCAGGCTGCCACTGCAAAATATTTCAAACCGAATTATTTTTAAACAACAAAAATTTATTTTTCCTCTTCATAGGTGGTGGTTTCTAAGGTGAACAAGCTGCATTTGAAGATAATTACTCCTGTTCATCGAGACTTAATCAACTGCAGGGGGCTTGCCTCTTAATACTATTTCATTGATGATTACACTTTGACATATGAGTTTGGCATGGACATACGCATTCCCTGTGCTTTGGCTCAGAACCCCCAGAGCATCAATGACCCTGTGTTGGTCAAAACTTCTGTGTTTTGCTCATAGTCCCCCTGCAAGCAACAGCCAATATACTTCAAGCCATGGCTTTAAAATAAATACAAAAGAAACCAATTCAAGTTTGCTCAAAATGGAAAGCTCCTACTGCTGAGGACACTTAGGATGGCTCAAGTGGCCAGTGACAGTGCCATGGTGGGAGATGTATTAAAAAAATACATGATGACATCCTTTTACAATGCCACTTTCAATAGGACATTAATTTACCTTTTATAAATTATGCAACTCCACCTGTTGATGGGAAGAAGAGCAGTTGCATGGCCAAGGGAGGTGTATGTAACAGGAAATGAATGAGTATTTTTGGTAATCTACTATAGCAGCATTAGGAGTTGAGCTCCTACAATAAAGAGGGGCTACTTCTGAGGACCTTTAGAGAGGAAGAGCAAGATGGTCAAATTAGCTTTCAGATTACTCAGTCTAAAGTGTGGACCAAAAAAAGAAAAGAAAAGAAAAAACAAAACAAAACAAAAACTAGCAACCCATATGACTGGTGATAGTGGCTGGAGGAAGGTAGGTAGCTACAGTAGGAAGGAGGCAAGTGGACAAAAAGGAGGCCAGCCCCACGAAAGAGACATACAACCAGATGACTTGGCAAATACGACTGGCTTTTGAAATGAGGCTTGTTAACTTGCCCCCTTTCCCATCAACCAAGTTAAGGAACTTAGAGCTAAACTAAAGAAAACCAACATACTACAAGCCATTGCTTTAAAGAAAATACAAAAGAAACAAATCAAAGTTTGCTGAAAATGGAAAGATTTCATGACTGATGACACTTATTACTGTTCAAGTGTCCCGTCATACAGAGTGATGGGGGAAAATATGTTAAGAATTATTTGATAGCACCCTTTCACAATGCCACTTTCAATTGGACTTTAATTTACATTCTATAAATTATGCAATATTTTATAAAGTAACTGAAATCTTTTAGCATTCTAAAGTGCAGCACCGTATTTTTGGCTGCTGAGAATTTTGAACATATAATTTTACATTCCCAGTAATAAGCTTTCCAAAAGGTGAGACCTGCAGAAATGTTGAAATGAGTTATTCCATCTCCTTGTCAATTTTTTAAAAAAGTAATTTCCACATTAAGTACTGTTCACATACAAACCATAATAGGGATGTCTGACATGCCTGAAGTAAATGCCTAAAGTAAGTTAACATTTAAACAGGAATGTTTGTTTTAATCCTTATAGAGATATGAAAGGTAAACATCCAGATAGCAATTGAAATGGACTCTATTTTAATAATAATAGAGAGACTCTATTTTAAGTGTGTACTTTAAGCCTAGGAAAGGGGAAAAGGCCCCCATATAAATACCTCATTAAAACACGGAGACTTGGTGGATGATACTTTTCCAAAGGAGATCAGCCCAGGCCCTTGGAGATTTTTATAGGCCTAAAAGGGACCACCCTGGCATGAACAATAGCATTTAATTACTGGAGTGATAGATAACAAATCCCAGCAAGTTCTTGTTTTGAAAAATCGAGGACACTGAACTGGATCATATTAGAGAAGTCAAGATTATTTACACAATTGGCATTTAAAAAAAAACAGATGCCGAGTAGAAAGTGCACCTGGATCAGGTTAAAGCAGTCTTTCTGCTGCACATCAGGCTTGTACTCAAATTCTTCCAGTGACCTCCAGAGATACCTGAATAGTCTCCTTCATTATATATTTCAATGCACTTAAAATGTGCTTCATGAATTTCCCAAAAATGTTTGAAATAAATGAAATGATGCAATAGTGCATCTTTTAAAATCTACTCTCCATTGCATGATCCTGAATACAGAGGTTGGGGAGGGTCATTACATGTAGAAACTCTATTCAACCCAAATCACAGGTTACGTGGGTTGAGACTGGACGACGATGGGGGATTTGTATGTGCTAAGAAAAGGGTTGGCCCACAGGAACTTCTTTCCAATTTTAATAGTTGGAAGGCACCATGAATGAGATTGGAAGTGATTTTAGAATGAGTGTGTTTAAAAGGTATTATTAAAAGTCATTAAAAATAAAAAGCACTTTTAAAATGATGACCTAAGTTAATCATGATAAGGGACACGATGATTAAAGACAGTTAAAGGAACACGACAGGAAAAGTAAGAAGATATTAAGGTAATGACTAGAGATGAAATAGAAAGTGTTTTTCAAGACTACTTCACAAGGGCATATAGGATTATAATAGGGCTTGCATTTCATGGGCCACTGACGGGTCATGGTTAGATACCATCCATGAGGTCACCCAGCAGGATCCTTTCACAAAAAGTCCAAGAATGAGGGAAAGATCTTAGTGAGGCTTTGCCATCTGTTTCACCTCAAAAGTCCTGAAGAGGCCATTGAACCATAACGTTATTGGACAAATACCTAGTTTCCCTCTCAACGTCATGGTCTTTGTACCATGTTCAAGGGTTTATAGAAGCTGAAGAAACGACAGCAGCAAAACAGAAAACTTGGGCATAATTTAAAAGGTTTAAGAGCGAGAAGCATCAAAGCCAAGCCGACATTGACTCAGCCTCTAATTTGTCTCTCCTTTCAGATTTTTCAGACATTCGGCTTTGTCCTGGCGTTTTTCTACAGTTTCAAAAAGCAGCATATATATTATATATATGTATGTGTGTGTGTGTGTGTG
>NW_022900936.1:61104763-61122298 GCF_012274545.1 Fukomys damarensis
ATATATATATATATATGTATATATATATATATATATATTCCTTCTTCCCAAAGCTACTTCATTGTCCCTCCCTTGCCATCAAGATGTGGTCTGAACCCCATTATAAAAGAGAAGTCCCAGCTAATGAAAAAGTGGGAAGACACAGAGATGAAGCAGGAACTGCAGAGGCACACAAACAGAAAAGGACATTTCCGTGCCTAATAAATATTTATGCAAGTGTCTGCCAATTACCTTTTAAAGATTTTTATACACATCTTGTGCCTTTCATCTTTTGTGTGTCACAGTTTATTCAAGCCATGGAAAGTGCATGTGTCAGGTAAATATTGATTTACATGCAAATTGCCTTTGCTAACCTTGCCTTTTTGGGGAAAAAAAAAGATTTGGAAATTTATTAGCCTTCCTCATTAATTCCTTCTTCTTAAAAAATTCAAATATCCAATAATAGTTTCAAATAGAAAACAGTGGGGGGGGGCTTTTGTTTGGCCGCCTCTGAGCCTCCTTGAGCCTTGCGGGAAGCTGTGTGTCAATGAAGTCATGAGTAGCAGAGCCTGCCCTGGCTAGTTTTCTATCACCTTCTTGCTGTTTACAGTAAGACAGAGGATGAACTCCTAGTCTAAACTCATGTGTCTGGTTCACACATATCTTATATGTGGTCCCTTTATAGATCCCCAAGAGAATACTTAAAGCAGAAGTGGGATTGTGCAGCAAGAAGACAAGAAAAGGAAGCGTGGGAAGGAGAAAGGGTCTCATAAATCAGTGATCTCAAAAAATCATAGCTTAGAAACTATTTTTAGTCTTCCTTCCACGGAGAAATGTTGTCTCTGCACGTATTACTGTGTGTAAAGCCATAACCTGGACCAGAATTGAGAATATCTGCTAAGATTATGTAACCAATTTTTTATTTAATCAATAAAATATTTTTGTCTCAACAACAAAAAGATGTATCACTAATCAGACAATGCACACTTATTTTCTGAAAGTTCTGGGCTACGTCTTTTGCCTTTATCTCCCTCTTTCTCTACCTCCCCTAGCACCAGTTTGAGTCCTTTTAGAAGGTTTCCTTAGTCCAGCAGGTAGGTAAGATAGTGGTTTGAAAAAAAAAAAGTAGTCCTTTTGGCTAAAGAACCAAAGAGAAGGAGATTGTAAGGGAGCTGCCATGAAAAAGATACTGAAATGCCTAGCGCTCAGGAACCGAGAAACAATGACCAAGGGTATGTAACCAGGTGATAATGTGCAGTTACTATAAATATTTTCAGCAATGATTTGAGTCAGCCAAAAAATAAAGTATTTTGGAGTTGACAAGTATTGTGCACAGTTGCCTTTCTACATGTTATGACAGTCTCACAGCTGCAGACAAGGGCTTAGAAATGCCAAAACCATATCGATTGATGATTCATCGTGAAACTAATAAAACTGAAGTTTCCCTTCCACTGACCCCTTGAGTGGTGGGAGTCATTTGGTAGTGGTTTTGATCAATTCAAACTCACAAAGCACAAAGTCCAAAATACTTTATTTGGGGTTTTAGGAATTGCATTTTGGGAGGCATGGTTTCAGCTGTGAATCAGCGTTCTGAGGAAGGAGGAAAAATGTGAGAGGGATGTGTGGGCTACTCCATGCTGAGAAGGAACGGGGGCAATATGGGGACAGAAGATAAGGAATACACAAACAGAATGGAAATTTGCCTAAAACAAAAATCTCATAACCTCTGGATGTGCACCTCCAGTGTCTGAGCACAACATAATTGTACTGTCATTGAAGAAGAAAGGTCAAAGGCCCGAGGTAATCAAAATTCCCATTCTGGAAGCAGCAGAATCAAGCATAAATCCCTGTTTCCCACTCCATTTTGAAATGCATTTTAGTGCTGTTTTCACCAACATTACATGTTTATTTTCACATTTTTAAGGGAGTGAGGATGGAAAAGTTGCCCAAGTCGCAAACAGGAGTATTTCTAAGTGTTAACTTTTGGGGAAAATGCCTAAGAGGTATCAGAAATAAGACAAGGACCTTAACCCTGCAGTAATTAGTAGTTGTTTGATTTCTAATCTAATCTAATAATTGTTACCATTCATTTCCCGCTACATTTTCTAAACTTTAGCATCCACACACACAAAATAAAAGATCATTCCTTCATGAGTTCTGTTTTCTGAGTTTAAACTGAGTTCAAATGTATTCCTCTTGATGATTGCTTGAAGTGTTTTATGGTTTATCTATTTCAAAGGAAGAGATATATACTCTTTAAAATGTAGAAATTTATTATTATAGGGATTTTAAATAAAGAGACTGAAGCTTTATTGTGATCATGTGTCCTTACCACCACCTGGTGGCAGTATCCACAAAATACAAAATGTAAATACTTTTTTTTTTTTTTTTTGCTGCCAATGTTACAGCAATTTTTACATAGGGAGTGGGGAGGGGATGTCTTGCACATGCAACATTATATTAAATTATTTTCTGTGTATAGCAATCCTATCTCAAATAAATCATATGTTTAATGGATTAAAGCTTCTTTTATTTTACCTTTCAGATGATATATCTGGCTTTTTAATAGTGTCTTGATGTGTTTTAACAGTAGTTGAAATAAATTGTAAGCAATAAGAACTACTAATCCACTTGAGGTTCATGAATTCTTATAATTGCAAGGAACGAGGAAGCAAGGAGAATCTATTCCTGCATGCTCTTCAATGCATCAAGCCGTTAAAGAAAGCCTGAAAACTGATCAAATATTATCTTTGATCATGTTATTACTGAGAGTCTATGGAGTTATTTACCTACTAAAAAACCTAAAATAACAATTTAGATATACTTCAAAAAATGCTAATCTGACTCATAATAAATTAGGTATTATTTTTTTAATTTTTTCATAGATCTTTTAAAAAATATTTTCTTTGTTAATAGCTACCTGTATTACATTGAAATAAACATAAAAATATATTTTTTGCAAAAATAATCATTTCAGGCCTCAGTATGTGCTGGTGATTATTCCCACCTCTTGTTTTATGACAGGCTAGAAACCCTGGTGGGAATTTTACATGGACCTACTAATTTTTCTTGAGCAAAAAAGAAATTCACAGGCTTTCTGTGTACTAAACAGATCGTTGGCAATATCTAAACATCTGTTGGCTGTATGATACATTTTTGGCTAAAAACAAACCCATCTGTATTTAATGCATTATTGCCAAAGTGTAGTAACATGCTGTTTCTGTCTGAAAACACTGGTACCCTTGTGTGAGGCAGTCAAATTGAAAATCTCACCACACAGTTCTTGCACTCCTTGGCTATGCAACCCAAAAGCTTAGGCATGTGCCAGCTGATGTCAGAACCTGTTTTCAAAGGTGTCTGTCTGGGAGGTGAAGAGGATGGCAGTGGATAGATCCAAATTAGAGAATCTTTTCCCTGGATACATCCTTGAACTAGGATTTTGTCTTCTTCTTCGAATGAATTCCTGAGGGTCAATAGCCTGTTCCCAAAAATATTTTTGTGTCATCCTCATTTTCACTAATGAAAAGGCAACCCTTGTTTAGAACTAGGAAAATTAGAAAATGCAAAGAAGGAAAAGAAGAAGGATAAAAAAGAATTAAAAAGTCATTATTTAATGTACCAGACATATTCCAGGGATTTGCCACCTCAGTAAAGCTATGATTTAATGACTTAGGTTATAAACAAACAGGACTCAATCCATTTCCTGGGTTCACTGTATTTGGACAGCTTGGGACAAACTAGACCAGAGCATCCAGGTCACTTGCTGAGGATGCTGATTCATCCAGTGTCCCACTTAGCCTTTGAACCCATGTTTGTCTTTTTTAGAGTAAAACCTTTGTGATTATAATGGATCATTTCACATTAGCAAAGTAATAGCCTTCCAAACCTGTGCCCCCAAAGGTCAATGGAATATATATATATAGATATAGATATATATCTATATCTATATATATATATATAAATAATGGTTTTTATTACCATTTAAGATGCATTTGAATTTTAAAAAATTAAATTATATAATAACTATAATTGGAGGCCACAGCGTAGTTTGGTTGCAAGTGAAATATTCATAAACATACAAAAACCTGTAAACATAAACAATGAGATGTGAGATTTCCTAGTATCTATCATCAAAGAAAACAACTTGCGAGCTAATGGTTTTTTAAAGTTAATTAGTGTAATGGAATTTTCCTCTAAATACTAGCACTTATTGTATTTGACAAAATGCTGAACAATTTGGGAAGATTCTTGTAGTTTTTTTTTCATGATTTGAATAATGCATAGCTTTCTCTCATTATAGGCAAATGTTCAAATCAACCTCAAAGAAAGCTTCACCTGGAAAGCTCTGACTAAATGAGCATTTTTCTTTGCATACTACCAGCACCAGCTCCCACACTAAATAGTCAACAGCTGGAGTGGTAACGGGAAAATCTCAGTGCAACTAATGAGAGCCCCATATTTCACAGCTCAGAGGCTATAAAGTACTTTAAAAAAAAAGAGTATTTACAAATCTCACTTCTTTGTGTACAGACTCAAGGAACTGTTGCTTTTAAAGAAATAAACTCTCTGCACCAATAATCAAATTCATAGAACTGTAAAATGTAAATGAAGATAATTTATAAAGTGATTGGTTTTGTAATGTGCAATGTCACAATCCCATCCAAACAACCAAGATGTGTCTGGAGTGTGATTAAATCTAACAATGAATGTTTTAAAATATTATTTCCCCCTGGTTCTCAGATGAAAGAAAAGAAAGATGGCAATATTATCTGTGGAATGTTCAACTAAATGTTGCAAAACTGCATGGTGTGGAAAATACATTAGTTCCAATACTCTACCACATCCTCAAATATATATTTTTAAACATGTTGACAGAGTGCCACATCCCCAGGAAGCCATATAAATAATTCAAATTAACTCTGAAAAAAAAGTTTGCTGAGGCTTTTGTTTAATTCATGTTTCTCTCCTGCCCCCCAACCTGTGTTTGATTTGCTCAACGATGTTTAGAATAAATAGTGCAGACATTGGTCAGATCTATCATTACTAAAATTCTAGGACAGTTGGAGAAATTTGGGGCAAAGCACAAGGTCATAATATTCCTATATTAGAAAAGAACTCAAGTCCTCAAGAGAGAAGCAAAACAGAGATAGAGAGATACAAAATAGGGACTTGAATAAGACAAAAAGTGAACGGCAGTCAGTTGAAACACCAAATATTTAGAAAGAGAGACACAGTGAGAAAACAAGAGAGAGGTGTTAATGCTCCAAAGATCAGAGAAGATTTGATTCTAGGAGCTGACTTTCAAGGTCATTTAGTCCTCGAAGCAATCATGTGGAAAGGGGTTATTATTGACCTCACATTCATTACTCATCTTCCTGGAAAGATGGGCAGTGGATTTGAATCAAACTTAGTGCTTATTAATTGTTGTGACCTTTGAAATTAATCTCAGAAAGTCTGATTCAAAGGTAAAATGAGCATTAAAGCAGCTAAGGTGGCATATAAAACAGCCTATAATACACTCTATGACTGTTAGTTGATATTTGACATGATGATTTAGGAATCAGTTTACAGATACAATACTGAGCTTTAACATGTTTCAAGGAAAATCAGCTTGGAATCCCCTTTGTTTGCTTTAAAATATTTGTAAGGCACCTAGCCCAGTATTATCCGATTGCAAACCAAAGTAACAAAGTTCAAAGCAAATCTCTTTTGGACTCAGTTATCCCTTGGACCTCTGTCTCGGTCTCATTCTTCTCATAATCTCAGAAAGACTGGGCCTTGAACTCATGCTTAGTGATCCATAACTCCTGGATGACCACCCCACTCCCATTTATTCCCCCAAGCTGCTTTCATCGAACCAGAGAGCAATCACTTCATCAAATAACTAAATAGATTGTGGAGAGTTACCTAAGAAAAAATACTAAAAATCCATTGAATTTTACACTTTGGATTGAATGCATGAATTGTGTGATATATGAATTGTATCTCAATAAAGCTGATACATATTTACATAAATGCACATATTTCCATGTTTGTATACCTCGTACATATATTCAGATATATATATTTTCCTTGCCCTGACTGCAGTTTCCAATGTGCCCTCCACCTCTTGCATGCCTGAATCCCATTCCTCCCTTGACTTCTGCTGCAATATTCTGGTTCTTGTCCTGCTTCTCTTATCCTTTCTGTCTCATCTCTGACACAATCCCTTCTTCCTTTTTATCTCCACTCTCTCAGCGGCCCATTTCCTCTTAGTACAAAACCAACATTTCTCTGTTTACGAGATCTATATACCTACTACCTTGATCTCATTTCTAAAACTAAAATTTGGCACAGGTGGTTGGATGTGCCTGGATATTCCTAATCAAAGGTAAGTTTGGCTTCTGTACCCCAGGTAATTGTTCCACTTTACAGTGTTCATTAAACCCCATAAGTCTCTTGGGGAAATTCAACTGAGTAAGATTGGGGAGGGTGGGAGGTGGGGGTGGGAGGTGGATTATTGGCATTTCTGCATCTGGAAAGAGAAAAGGTCAACTTCTGAGAAAGTAAAACACAAGGGCATTGTCATTAAGACCTCCCAACCACAATGAGGCTGTTAAACTACCTGCTTTTTCCTATCTTTATCAATAGAACTCGTACTCTAACTTCATAGTTTACTGACATCTGGCTTTCAATTCCCACCACTTCTCTGAAACTACTTTGGCAAAGATCACTAAGATGACCTCATTGCAAATTCTCTGGACAGTTTTGTCCTTATGAGAATGTATTTCAATGCTTAAACTTTTTTAGAATACTATTAGAAAGCAATTGTGTTTGCTCTCCATGAAGCAAATATATTGGATCTTTGCCTTTTGTTTTGTCTTTTCTTTTTTTTGTACCTGGGATTGAACATAGAGCCTTTATACAGAACTACATTCCCAGCCTTTTTTATTTTTATTTGAGACAGTGTTATCAAGTTGCTAAGTTGCCCAGACTGGGTTCAAACTCGAGACCCTTCTGCCTCACCCCTAGAGTGCTGGGATTACAGGAATGTGCCACCCTGCTGAGCTTGTCCTAATTTTTAATCCTACCTTAGTTGGCACCTCTTCTACTCTCCACTCTAAAGCTTGTGACAAGAATCTTTCTAGGATTTTTCTTTCTCCTTTACTTTGATCTACATGTTTTCTACTGGGGGAAGCTCAGCTTTAAATCCTATTTACACACTGCAGGATTATTTTTCTATCTTCATCACTGATCCCCTCTTAAGGTCAGACCCCAGCATTCAACCACTAGCAGGACATAGTCGTGTAGTTACGCAAAAGGCATTTCAAACCAAGTGTACAGTCTTTATCACCCAGTCCCAGTCAACTTTC
This sequence comes from Fukomys damarensis, assembly GCF_012274545.1. Taxonomy (NCBI): domain Eukaryota; kingdom Metazoa; phylum Chordata; class Mammalia; order Rodentia; family Bathyergidae; genus Fukomys; species Fukomys damarensis. The sequence continues at coordinate 61,112,095 of NW_022900936.1, forward strand.
TCCTCCCTTCTTGTCCAAATATTTGTGGAATAAATAAAGGGGAATATGAGAAAATGAGTAGGCAGGTAGGTAAACTTTGTAAGTTTAAATAGTACAATATTGATACCCATTGAATTGCTTTACAGTATTTATTTATGATCGTGAAGAACTATGCCTTAAGGAAACGTTTTAGTTCATATTTAAGGACCCCCTTCCCACCACTGCCCTTCCCTTTCAGGTATTCCTTGAATAAAGAGCAGCATTCTCAATTCTTTGCCTAACACAAGTAATGATTATATTACAGAGTCCAATAAATAGAAAAAACTAACCCATTTTCAATGATCTTGTTCTTAACAGAAAGACTGCAGAAATTCAGAGACAGTCTTATGAGTATTTAGTTTACTTATGAAACACACACAGAGCGTTAACCATGCATGGCGTAGTCTAAATGCTCTACACACATTCAATCATGGACTTTTACAATTTATAGCCTCACAATGTAGACATTATTTTCTTCATCCCTTTTTCCCCGTATCCCTCAGATGTAGTAATGGAAGCACAGGGAAGTTAAACAAAACATGTCCAAGAATAAAACAGGTAAGAAACTGCCTCATCCTAGTTTAAACTCAGGCAATTTGGCTCCAGAACACAAGTCTTTAACTGCTAGATTACTCTGCATCTCTGGTGGATGGATAAATGAATGCACATTTTGCATGATTTCATGGATACTAGGAAAGCTCAATTCCTTTCAATTGGCTCTTCTATCATTTATTTGCTGATGCCCAAAATTTCACGTCAGAACCTAATCCCTTTAGTGAGACAAAGGGGTCTCTATTCAAATCCAAATTCAACTCTGTCTGTCCTTTATACCTTAGTACAAATTGATTTGGCAGGATATTTTGTGACAGCAGATTTTGGCTGTCCAAGGGAACACTTAAGACTCAAAATATAAGGTAGGAATGTTCTAAGAAGAGGGAAAGGGGCCAGGGGAAGGAAGCTTGAGATTGTGATTGCCATCTCAGGCTTGTTTGGATTGGTAATATAGATTTGGGGAGAGTGTCTATATGGAGTGGGGTGGGGCAGAGGTAGAGATGGATACTTTTTTGCTTTTCCTTGATGTAATGGGGATTTCAACATTCCCATCCAAATAAGAAAGTCAAACTGGAGGTAAATATACTATGGAATGAAAGAATTGTGAGGTTCCAAATTATAGAATATAACCCCTAGGGGACTGTAAAATTATTACATAATAATTATCATTACAATGTAATTATTATTATATAATGTAATAATTACATCATAATGATGAATAAATATGTTCATTAAACATTACCTTTTGAGCAAACAACAGTAATTCACATTCATATAGTTATTGCTGTTTCTTAAAATATGTAGATTTTAAATTATAATTTTTTCTGATATATGCTCATGGTTTTTACATTATGAATTTTCCTTTAAAATTTGGAGCAGGATTGGGTGAAGAAGCTACAATTTTTTAGTTTCATACTTGAAATATGAACGACTGGTATAGAAAAGAAATATGGAATAAGATTGAACAAGATTAGTATTTTTTATGTCCTTATATGCTTCTGTATACAAAGAGTCTGAGCTCCAGATAACATCTTTTCATCAGCATGAGATATGAAGTCAATAGGAAGAGATCGTGTCTTGGAACATACCTTGGTCAGCACCCTGGACAGCACATGGCCAGGCCTACCTGTGTTCCTTTTTCAGTCCTACTTACTACTTACTACAGGTAGCAACACAACCTCCACTGCCTTCTTTTTACCTTTGCCTCTTTAATTCAGCAACTAAAACACTGCAACACCTAACAAAGCTATGGTTTTCCAACAATTACCATATCTAAATAGAGTAATATGATCAGTGAAGACATGTTCATTGAAATACCCATTGGGCCACAGACATCAGCTGCATTTGGGATCCATTCAGGCTATTAAACCACAGGCCAGAGCATCTGTGATTTGCATGAGTAATTAGAAATGATTAATAGAATGCCTTGCTTAATTAAACTTATCTCATAAGGGCACCTCTTGAAAACTCATAAGCTTGGCAATTCATAATCACCCTAGATAGGCAGGGGATAGTACTATTTTTGTGATCACATGAAGAATTTTTTTGACCATTTAAAATAGACATGGTTAGAGGTATAACAAATTTTAACGTGTTATAGAGAACAATGTAGGATACACAAAATGATGATGTTTCAGGGAACAGAATAACTAAGGAATGCAGATTGTTTCAATGAGCCTAGGTACTAAATAGATGTTCCATTCTTTTATGTATGTTTAGTAAGTTTCAGGAACAACACTTGTCAGATGTTCACTTAATTTTTAGTTCAATAGTTAATATTTTAGAATTAGACAAAAATCTGTTGTGCGTTCTGATTACCAAGCAATAGAGTCAATATTGATGTACATACAAAGAGAATGAAAGCTAACTTTGAACTTAAAGAGTGCATAACATGAGAGAAATATTTATTTAAAAGTACATATTATGTCAAATAACTCTGATTTTTGAAGTCAGCAGAGAGAAATTTAGAGTAAAAGTTCAAGAGGCAAAGGCGGTATTGACAGAACCATAGTTCCAATACATATAAACTCTCTTGATTGTCCTAGGAGGAACAATATTTGACCAACATGTTCCATATTCACTTCTCTAATTCTTTCTTGTTCTTCAGGACAACCTCAGTTTTGTTCTTCTGTTTTTGTGGTCATAATTCTCTTTCTTATTTGTTCTCCTCCTTCTATCTGTTGGTTTCTCCTGCTTTGTAAATGGCCTTTTTACTTATATCCATAAGTGCCTCACACAGTCAAATTAAAAGACATTTTTAAAAATTCCCAAGAATTTTAAAAATATAGATGCATACCTCATTTTAAATGCATTGTGTCAATTTTTAAGGTAAAACAAACATTTTAAAAATACTTTCCACTGAATACTTTAATGCATCCTTTTTAATGGGTCTGTGGATGAGCTGAGAATTGGGAACTCAGAGTACCGGACAGTATTGGAGGACAGGCAATGGAAGCCATTAAAGTTGATTGAAACAGGGAATAATGAGAGTTTTCCCCCACGAAGATATTTGCTCCCATGTATAGCAAAATGTTTGTTCATACAACTTGCTGTAGATTTGTTGCCTTGTACTTATGCATGGATCTGAATGCTAGAAATGCATTAGATCAGTTATCAAAAAAATTGTTGGAGTTTAAGAGTAACCCACACAGCCATCTATTCCATTAAGAGATGGGACTCAATTGTTTATCACAGGTAAATATATTTGTATTATCTAGGTAGCAACTTTTACTGCTACTTTGGAAATGAATACTACATTATACATGAGTTTATCTTTTATGCAAAAAAAAAGAGAATAAAACAAACTAGTAAAACAAATCCTTGGGTTAGCAGTGAAGCTTTTTTATTGTTTTTAGATTCAGGCTTTACCTTGCCAATCCAAATAACTAATGTGGTGACTGTTGCCATTCAAATGAATCATGAAGGGAGTTTTGAAGCATAGATGGACACATTAGGTTTAATCAATCCATTTTCTCATTAATGGTACCAAGTTTTATCCCTGAGTCTTCCTTTTCTTGTTTACAGAATCAAATATAATTTTTTGACAGTGCTGTGAAATTGAACTCAGGACCTTGTACACACTGGGCAATACATCCCAGCCCTCAAAAGTAATTTCTTGGGCTGGGGATTTAGCTCAGTGGTTTGGTGGCCTGCTTCGCAAGCACAAGGACCCAAGTTCAATCCCCGGTACCAAAAAAAAAAGTAATTTCTTTTTAAAAGGAGGTCTTATTACCTTGGCCACATTAGCCAGAAACTTCTGAAATGAAGCAAGCCTCCGCCTCCACGGTAGCTGTGATTATTGTAGTTTACCACCATGACTAGCTTTTGTTCAAATACAAATTTAACTATGCATTTATAGTCCACATATTATAAATAAACAGTTATATACTAAACCTCTTTAGATGAAGGTTTATATGAATAAAACTTCTAATCTTGAGAAGTTTTAGAATTATTTGAGAGGATAAAATAAATCACAGAAAAAATCAGAACAAAGAGGCAGAAAATAATTAGTCTAAAATGTGTTGTTTCCATATATTTTGCTGTAGGGCATATATTCTGGTATTTGCTATACATATTAATCTGTGTCTACGTATATATAAGAAATGTGCATTTCTAAACTTAAAAATTTCCCGCAGATCACTAAAGACCTCGTGAAACTGTCCAAAATATTTACTACTCTTTAAGAGCTAGGTTCTTCTCAGTTTTGGATCTCTCAGCTTGCTAATATACAAGAAAAACTATATAAATACTTGCCCAGGGTCGATTAGAGATTAGTTGTATCTAACAGAATGAAGTCATGGCTAGAACTAGCTATTTCTTTTATAAACACAGGCATGTAATTGCCTTTATACCTGCTCACTAATTTTTAAAAAACTGGATCACTGGGCTCAAAAGTTGACTCTCTCACTATGGAAGGGAAAAGTATTTGTGTACAGGGAAAGAACATGTCTAGCTATTCCAAAAACCCTTAGTATATGATCATTGGAGAGATAGGGGAGAGTTAAACTAGATCTGCAGCAAATATGAAAAGAGCTTCGATCTGTCTTATGGTCTGCTATTAATCAGTGCTATTATATTTGATAAATGTCTCAACACTGGTGAATACCAACAAGCTTATCCATACAAGTACAGCAGAGTTCTAATTCGATAATTTATAAGACCTTTTTTACTTTCCAAATTCTATCACAGTATCCTCCATAATGTGTCCTGAAATGACTTAGTAAATATTCTGTGAGAATGTATAAGGTTTGATGAAAGAATATGGTGAATATTAAAATGAAAATATTACTATAAAAGACACACTACTATTAATCTCCCAAAAAATATACCCCTATATTTGAACATCTGTAATCCATCCTTTTTGCCACTTTCTGAAGCAGTTCTGGAAGTTCTTTTTCCTGAGTGTTTTCTCATGGCTACTTGGATAGCCTGAATTGATTAAAAATATTTATGGAAATTTCTGTCCAGTTGAAATATCTTAGTGTGTCCCTATATACCTAATTCACTATATCCAGCACGAGGTGACTTCTGTCTCTCCCCACGGTCAAAATGACCATGAAAGATAAGTGTTTTGAATTGATTCAGGATTTGGAGGCAGTTAAAACAGTACAACTGAAGACACTTACAAAAGAGGATTTCCAAAATGGACTCAGAAAGTGCCATTTTATGACTCCCCATCATGTATTATTAAGCTTACTTGAGTATGAAACTTTTTTTTTCTTTTTATTGAGTTTATTGGTACAATCTAGGTATACAATACAGTTACATTCATTATTGAGATCCTGTACTTTTACATGATAGGTCTTGATTCTCATTTTTTCCCCTTGTCCCTGCCCTTCCTTCACCCCCTCCTCCCCTTCCCATTTACAAACACTTCATTTCCATTTTTTCAGTTTCTCATATTTTGAAACTATTTTTTTTTTGTATTTAAAACCTATTAACAGCTATACCTATGGTCATATTCTACAGAAAACAGTTTTGGAAATACACATTTATGGTTTTGAAAATTCCCTGATAGCTCTTAGCTAGAACTCCTCACAGTAACTAATATTCTAGACAATTTCACATGTTCTCTATGAGTCTCTCCTACAGGAAAAGCTCCTCAACATTTTCTTAGCAAATCCCCAGCGTAGTCATGGATTGTTGCTGGGGCTGTTGTCCTCTCATATTACAGGCAAAGAGACAAAGCTCTGAGAAGTTAAATGTCACAAAATTAAGGTGTAAAGTTAAAATTGTGACCTAGCATTCTGAGTCTACAGGGCTTTCTACCTTGTCTCCCCATCCTTCACTACACCAAAGCCACCCCTTCACGTCTTTCCCTCGATGACGTCAGCAGCGTAATCCAAGGAGATTTTCTCTGTCTGGATAGGGTGCCATGCAAAGCAGTCAGGGCCCATGGGCCATCAGGAAGTGAAAAACTCCGGTTCAAGACAGTTGGGACTATGAGAGTCAACAATTTAAATATTCAAGAAGACAGCAGACCTGAAAATGTTCTCACAATTATTTCTGGTGCTTTTGTAAACACATATTCTAAGAAAGGAAAAAAAAAAGAAATAATATATCTTTTCTCCACTTGAGAAGTTTATGCTCAAAGAGAAATTTTCATGATATTTACTTGTTTTGAATGTGTAACATTAGTATTCTTTTCAATTATTTGGTTGCCAGGAACTTACAGTGTCAGAGAAGTTGTGTTATTTATTTTCACTACTACTTTTCAAGAATCTTTTTCTTATGATTGAGGGCGTTGATACACTTTTAAATAAATGATGAGTGATACCTAAGCAATTTAGTGCTTGCCCAGAGCTTAAAATGGATACCTCAGTCATTTTGTTTCTTAGCCTATGGGGGTGCCACTAGAATGAGACTGTTCTCTCTCCCTGGCACATGTGGTAAGTGTAAGATGTAGTTTAGTGAGCACAGGTTTTCTAATAAATTGCAAAGACTTACAGTTAAAGAGAACAGAAAAAAAAGAAAGGAAAATAATCAGCCATTGCTGTGTAAAGAATTTTTAAAATATACAGATAAGGGATTTATCTTGAAACATGTATATACTGATTTAACTGCCATATATTAGTTAACAAGTATTCCAAACAAGATACAAAGGAATCCTAATACCGATTGGAGGTTGTACTCCCAAATAAATGATTCTAAAGAAAGCATGCTTTAATTAGAGATTTTGCAAGATAAGAAATTAACATATCTTTAAATTTTGTAACAAAAAATAGTTCAAGGCAACATTTGAACTAAAACCAAAGCTATCACTAAACATCAGGAAAATGGCCTTAATTGGCTACACTCATTTTCACTTGCATCAGTGCTCTCTTTTTCCCAACAGTCATATAACATAAACATAATGAAGACTAAGGAAGAAACAAAACATCTACTGGATAATTTAGGTAATATTCTATGACTCACTTTCCCCATTTCTAAAATAGTCATTTTTTTGGAAGTGCTAGAAATGAAATCCAGGCACTTGCATATGGTAGCAAGAGTTCTATAACAGAGCTACATCCCTAGCACAAGCTAATTTTTCTTAGTCAGTAACTAGTTGCAGTCTAGATAAACAATCTCCTCTTGTATATAGCAATCACATGGAATGTATCCAGGTAAGGAATTGATAGTTAAAGGTAGCTTATGATTTTTGTTCTTGTTTCTAACTTTTCATACCTGGTATTTGCTGAAAGGACACTGGGAAAATAGCCAAACATAGAAAAGAGAAGAAATGTCTCAATATGATCATGATTACAAAATTCAGATTTACCAGATTTACCCAGAGAGAATATCTAATGGTTAATAGAGAAATAGATTCAAATCCAAAGTCCAGTGTTCTACTCTGGACTCTGTCATAATCAGTTTTGGCTTGAGCAAGTAGCTTAATTTTTCTGAGTTTGTTCCTTTGTCTGTGGCTATGGCTTTTATCTTGCTTGCTTCACAGGGTTGCATGCAAGAGGCTCCAATAAAATAATATATGAGAAAGGGTTGGAAAGTATAAAATTCTATAGGTGCAGAAACATAGAGCATCTGATCTGTATGATATTTGACTGTATGCCTAACTCTGTAAAATTTACCTTCTCCATGGTGAGATCTGAGATTCTTTCATTTTTAGAAAAGCTGAACAGGGTTAAGATCTCTGCCAGAACTAGTGACTGGCTGCACATGAAAGGTTACTGTAACTGTTACTGTGAGATAATTTCATAGCTTCTTGTGCATATCACCAGATTCTGAATTACTGTAAAACAGCTTTATGATATTCATTAAACTATAGCTGTCACCTTCCATCTTTAGTGTGGATGACATCAAATTCACCCATGTGTTGAAGGCATGGAAGAAATGAAAGGAGAAGAAGCTTAAGAGCAGACTTGTCACTGAAAGTTTGGTGTGATAAGAAAAAGTCATTTTATAGATTTTAAGGTACTGGGTTGGCAGAAATGGCAATGATGGTCATCAAGGAACTGAAATATATTTTTTTATTAATGTATTTATTTTTAATTTATTTATTCCTTTTCAATTCATATATTTGATCCATTTCTTCAAATGAACAAAGGGCATTCAAAATAAATCTATTTATTTCTGCATAATTTTCATTACTGTTGTAGAGATTGTAAAGAGGATTGCTTTATTTTTTTCACCAAGTTCATTATTGCTGTGTAGATATACTATTGATTTTTTAGCATTGATTTTGTATCCTGCAACTGTACTGAATTCATTTATAGGTTTTAATGGATTTGGGGGAGTACATATTTAGGTTTTTCTGCATATATGCTTATGCCATCTTTAACCATAGATATATTAACTCGCTTCTTCCAGAATTTGGATGCCTTTCATTTTTTCTCTTGCCTAAATTGTCTGGATAAGATTCCTAGTATTATGCTGAATAGGATTGGGGAAGGTAGACATTCTTATTTTGTTTGAAATTTTACAGAAAATGCATTAGCTTTACATTATTCAGTATGATACTGGCCCTTGGCTTGACATGCACAGTTTTCTTGTATTTAAGTACCTTCCTTTTATACCTAATTTGTTGAGAGTTTCTTTTTATCATGAAATGATTTTTAATTTCATAAAATAGTTTCCTGCCTCTATTGAGTTGTCACAATTTTTGTCCTAATTCTGTCGATGAGATCTATTACAGGTATTGAATTGCATGTGTTTTAACATCCTTGCACACCTGGAATAAATTCTCCTCAATCACAGTGTATAATCTGTTTGATGTATTTTTGGATTTGTTTCACTAATAATTTATTGATAACTTTTGCATTTATACTCATCAGGAATAGTTGTCTGTTGTTCTCTTTTTTGTTTGCCTTTAAATGGTTTTGGCTACATAGTAACATGGGCCTCAGAGAATAATTGGAACTAGTGTCCTCTTTAGAATTTTAAATAGTTAGAGAAGAAATGTTAAAATTCACCAAGAAGCCATCTGATCTTGAGTTTATCTTTATTGAAAGTATTACTTATAATTGTCTGATTCTATTTTCATGTTCTTGGATCAAAAGAACATTGTTAAAATGCCATACTACACAAAGGATCTAGAAATTTAATGTCATACCTATGAAAATATTATTTTCTTCTTAGTAATAGAAAAAAAAACTAAAATAGATGTTAACCACAATAGACCCCAAATAGTCAAAACAATCCTGATAAAAAAGAATGAAACTGGAGATATTTCAGTTGTTGACTTCAAAACATGTTATAAAGCTATAGTAATCAAAAGAGTATTACCCTGGCATGAGCACTGACATACGGCCCAATGTAACAGGACAGAGAACTCAGAAATAAACCCACATACTTAGAGCCAGCTATTTTGATAAAAGTACAAAAAATTATTGAATAATGGACAATTTCTCCAATACTTATTGCTGTAAAAATTGGTTATCTATAGATACAATAATAAAATGAGAACCCTAATTCTCCATATACAGGAAACAATTCAAAATGAATCAAAGACCTAAATGTAAAATCTGGAACTATAAGATTACTAGAAGGAAACATAGAGAGGACATTTTAGAACAGTGGTATGAATAAATATTATTTGGACAAGACCTCAAAAGCACAAGGAACACAAGAAATAGTTGACAAGTGGGATTATATCAAATTGAGAAATTTTTGCATAGTAAAGAAATCATCACCAGAGTGAAGAGAAAACTAGAAAAATTGGAGAAATATATACAAGCTATTAATTTCACACAATTAATGCTCAGAATATATAAGGAACTCAAATCCAATAGCAAAAGGACAAATAATTTAACAATCCAGTAAAACACCATCAAGAATCAACACCCCACTATCACAAATTGACAGATCTACTAGGCAGAAAATCAACAATGAAATAATAGAACTGAACCAAGCTTTGGAACACATGGACTTAATAGATGTTTATAGAGTATTCCACCCCCAAAAACCAGAATATACATTCTTTTCGGCTGCACATGGATCATTCTCCAAAATAGACCACATATTGGCTCACAAAACAGGTCTAAATAAATGCAAAAAAATTGAAGTCATCCCCTGTTTATTATCAGATCATAGTGCAATCAAACTAGACATCAATAGCACAAGAAACTATAGAAACTTCACAAGCACATGGAAACTGAACAACACTCTCCTAAACAATCAATGGATTACAGAGGAAATT
>NW_022900936.1:61126200-61164617 GCF_012274545.1 Fukomys damarensis
AAAAAAAAAAAAAAAAAAAAAAAAAAAAAAAAAAAAAAGAATCAACAAGTGGGATTATATTAAATTATAAAGCTTCTACACAGCAAAGGTAACATCTCACAGAGTGGGTAAATGACCTACAGAGTGGGAAAGATGTTTTGCTAGCTCTACTTTAGACAGAGGAATAATATCTCACATATATAAAGAACCAAAAACACTAGACCCCTCCTGAAAACAAAAAATTCGGTCAAAAAAAAGGAGCAACTGCAATAAATAGACAACTGTCAGAAGAAAAAGTACAAATGGACAATAAATATCTGAAAATTTATTTAACATTGCCATTAGAGAAATGCAAATTAAAATAATATTGAGATTCCATTTTATACCAAAAAATGGCCATTATAAAGAAATAAAAAAATGCTAGTGAAACTGTGAAGAAAAAGGAAACTTCTACATTATTGGTGAAAATGTAACCTAGTACAGCCATTATGGATGTCAGTAAAGAGATTCCTCAAACAAACTGAAACAAGAAATTCCATTTAATCCAGCTATTCCTTCCTCTCCCAAAACAATGAAAGACATCATATAGTGATACATAAACACCCATGTTTACAGCAGCACAAATCAAAATAGTTTACTCTTGGAAGCAGCCTATACGTCCATCAACAGATGACTGGATAAAGAAAATGTGGTATTTATATACAATAGAGTTCTATTTTCTCATCAAGATGAATAAATAAGTTGTTTATGAAAAAATAGATGCATAAGCTTAAATATTATGATTTCTCTTACATAAAAAACTCAAAGTATCAGTAAATTAAAAGCAGAATAAGTGACAGAGAATAGGAAACAAGGAGATAGATTTTTTTTTTTTTTTTTTGGTACCAGAGATTAAGCTCAGGAAGCAGGTGCGGTGCCACTGAACTAAATCCCCGGTCCAGAAGGTAGATCTTTTGTAATTGGAAAGACAATTAAGCTATGGAGGGAGGGGGTAGGGAAAGGAGATATGAAAAGAATTAAGATACATCATATAAGGCCAAGGATATAGTTCATCAGCACTGTACCTGCCTGGGAAGGGAAAGGTACTGTTATAAAAAAAAAAAAAAAAAAAAAAAAGAAAAGAAAAAAGAAAAAGATATGTCATATACATGTACCAGAAATGAATGATTTCATTATGAGCCACAAACATATATTAATAAAATCAAATAAAAACTTTCAACCAGAAAATATTTTTAAATGAGTTAATGATCTTTGTAATCACTTTTCTAAATAAGATAAATGATTAATAAGTATATCAAGCCTGTTCTACATTATTAATCATAAAAAATGCAAATTAAAACCACAATGAGATTTCATCTCACCCCACATAGAATAGGTATTACCTAAAAGACAACTCAAAACCAAACCAAACAAAGCAAACTCTTCACAAATACTAACAAAAATGTGGAACAAGAAGAACTCTTCTACATGGTTGGTAGGAATACAACCCAGTAAGGCTATTTTCCAAAGCAATATGGAGTTTCCTCAAAAAGCTAGAAATACAGTTACCATATGACTCAAGATTCTCATTACTCAGTATCTGAACAAAGGAAATTGTTAGTCAAGAGGTAACTGCACTTTCATATTTATTGCAGCACTATTACAATAGCCAAGAGAGGAATTCTCCAAATATCTCCACTGATGGATGAATGGCTAAAGGAAATTTTATATATACAAACAGAAACACACACACACACACACACAGATATTATTCAGCTATAAAGAGAAAGAAATACTGTCATTGATAATAATATGGACAGAACTGGAGCATATTACAAGTGAAACAAATGCGTTAGAGAAAGAAAAATATTGCATGTTCTCTTTTATGTGTGGAAGCCAAAAAGATAATTTCACAGAAGCAGAGAGTAGAACAGTGGTCATTACAGGCTGGGAAGGGTGGGTGGCGAAATGAACAAAGAAATGTTTGCTAACAGTTACTAAAGACAGTTAGAAGGGAGAATTGAATTCTAGTATTCTGTAACACTATGGCATGACCAGAGTTTATACAATAATTTATTATATATATCAAAATAAATAGAAAAGAGTAAGTGAGAGTTCTCCAGAGAAATAAGAATCCTTCTGATTTGACCATTATACATTATATATATGTATTAGGTTATCCCATTATACACAATAAACATGTAAAGTTATTTTTTAAATATTTTTTAAAGAAAAGAATCAAAATTTAGACATTGTAGTCTGTTGCCTCAGTGACAAAGTTTCTTTCTATTGTAGAAAATTGAATCACTAGAGAGAAAGAGGAAGTTGTGAGTATATTATCCATGTTACGGATACAAATGGAAAGGTAGGGGGAAAATCAATAATAGAAACAAGATCTCTGTTGAAATATATTCACATTTACAGGCTCTGAAGGCTAGTAGATTTCCAAGACAATGAATTTGGTTTAGGGGTGAAGAGATTGAGGCCCTGAGAGGTGCTTGGAGATATAGAGTTGGATATGAAGAGAGCAGAGACACATGGACCATGATCTTTTCTTGCCAAAGCACTGATTCTTCCTCAGCATCCATAATAAGAAGCTGAGTAAAATAAACACATACATGCAGGCATCCACAAGTGTATAAATTAGAAGATTTTGTCAAAAGGTTGACTTGTTGAGTTATAAGAAATTTCGTATGGCTGGAATAATTCACACTAAAGATAGTTCATTCTGGCTTATTCTGTGAAGGCCATTTCTGTGCATGTTTAACTTTACTTTCAGAAGATCCTGACTTCTACAAATTATGATACCAATGCCAGGTATATTTTAAATGTAATAAATACATTAGCTTAATTTTTATTCCATGATAAATATTTTCCTTTCAGAAAAGTATAAATAGTATTTTATCTTGTCATGCTCTTACTTTTCTCCTTATTTTTCTCTGGAGTTGAAGTTTTGACTTCTTATTAATTGGGTCAGTAAGAAACTCAATGAAAATAAACAAAACTATCATTAGAAATCATCCTTCTCCATGAGTTTTTGGGACCAGAATTTCCCTTATCATCAGAAGTACATACTGTAGCAGCATCTCTAGGATGTACTTTCCTATCCTCTAACAAAAAGTGACATCAACTTGGTCATTAGGTTGTGGTCTTTCTTGTGGCTTATTCCAATTAGTCAGCAACACAATCCCTAGATGATCTGCTTCAGTGATTTCTGGGAAGCAGAACAGAAAAGAATCAGTTTTATGCAAACTGCAGAAAGACACTGAATCTTTATTTAGTAGTATACCTCTCTCTCCCGACCCTTTCCCATCTTCAGCTACGAAGAACTCATTTGTAGTTTTTACTGGATAACATAATTGAGAACTAGTTTTCCTCCAAAACATACTATAAGCCTCAGTCACAAGGAGGATAATATATTCCCAGGCCAAAGAAGTGGTTTTTAAATAATTTATTTGGTAAGAGTCTGAGAGAGTAATGTGTTGTTTTCAAAAACCTAGAGGGCTAAGAAGATGCAGCTGGTAACCAGAGGGGGGAAAAATCTTGCTTTCTGAGAAACTTGTACAAGGCTCAAATGAGTGTTGCATCTGGCAAATAGAAAGTGTTCAAGAATTGATTTCAGCATGAAGCAATCGGCTTTGAAGGTCATAAAACAGGGGAGCCAAATTATATTATATTAATAATAAAAATGGTTAAGGATCCATGTTTCAAATCTAAGATGTAGCTACCTATCCTCATGAGAATCAAGAAGGAGACTGAAGGATACCTACTTACTAGGCAGTGAACTCAGAATCCATGTTCTTTCCCTTAAATCACTGTGAAGGCACCCCACCTTACCAAGTTCCACTCATCTAGTTCATATAACTCAGAAACAAATTATTTCATGTTACTCCTGTGATTTCATGGACAAGATGGTCCTTGGGACCAGCAGGCATAGAGCATCAGCAGTTCCTGATGAGTCCTTCTGTCTTTGCTCATTTAACTATCTGCTTACATCACTTCCCCCCTCAAGGCTTTTGTTTCCTAACATCTGAAAGCAGAGAATTCAGATGAATTCTTGGGTCCCTTAGACATTAAATTTCTCTTTATCATGTATCTTCCACGGGAAGTTTATGACAGAATAAGGATCCCAGAGATCATTCAAAAACTCTTCAGCAGGCTTCCTATCATTTAACCACTATATCATCCCTATAAATTATATATTATTGCCACTCCCTGTTTTGAAAATAGGAAACCCAGGGCATGTATTGGTTTTGAATATGTTCAAGGTCACACAGCTAGTAAATGGCAAAGCTGGGAAACACACTCAGAACATACTTATTGTCGCAAATTTTATAGGTAGGTTAATGGGAAGCAGCCTCTGCCTCATCCTGAAAACAACAATGAAAGGGTGATCATTTTATACTGCATCCTGGTGCTTAAAATAGAACTGTGACATGAATTGTCATGAAACGATTATTTTCTCCCTTGTGCCAGATATAAATAAGTGAAAACTGCAGTCAAAACCTGAGAAAAATCTCTATAGGGTTTAGAAATCATCATTGGGTACATAATATAATGTTACTAAAACTCCATTAACCCCTGCTCTTGCTTCAATCAACAAAACTTTATTGAAACATCAAATGTGGGCTGAATGCTGAATGGGGAACTCCACTCAGCTTATCTTAAAAGCCTTGTAGTAAGTGCAGGTAACAATACATACATTTTGTGTCTCTGAAAATAAAAATAGATAAGAAAGCCTTTTAACATGTGTAAACTAAAATGAGACAGTTATAACAGTATACATTTGTGTATAAATATCTAAATTTAGAATCTATATCCTTATCGCCTTTCAACACACACACATACACACACACACACACGCACACACACACACACACACACACACGGCAGAATTTAAATAGTATCATCCCTTGGTATCCACAAAGATTGTTTTCAGGACTCCGTTGAATACCAAAATTCATAGATACCCAAATCCCATATGTAAAATTATGTAGTATTGATCTATAACCTATGCATATCCTCTTGAATATTCTAAATATATCTCTACATTACTTAATATAATTAAATTCTATATAAATAATTGTTACTCTATTATTTACAGAAAAATGGTACATGAAGCCCATACATGTTTTTTAGAGATACGCAATTTTTTTGAAATATTTTTGATTCATGTTTGAATCTATAGATGCAGACTCTGCAGATATAGAACCCTGTGTGTGTGTCTCTGTGTGTGTGTGTGTGTGTGTGTGTGTGTGTGTGTGTGAGAGAGAGAGAGAGAGAGAGAAACAGAAAGAAACTTTTTCCTACCTAATTTTAAAATTTTTAAATGACTGGATGTTTGGTTAAAAAATATGAGAGTAATAAACACATGTTCTTTTTTCATATGCTATACCTGAAGAAATCATGTCTGAGAAAAAGATGAGGAAATAATTTCTACATTTGGCCATATAACTCTTGTAATTTTCTTGCACTTAAACATGCACACATTCTTAATTTTAATGAAATTTTACTTAGTAGGACTATTTAATTTCTCTCAGTATGTACTGATAGTTATTACATACTAGAGATGAATTAAAACATGTACAGACTTATATGTATCTGTATCATCTATTTATCTGTCTAAGAAATGGATACATTCTAGCATTAAGGTGATTGTAAACCAGAGAAGCTGACACAAATTACTCATGTCTTACCAGGACAGAAACGTTATTTGAACCTCAAACGCACAAAATGTGAAAAGAATGTCAGATGCAGAATTAATCAAAATCACGAATGGACCCATACTGTGTACTTAGTTCTGAGAAAAATGCTGGTTGGAAACATGAGATGTGAGACATCTGATAAAATGTGGCTGGGCTACAGGTTCTCTGCAGGGACTTTAGAGTTTCTCCAATAAAACTCAGTGTCCTTTCCAGTTACTTGCAAATAGCAAAACTTATTTTATCTATTTAATCTTTGGTTTCTTTTTTAAAATTTTTCAGAATTTATTGGTACTTTTTAGGTATACAGTACAATTACATTCATCATTGGGATCTTGTACTTTTATATGACAAACCTTGGTTCTTATTTTTTCCCATAGTCCTACTCTCCCTTCACCCCCTCCACCCTTCCCTGTTTACAAAGACTTTGTTTCCATTTCTTCCTTTTTCAATATTTTTTTCTTCTCGCTTATTTCCTTTCACCTACCCTTCCCATTTCTCCTTTAGCCATTTCCTTCCTATGTCACTCTATCAATTATACCACTTAAACCTTATTTACACGTTTAGTTTTTCACACCAGGGAAACAATTCAGTATTTACCCATGTGTATCCTATTTATTTCATTTAAGAGTGCATCCATTTATCTATAAATAACTCTAGTTTTTCATTCTTTATGGCTTAGTATTACTCCATTTTAAAGATAAACCTCATCTTCTTTATCCAGTCTCCATTTGATGGGCACATGGGCTGTTTCCAAATTTTAGCTAATACAAACTGTGCCGCAATAAACATAGGTATGCATATATCACTGTAGTATGATTCTTTTAATTCTTTTGGAAAGATACCCAGCAGGGGAATAGCTGGATTAAATGGGACTTCTAATCCTAGTTGCTTAAGGCATCTCCATATTGATTTCCACAGTGGTTGCACCAGTCTGCACTCCCAACAATGGAGAAGGGTTCCTTTCTTCCCACAACCCCACCAGCATGTGTTATTGCTTGATTTCTTGATAGCAGCCATTCTTTCTGGGGTGAGATGAAATTGCAGTGTTGTTTTCATCTGCATCTCTTGAACAACCAGTGATGTTGAACTTTTGTTTGCTGCTTTTACTTCTTTGAGAAGTGTCTGTTCACTTTAGATGCCCATTTTTGAATTGGGTCTTTATATTTGGGGGGTCTGATTTTTTCTTTTTTGAGCTCTCTATTCTAGATAGTAGACCTTTGTCTGAGGAATAGCTAGTAAATTTTTTCCCCACATTGTGGGTTCTCTCTTAGCTCTGTTGGTGGTTTCTCCTACAATTCAGAAGATTTTTAATAAAATGAGATTCCAGTTGTTGATTCTTTGCGCTAGTTCTTGTGCTACTGAAGATTTGTTCATAAAGTCTTTTCCTATGCCAATGTCTTTGAGAGTTCTGCCTAATTCATCTTCCAGAAAGTTTAGCATTTGTGTTTTAATATTAAGATCTTTAATCCACTTGGATTTTAGTTTAGTGCATTGTGAAATATAAGGGTTTAGTTTGAATTTTTGGCGGGTTGAAATCCAGTTTTTCCAACACCTTTTATTGAAGAGGCTATCTTTCCTCCACTGAGGAAGATTGGTTCTTTTGTCAAAGATGAGGTAGCTGAGTACATCTGGAGTTGTTTCTGTGTCTTCCAATTTATTCCACTGATCCTTGGGTCTGTTCCTTTGCCAGTACCATGCTGTTTTTATCAAGTGGCTTTGTAGTATAGTTTCAAGTTGGGGATTGTGATTCCCCTTGCCATGTCTCTGTTGATTAGAATAGCTTTTGCTATTATAGGGTCTGTTCTGGTTCCAAATAAATTTCTGGATTGTTTTCTCTAGTTCTGTGAAATAATCTGTTGGAATTTCAATCAGGATTGTATTGAATCTGTATAGCAGTTTTGGTAATATGGCCATTTTCACTATGTTGATTCTCCCTTTCCAGGAGCAAGGGATGTCTTCTCATTTTCTTATGTCCTCTTCATTCTACTTTTTCAGAATGCTATAGTTTTCAGTGCAGAGGTCTGTTGCTTCCTTCCTTAAGATTGATTCCTAGATGTTTCATTCTTTTTGGATGCTATTGTTAAAAGAATTCTTTCCCTAATTTCTCTGTCAGCGAGTCTGTTATTTGCATAGAAAAAGGGTATTGATTTTTGAGTGTTGATCTTGTATCCAGTTACTCTGCTGAATATGTCTATTAAATCTAGAAGTCTTTGGGCAGAATTTTTTAGGTGTTCTATGTAGAATGTCATATTATTAGCCAGTAATGGCAGTTTAACTCCTTCCTTTCCCATCTTTATTGCTTTTATTTCTTTCTTTTGTCTAATTGCTCTGGTGATAGTGGACATTCTTATCTTGTTCCTGATTTTAGCATGAAGGTTTAAAACTTTTGGATGCTGAATTTTCATAGCCTTTCTGAAATTGAGATAGATAGAGCCCATCTATTTTAATTTTCTGCTGAGATTTTATTATGAATGAATTTTGTAAATGATTTTTCTGCATACATTAAGATGATCATATGGTTTACATCCTTGATTCTGTTAATATAGTTTATTGATTTACATATGTTGAACCATGCTTGCATCCCTGGGATAAATCTGACTTGGTCAGGGTGTATAATCTTCTTGGTGACCCTCTGTATTCTTTTTGCCAGTATCTTATTGAGGATTTTTGCATCTATGTTCATTAGGGAGATTGACCTGTAGTTCTCTTTTGGGTTGGGTCTTTCCCTGGTTTGGGAATCGAAGTAACACTTGCTTCCAGGAATGAATTTGGAAATATTGCTTCTTTTTTCAATTTCATTGAAAAGTTTCAAGAGTAGTGGCAATAGTTCTTCTCTAAATATTTTGTAGAATTCAGCAGTGAATCCATCAGGGCCCAGGCTTTTCTTTGATGGTAAATTTTTAATTACATTTTCAATTTCACTGATTATAATTGGGGTATTTAGAAACTTTTATCTCCTTTGTTCAACTTTAGTAATTCATATGTATCTAGAAATCTGTCAATTTCTTCTTTGTTTTTCATTTTATTGGAGTACAGGTTCTCAAAGTAGATTTTGATTATCCTCTGAATTTCTCCTGGATCTGTTGTGACTTCACCTTTTTTGTTCCTAATTGCATGAATCTGAGCCTTTTCTTTCCTATTTTGTCAAGGTTGGCTAAGGGTTTTATTTATTCTTTCAAAAAAACAACTCTTCATTTATTTTTTAGTATCATTCTCTTAGTCTCCATTGCATTAATTTCTGGTCTGATCTTTATAGTTTTCTCACTTGTATGGGCTTTGGGATTGTCTCACTCTTCTTTTTCTAGGATCTTAAGATTCACCATTAAGTTGTTTATTTGAGCTCACTCTGTTTTCCTAGTGTGGGCATTCACAGCTATGAATTTCCCTGGTCGAACTGCTTTCATTGTGTCCCATAGATTCCTGTATGTTGTATGGGCATTATCATTTATTTGCAAAACCTGTCTAATTTCTTCTTTGATTTCTTCCACTGTGAGCCATTGATTATTCAGGAATGTGTTGTTCAATTTCCATGTGTTTGTGAAGTTCGTGCAGGTTCTTATGCTATTGATCTCCAGTTTAATTGCACTATGGTCTGATAATATATATGGGATAACTTCAATTCCTTTGCATTTACTTAAACATGTTCTATGAGCTAGTATGTGGTATTTTGGGGAGAATAACCCATGTGCAGCTGAAAAGAATGTGTATTCTGTTTTTATGAGGTGGAACACTCTCTAGACTTCTAAGTGCATTTTTTTTTCAAAAGCTTGGTTCAGTTCTAGTATTTCATCATTGATTTTTGGTCTAGATGAGCTATTTGAGACAGTGGGGTATTTAGGTCCCCCACTACAATTGTATTAGTGCTTATTTGGTTTTTCATGTCCCTTAATATTTGTTTTGTGTAGTTGGGGACATTAGTATTTGTTGAATATAAATTTATGATTGCCATCTCTTCCTCTTGAATTGTTCCCTTTATAAGGATATAGTGACCTTCTTTGTCTCTCCTAATTAGTTTTTATTTGAAATTTACTTTGTCTGCAAATAAGACAGCTACCCCTGCTTTTTTCCAGGTTCCTATCAAATGGAGAACTGTTTTCCATTCTTTTACTTTCAGTCCATAAGTTTCTTTTGAACTAGGTATGTTTCTTATAGATAGCATCTTGTTAGATTTTTGTTTCTTAATCCATTCTGCCAGTTGATTTCTTTTGATTGGTGAATTGAGGCCATTAACATTGATGATTATAACTGATATATATCGACTTATCATTGTCCTGTTGTTGGATCTTTTTAATTTTTCCCCCTCTCCCATTAATTTCTTGACTTGCCTGATTGATTAACTCTGTTGGGCCTCATAGTGTTGTGACCTTCATTGTCTTTTTCTAGGACATTGTTTAGGATTGTTTGAAGTTCTGGCTTGTATTCATGAAGTGTTCTTTGTCATGGAAGTATCTTATTTCCCCATCAATTTTGAAAGATAGTTTTGCAGGCTACATCAGTCTAAGCTGGAGGTTGTTTTCTTTTAGGGCTTGAAATACCTCACTCCAGGCTCTCGTTGACTTGCAAGTTTATATTGAAAGGTCTGCTGTTATTCTGATAGGCTTTCCTTTCGTGTGATTTGTTTCTTTTCTCTAACTGCTTGTAGCATTTTGTTCTTCCATTGGGTTTCCAGGATTTTGATTATTATATGTTTATGTGTAGATTTTTTTTTGGGGGGGATCATGGCTAGTTAGAGTCTTATATACCTCACTTATCTATATGTCAAATTCTTTTGCTCTGTTAGGGAAGTTTTCTGTCATTACTTCTGTGAACAGATTTTTATGTCATTTGTACTCTCTCCTGTTTTTTCATGGATGCCTATCAGTCTTATTCTTCTTTGCATCATCTAGGAGCTTTTGGATTGGTTTCTCATGGTCATTACTGTTTTTAAGAAATTTCTCTTTTAATGGTCACTGATTGCCATTCTATCTTCTATTCCTGATATCCTGTTTTCAGATTAGATCAATCTGTTGTGTATACTTTCAGTAAAGTTTTCTTATCTCCTGGATATCTGTTTGAATCTGTTTCATGGATTCCATTACTTTCCTATGTTGGGCATTCATAGTTACCATTTCTTTCTTGTGCTGGGCATTGATGGCTTCTATCATGGTCCTGAACGCTATCATGGACCTGAACTCATCTATTTTTTTGTCTGTTTCTGTTCTAGAGTTTCTAATCATGTCTTTCATTGTGTAAATTACTTGTTTTGAAATTTTCTAGAGCCTCACTGATCTGTTTTGTTACTTCCTGTTATGAGCTCAGAGTACCCTGGTGATGGATTGTCAGACTTTTCCACCTCGCTTTTTCCTAAAATTTGCTGTAGGTGAGATGGAAGTCTGTATGTGTGCCTTTCTTAAGTGTTTTCTCATTTTTATTTTTTGTTGTTGGTACTGTCCTTGGTTTAATTCCTGGGTTAATACTTGGATCTTCCAGATATAGGTGGTCTTTCAGTTTTGAGTCTCTAATGACACAGAGAAACTCTCATTTTTGTAACACCAGGAAGGACAACTGATTAGATTAATCACCACACCTTAGCCCAAGTTATGCACTCAGCAACACAACAACATCAAGCACAGTTTGGAAATTGACAATTTGTGGAAGCTATTGATCTATCACCTTTAACCATGTGAATTAAATCAAAATCAAGGACCTGTCCAATATATGTTAATAATGGATAAACTTTTAAAAATAGCAACCCTTAATGATGGGGACTTAGAAAGAGTTGGGAAGAGAGGGATATATAGGTAGAAAGATAGGAAAAAGTTACAAGTAAAGCCAGAGGACACAGGAAGATCACACAAACTCTAGGAAATGAAGACAAAAGGAAAAGACAGTGAAAGAACAAAGACAAGAACAGGACAACTTAAGGGCAATAGAGAAACTATAAATTGTACTTACTTTCCTTTGACACTAATGACAATCGAGAGAAGGAAAAAGAAGAAAAGAAAAAGAGAAAAGAAATCTGAATTAGGGCAGGAACAAAAACAAAGAGGGAGATAAAGAACAAAATGGGAGAGTGAGATTGAATAGAAAAAAGAAGAAAGGAAAATTTGGAGAGTGAAAAAAAATTTTAAATTACAATTAAAAATTAAAAATAATAGGAAAAGCAAAAAAATCAATTTTTAAAAAAGTTGAATAAAATTAAGGGCCTCCTTTAGGGTATGTCTCTGTTATCACTATAGATGGTGTGGGCAGCAATGTGCAGATCTAAGTCAATTAGTCTCAGTAAGCCAGCAGCAGACCCCTGAGATTCAGGCTGATTTCTGTCTGCAAGGTCCAAGTTGAGCTTCCTGACCACCTACAGGGTTAAACTCTGCAAGCTTCTACTGCAGGTTCCAGCTGCACTTCCTCTGAAGATAGTCCAGGTTCTGATGGGAGGAGGTGTTCCCTGCAACTTACCAGGTCTGGTATGCCTTTATTGCAGATTTTCTTCACTTTACCAGTAGGCTTCAGTTTTCATAAAGGAGCCTGAGAGAGGCCCTCTTTCTGTGGTTCACTTCTGCTCTATCTTCTGAAGCTCAGTAGAATGGCCTTTATGACCTCCTGTGCCTCTGCAGTATACATCTAGGCACTTTGGACAGCCAGGAAGCCTAAGGCAGGGGGTGAGGGCAGAGGGCTGCTATGGTGCTCATGTGGCTTGCAGTCCCTACAAGTGTGCTCTGCTTGGAGGCCTGGGGCCTAATCTTTGGTTTCTTTTGAGAGTGGAAACTACTAATTTCATGAATCTTGTTTTCCCCACTGAGGACAATATGAGTCCAATGGTGTTACAGTGAAAAAAGATAGGTATCTTATAGACACAAGATGGTATGGGTTCTGACATCATTTTGAGGATTTATATCAATGACTCAGCATTGCTAAAAGTCTTACCAAGGCTCTAGCCATGTCAGAGAAATCATTTTCAGGGGATTTGTTTTGTGTCCTTGGTTTTTGTCATTTTTGCTCAAATTTTCCTTATTTTTCAAAATAGGCATCCTATATTCTTGGATTATGGCAACATTTCTTGTTACAATTCAGTATGGGGGTTTCTTTTTGGAGTGTTGAGTTGATTCTCATTCATATATATATATATAATTTGTTACTAGATGGATAAGCACTAGCTCTATTGTGCCATTTCTCCTGCTCCCCACAACACAAAACCAAACAAAGGCAAGGTAAATACTTTCATAATTTCGATCCTTGATTATTACCCATTGGATGCTGTAATAATGTCACTTTACTCACATGAAGAACATGTGTCTAGGAGAAAATGTTGGGATTTAAGTCAATTTTAGATTGAGGAGGAGAACTGATAATTTCTTACAACACTGGGTGTGAAATGGTTAAACAGCAGAACCTTACATTTTACTGAAAGCTGTCTTTAATGCAATTACCTTCTTGGTAGACTGCATAAAAACAGTAGCTCTCATTACTTAAGACAATGAAAGAGGGTCCTTCTTTTTGCTATTATTAACACATGTCAAGGACAGTGAATCAGGGCCTAAATAATAGAAAAACAAATACATTCCTACTGTTAACCTAAAGCAAGCTGTAGAGTCCTGCCCTCCTCAAGGTTCAAATCTTGGTTCCACTATATTTTGTTTCCCTACAAAACTGTTTATGCCCCCTTAAACTCTGTGTTCTTATTTAACAAAATGAGATGAAAATATTCACCTTTCAAAATTGTTGTAAAGATCAAATAAGAATTCATATAAAAATGCAAGTAAGTAACTAATAGTAAGTGCACAATGAATGTTAATTCTTTGCATTGTACTCAAGCTGCACTGAGGAGTGAAGAAAACCTATACTATAAATTTTTGTGAATGAACAGAAAAGGACCATCTACAAATAATGATGATCCTGAATGTTACTACTAATAAAAATGGACAAAAACTCAAAGGCACACATAGCCGATCAGCAGAAATAAGATAACATACAGAGATGAAAGTAGGTAACCTGTTAACGATTATCACCAGGAATTGAGGGAGGAGGAAACAAAGATTGTTTATTTCCCAAGAATAAGCATCTATTTAGCAATATTACCTAAAAGTTAAGAGCACATGCTAAAATAAGACTGTGGGATAAAATCCAAGCTCACTCTTATTTGCCGTATGATTTTAAACACATTTTGTTTCTTCTGTGTCTCACTGTAATATAAGTAACACTAGTAGAACGTCAAAGTGTGGTTTTGAGGTTTATATTGATTAATACGTGCTACATGCTTAGATGGGTACTCAGGACAAGATAAACAGCCTTAGCCTGTGTGTGACAATGCACTTGAGCTGTCATATTACACATAGTTGTCATTTCAGAGTGTTAGTCATTTCTTGATCAATTTACTTTTTTCATAAAGCCTGTGGAATTTTGTAAATATTTCTAGATATAAGGACCAAGGCGGGGTAGTCCATATGAGACTAACACAGAAAATATATGATCAAAATTGGCAAAATAAACCAGTATCATTCCTTAAAGTGGAGTTTCTTAGAGCATAGAATTCAGATCACTTGAGAATGTGAAATAGGAAGAAAAGGGCTAAAGGTATAGGGGAAGTGGGAAGGGTAGGGGAAAGGAAATAAGGGAAAAGAAAAAAATATGAGAAAATGAAAAATGGAAATAAAGTATTTGTAAATAGGGAAGGGAAGACGGGCTGAAGGGAGGGCAGGGGTATGGGGAAAAAATGAGAACCAAGACCTGTCATGTAAAAGTACAAGATCCCAATGATGAATGTAACTGTACTGTATACCTAAAAGTACCAATAAACTCAATGAGAAAAAATAAATACAGAAACAATTTAAAGGAATAAACAATAGTACATTCCAACCCCCCCCAAAGAATTTAGATCACTTGCACTGACATCAATGAGTGCTTATTTAAAATGAAGATTCTTAGATCTTTAGATTCCCTATAATTTTTATTCGTATCTGGACATTTTTGAAAGAGAACAAGTTCCTATAAGTAATCATGCCAGATTGACCATTATGAACTCCATC
Organism: Fukomys damarensis; assembly: GCF_012274545.1. Classification (NCBI taxonomy): domain Eukaryota; kingdom Metazoa; phylum Chordata; class Mammalia; order Rodentia; family Bathyergidae; genus Fukomys; species Fukomys damarensis. Next base: position 61,140,866 of record NW_022900936.1, read on the forward strand.
TTTCCAGGAAAAAAGAAAACATAGATATCGCTATCATCTCTTGTGTATAACACTTTTGAGACTTAGTCCCAGAAATCTATGTTTCTGCTGTTTCCAGGAAAGTTATCTTGCAGTAAAATCTGATAAAATGGTCTTTAAAATGTGTTTTAACAAGACATAATTAATTCTGGCTTGGTGAACTGTATGTCATATCCCCATTCCTTGAAGCTGTAGAAAGAAAGAAACATGGAAAGAAACATATTCATTGTTCATCTATTCCTGTGAAGCCATGCTCTGCTATTTGGCATGACACTGATTGCTGTAATCTATAAACAGTGTTACAAACCTTTTCCCTTGAAATTATGAATCCCTCTCAATTATGGTAAAACCACATTGTCACTGCTGTGATGCCAGCAATTTATGGCTAGAAAGTACATAAAAAACTGATTGTGCACAGGAAGAAGGCAATGCTATTGAACTACTCTTAACAACAGGAAATAACTGTCACCAGGATTCACGTGCTTGTTATTATTTAGATCTAAAATGTTCCCCTAAATTCTCAAGTGTCCCTTGGGGAGGTGTTTGGATTGTGGTGGCACTGGATCATGGAGGTGTCACTCAGGGCATGATCTAAAGAAGGGTGTATCTTTTCCTACAAATCCTTCCTTTTCTCTCTCTGCCATGGGTTGGTTATCTTTTCTCTGCTGTGCTCTTCTACCCAATGCCGTTCCTGCCTTGGGGCCAGGCAATCATGGACTCAACACTGAAGCAATGAGCCCAAATAAATCCTTAAATTGTGGGCATTGAGTATTTTGTTCCAAAAATGGGGAAATGACTAATACCTCCCTCATGTTCTATTCCTGCTTGCAGCATTGACTACCAGAAGTAGAAGCTTCCTAGTAATCCATCAGTGTGTAGACAGATCTCAAGGAGCTGTATACCACTCCATTCTCACCTAAAAACCTGAGCCTTTTTGGTTCTTTCCTAATATCCTTAAATATGTTTTCATGCTTGCTTAACTGCAAGCTACATTTTCTGAAATCACAGATGTGGTCTTTGCAAGAGAAGAATATACTTTTCTCTTGTATGTTCTATTGCCCCACCTGAAACTTGGCTTGGAGGTGGCAGGCTTCCTCCATTTTCCTCATTGCCATGCCAAAGAACCTCATTCTGCCTCCCTTGATAACTCCAGAGCCTTCAAAGTCTACCAGCACGCCATCTGTAGTACTCCAATTGTAGTAGTACAAGCTACTACTACTTCTGGTTTGGGTCATGTGCTAAACTATTTCCTGTACAAATCTTTAGCTGCTCCCTGTCTTCAAAAGGACTTTGATTACTGTCCCCCCGCCCAGACAGGTACGCAATTCAACAGCTTAGTTTATTTCTTGTACTTTTCATTGGTAGTGACTAGGTCTTCAATTTTCGCCAACTACACTCATGATATTTATTGTACTTTGTTATCACTCACTCCAAAATCATGATTTTAATAAATTCTGCTTCTCTTTTAACTTCATAATCTTTAAAACTACTCATTCTATTTCTTCAACTTCTCTGATATTTTGACCCCAATAAAATTACCAATCCATTACTCACCGCATTTTCACTTTCTCTCTTCCTTCATCTATTTTTATTTCCTTTTCTTAACTAATTTAGATGCCATGACTCACAGCTACAAGCAATAAACACCATCAACTCATACTTTGCCTCCCTCCAACACATAAAGCCATATTTGGTAAAACCCAGCCTTTCTCTGACTCTACTACTCTATATGAAGAGCTTATGTAAGTGGTAAAACCACGAGGCTCTGGCAGCTAAACTTACCCTAATTATTGAACATACACTTGAGGTAAGACTTGCACATTTCTAGCAAGATTACAGTATTTCACAAGTAAGTTCAATTTTTCATGTGTTAAGAGGGCTATTTCATACTCTCTTCTCTCTTCAAATGCCCAATAAGACCTAACTCCTTAATTATTGACTCGTGGACTTAATATTTATTATATCCAAAAAATAAAAGTATCATGAATGGTATGACTGTCCCTGGTCCTTCACAGCAATCTATCAACCTGCCTGCACCTGAATCAATGGATACTGCCCTTCCTCCTGTTAGAAATGATGAACTATTGCTACTCTAAGGCCAATAACCCTTGCAATTAGACCCTGGAGGGCTTTTCCTTTCACCTACTTGTAAGTTTTGCTTTTCACTCTTTCCTCTTATCCTGCGCCATTATCTTAGCTAATAAGTCTGCTAGAGCAAAATATTAATATATGGTAATATCTTCAGTGATGTAAAATTAAAACTATTCCTTGCCTCTGTATTCCTTTGTAGCTTCTACACCATTTTTCTGCTCTTTTTTTTCAGCAAATCATCTTAAAGGATTTCTTCCATACTACATATTGTTAGACATTCTCTTGTTAACCTATTCCAATAGAAAGTTTTTTTGCTGTAATTTTATAAAAAGTCACTTTTATCAAATTAACAATTCTACCTTGATGAGCCCAGTGGTCCAGTGTCTGTGCCTATCATACTTTATCTCAAAGAAAAACCTGACACAGACAGACCCAGCAAGGACCCAAAGACCCCGGAGGGGGTCTCTTCAGCTGCCTGCCTGCCTGAGATCACCCGGCGGGTGCACGACCTCCCGGACTGCGTGACAAAAGATCCAGTAACGAAGGTAGCCACGCGGGTGCCCTTGAAACACCCCCACGACCTTCCTCTCCCCTCCCCACCCCCGTTCTCAAACCTCCTGATTGGGCCAGTCCTTAGACCAACTCTGCAGAGGCATAGGTTCTCATGAAGGGTAGTTTTCTGAGCTCCCAACTTTGAACATCTTTAAAGAAAGGTCAGGGGAAACCTGTAATAGAACTGAGTGGAGTTCAAACCTGAGGGTAGGGAAACTCAAGCTAGGCCTTGTAGACTGTGTTCAGTCTCAGTCGTGGGGAACTGCCATTGGCTAGCTGAGACCAGGGGATTCGGTTCTGCATATGGCTGTACATGTGGTATAATATGAGAACAGAGACAGTCAGAAAGAGGCCCTTCAAATTCTTTTTTTTCTCTCTCTCTTTTTTCTTTTCCTCATTCCACCCTAAAATTTCTTTCTCTTTTCTGTCCTCTCTCTCCAACTCAATCTCTTGCTCCACATATTGCCCCTCATCTCCCTTTTTATTCCGGCTCCTGCCCTAACTCAGACCTCTTCTTTTATTATTTTTTGTTTTTAGGAGGGGTTTCTCTTTATGTTCTTCTCTCCAGTCATTTTACCTCACTCATGGCTCTGTACCTTCAAGGGAAGGCAAGCGCCTGTTATTGTTAAGGGGATATATTCTTGTCCTTATTCCTGCACTCTCTCTATCCCCCCTGAAGTTAATAGCTTTGTAAAGATAGTAAGGTAATTCTACAACCTCTGGATTCACTTCAAACTTGCTCTAATTCTTTCACTTATCTAATCCTCTCGTTCTAAGTCTAATCCCGCATCCTAAATGGTAAAGATGATATATTGAAAAGCATATTCACTGCAAACATACTATGGGCTGCTTCTTGAAATTAATTTAATTCACATGAGTTAAAGGTGATACATTAATGACTACCACAAGTGGTCAGTTTGCAAGCTGTGCCTGATCCTGTTCGGCTGCTGAATGTATCAATTGGGATAAAGGGTTGTGATTGATTTAAAGAGTTGTTTTCTCTGATATTATAAAAATGAGGATGTCTATGAGTCATTAGAAACTCAAAAGCCAAAACGCAACTATATTAGGAAGATTTAAGTAATACCCAGAAATTAAAGGACAACCCAACAATAAAAATAAAAATGAGAAAACACTTAAGCAAGACACAAAAACAGACTTCCAGTTCACCAATGGCAAATAGTAGGACAAATGAGGATGAAAAGTCTGATAGTGAACCAACAGGACTCCCTGGACACATAGCACAGGAGGTAACAAAACAGATCAATCAGGCTCTAGAAACATTCAAATCAAAAATAATTTCCCAGTTAACCAGAGAGATGATGAGCAAAATGGAAGTAATGATTCGAGACTCTAGAGCAGAAACTGACAAACAAATAGATGAGCTCAAGACCATGATAGAAGCCATGAAGACTCAGCATAAGAAAGAAATGGAAACAATGAATGCCCAACAGAGGAAAGAAATGGAATCCATAAAACAGATTCAAACAGATATCCAGGAGATTAAAAACTCTATTGAAAGTGTACGAAACAGAATAAAAGATTGAGAAGATAGAATTTCAGATATAGAAGATAGGATCGCAGTCAGTGACCGTGAAAAAAGAGGTCTCTTAAAAACAGTAAGGGATCATGAGAAATCAATTCAGCAACTCCTAGACGATACAAAGAAAAATAAGATAAGACTGATAGGAATTCATGAAAAAACAGGAGAAAACGCAAATGACATAAAAAAGCTCTTCACAGAATTAATGACAGAAAACTTCCCAAACAGAAGGGAAGAATTAGACATACAGATAAGTGAGGCATATAGAACCCCAACTAGCCACGATCAAAAAAAATCTACACCTAGACATATAATAATCAAGATTCCAGAAATCCAACAGAAAAACAAAATACTACAAGCAGTAAGAGAAAAGAAACAAATCACATGCAAAGGGAAGCCCATTAGAATCACAGCAGACTTTTCAACACAAACCCTTAGGTCAAGGAGAGCCTGGAGTGAGGTATTCCAAGTCCTAAAAGAAAAGAATCTCCAACCTAGACTTTTGTATCCTGCAAAACTCTCTTTCAAAATAGATGGGGAAATAAAATACTTCCACGACAAAGAGCACCTGAGAAATTTCATGAACACCAAACCAGCACTGCAAGGAATTCTAAACAATATCCTAGAAAAGGACAACGAAATTCACAATAACATGAGGCCCAACAGACCAAATCAAATAGGCAAGGCAAGAAACTAAAAGGAGATGGGAGAAAAAGTAAAAAGAGTCAACAAATGGACAAAAACATGACAAGAATAAGTCAAAATATATCAGTTGTAACCATCAATGTTAATGGCCTCAATTCACCAATCAAGAGAAACAGATTGGCAGAATGGATTAAGAAGCAAAATCCAACAATATGTTGTATACAAGAAACACACCTAGTGCAAAAGGAAGTCCATAGACTGAAAGTGAAAGGATGGAAAACAATTCTCCATGCGTCAGGAGTCCAGAAAAAAGCAGGGGTAGCAATCTTATTCTCAGATAAAGTAAATTTCAAACCAAAACTCATTAAGAGAGACAAAGAAGGACACTACATCCTTGTAAAGGGAACAATTCAAGAGGAAGAGCTGACAATCATAAACATATATGCACCAAATATAAATGCCCCCAACTATATAAAACAAATATTAAGTAACATGAAAAACCAAATAAGCACTAATACAATTGTAGTGGGGGATTTAAATACCCCACTATCACAAATTGACAGATCTACTAGGCAGAAAATCAACAATGAAATAATAGAACTGAACCAAGCTTTGGAACACATGGACTTAATAGATGTTTATAGAGTATTCCACCCCCAAAAACCAGAATATACATTCTTTTCGGCTGCACATGGATCATTCTCCAAAATAGACCACATACTGGCTCACAAAACAGGTCTAAATAAATGCAAAAAAATTGAAGTCATCCCCTGTTTATTATCAGATCATAGTGCAATCAAACTAGACATCAATAGCACAAGAAACTATAGAAACTTCACAAGCACATGGAAACTGAACAACACTCTCCTAAACAATCAATGGATTACAGAGGAAATTAAAGAAGAAATTAGACAGTTTTTACAAATAAATGAGAATGCCAATACAACATACAGGAATCTTTGGGACACAATGAAAGCAGTTCTACGTGGAAAATTCATAACATTGAATGCCCACACTAGGAAAACAGAGCGGGCTCAAATAAACAACTTAACGATGAAACTTAGACTCCTAGAAAAACAAGAGCAAGAAAAACCCAAAGCTCGAACAAGAGAGGAAATTATAAAGATCCGAGCAGAAATCAATGCAATTGAAATTAAGAAAACGATACAAAAAATAAATGAAACAAAGAGCTGGTTTTTTGAAAGAATAAATAAAATTGACAAACCCTTAGCTAATCTTATCAAAAAAAGGAAAGAAAAGGCTCAGATCCATGCAATTAGGAATGAAAAAGGCGAAGTCACAACAGATCCGAAAGAAATCCAGAGGATCATGAACACCTACTTTGAGAACCTGTACTCTAATAAAATGGAAAACACAGAAGAAATGGACAGATTTCTAGATACTTATGAATTACCAAAGTTGAACGAAGAAGATAAAAACATTTTAAACACCCCAATCACAATCAGTGAAATTGAAAATGTAATTAAAAACTTACCAACAAAGAAAAGCCCAGGCCCTGATGGATTCACTGCTGAATTTTACAAGACATTTAGAGAAGAACTACTACCATTACTCTTCAAACTTTTCAATGAAATTGAAAGAGAAGCTATACTTCCAAATTCATTCCTGGAAGCAAGTATCACTCTGATTCCCAAACCAGAGAAAGATACAACCAAAAAGGAGAACTACAGACCAATCTCCTTAATGAATATAGATGCAAAAATCCTTAATAAGATACTAGCAAACAGAATACAGAGGATTATTAAGAAGATCATCCATCATGACCAAGTCGGATTTATTCCAGAGATGCAAGGGTGGTTCAACATACGAAAGTCAGTGAATGTAATACATTATATTAACAAAGTCAAGGACAAAAACCATATGATCCTCTCAATAGATGCAGAAAAAGCATTTGATAAAATTCAACACCCATTCATGATAAAAACCCTGCAAAAAATTGGAATAGATGGTCTATACCTCAATTTAATAAAGGCTATTTATGAAAAACCATCAGCCAACATCATATTGAATGGCCAAAAACTGAAAACCTTCATGTTAAAATCAGGAACAAGACAAGGATGCCCACTATCGCCACTTCTCTTCAATATAGTTCTGGAAACATTAGCCACAGCAATTAGACAAGAGAAAGAAATTAAAGCAATAAAGATAGGAAAGGAAGAAGTTAAACTATCATTATTTGCTGATGATATGATACTCTACATTGAAGATCCAAAAAACTCCACCAAAAAACTTCTAGACTTAATTGACAGATTCAGTAAAGTATCTGGATACAAGGTGAATACCCAAAAATCAATAGCCTTTCTATACACAAATAACAGACAGACAGAAAGAGAAATAAGGGAAAAAATTCCTTTTACAATAGCATCCAAAAAAATGAAGTATCTAGGAATCAATCTAACAAAAGAAACAAAAGATCTCTACACTGAAAACTACAGCACTCTGAAAAAAGAAATCGAAGAGGATATAAAAAAATGGAAAGATATCCCCTGCTCCTGGGTAGGAAGAATCAACATAGTGAAAATGGCCATACTACCGAAACTGCTATATACATTCAATGCAATGCCAATTGAAATTCCAACACTATATTTCACAGAACTAGAAAAAAGAATCCAAAAATTCATTTGGAACCACAAGAGACCTAGAATAGCAAAAGCCATTATAGGCAACAGTCACATGGCACCAGGTGTAACAATTCCCAATTTGAAACTATACTACAAAGCCACTGTGATAAAATCAGCATGGTACTGGCAAAGAAATAGGCCTGAGGATCAATGGAACAGACTGGAAGACACAAAAACAAATGCAGATGTACTCAGCTACCTCATCTTCGACAAAGGAGCTCACCATCCTCAGTGGAGGAAAGATAGCCTCTTTAATAAATGGTGTTGGAAAAACTGGATATCAACCTGTCACAGATTAAAATTAGACCCTTATCTTTCGCCATGCACTAAATTAAAATCCAAATGGATTAAAGATCTAAATATTAAAACAGAAACATTAAACTTGCTGGAAAGTAAGTTAGGCAGAACTCTGGAAGACATTGGTATAGGAAAAGACTTTATGAACAAATCCTCAGTAGCACGGGAACTAGCAGAAAGAATCAACAACTGGGATCTCATCTTACTAAAAAGCTTCTGTACTTCAAAAGAAACCATTAGCAGAACTAAGAGACAATCTACAATGTGGGAAAAAATTTTTACCAGCTGTACCTCAGACAAAGGACTATTATCAAGGATATATAAAGAACTCAAAACAATCAGTCCCCCCAATATAAAGACCCGATTCAAAAATGGGCATCCAAAATGAACAGACATTTCTCAGACAAAGAAATAAAAGCAGCAAGAAAATATTTGAAAAAATGTTCCACATCACTGGTCATTTGAGAGATGCAGATGAAAACTGAGATTCCACCTCGCCCCACAAAGAATAGCTGCTATCAAGAAATCACACAATAACAAATGTTGGCGGGGTTGTGGGGAGAAAGGAACCCTCCTCCATTGTTGGTGGGAGTGCAGATTAGTGCAACCACTATGGAAATCAATATGGAGATACCTCAAAGAGCTTGGACTGGAGGTTCCATTTGACTCAGCCATCCCTCTGCTGGGTATCTTTCCAAGAGAACTAAAAGAATCATATCACAGAGAAGTATGTGCACCCATGTTTATAGCAGCACAGTTTGTAATAGCTAAATGTTGGAAACAGCCTACTTGCCCATCCATTGGAAACTGGATAAAGAAGTTGTGGTTTTTCTATAAAATGGAATATTACTCAGCCATAAAGAACCAAAAAATAGATTCATTCATAGGAAAATGGATTCATATTGAAGATATACTCCTAAGTGAAATAAATAAGTCACACATGTGTGAATACCGAATAGTTTCCCTGGTGTAAATAATCTGCAACAATTCATAAGATTCTAATAAGATTACTGACATTTAGAAATGGGAAGAAAGGAGCTAAAGGTGTAGGGAAGGTGGGATGGGTAGGGGAAGAGTAAAAAGGGAAAAGAAAAAAATGTGAGAGAATGAAAAGATGAAAATAAAGTGTTTGTGGATGGGAAGGGGAGGAGGGGGTGAAGGGAGGGCAGAGGTAAGGGGAAAAAATGAGAATCAAGACTTGTCATGTAGAGGTACAAGATCCCAACAATGAATGTAATTGTACTGTATTCCTAAAATGTACCAATAAACTCAATTAAAGCTTACAAAAAAAAAAAACTTGACACAAGAGAAACAGTATTTTCAAATGGCCTCTGAAACTCCACCCTCCCCTAGTTTGATTATATATTGGGAGTAACTCCTTCTTGTTCTTGTTAGCTGGAAACTTTTCCTGACCCCTCAGTTTGGGATGCTGTAAAACTTACATTTCATTCCTATTCTCATTTCTATTTATTTTCTACTCTTTCCCTGAATAATTTTTTCCATACTCATGGTTTTAAAAACCCCACTGTATATATACTGTAAGTCACATGCATTTATGTACTGATAAAAATGATATGGTAACTTGGATTTACTCAAATGAAATGAAAGAGAAAAAATGTGGCGGGAGGATAGATAAAACAATATTGAACATGATAATTACTATGTAATTAAAGTCACATAAGAAGAAATGTGAATTTTTATGTGAGAATGTCGTACAGTTTTTGATCTTTTCCATAATAGTATATATTTTAAAACATTACTCCCAATTGTTTTCTGTAATCCCAGTACTTTCCAAGAATACATGCTTTCAATTCCCTTTCCAACATTTCTTCTTAGATTTCTAAGAGTCAAGGGAATTAACATGTCCAAAGTGGAACTCACAATGTTTCTGTTCCTGTGAATCCATTCCGTCCTGTGCTTCCCACCTCAACCTTGACATCACCATTCCCCGAAGCCGCTTAGCTCCAGAGGGTCCCGCACTCCTCACCGGTCTGCCTGCACTGAGTCTTCTTTGTTCCCTCGCAAACGTAGCTCATTTTCCAACAGCCTTTTTGTTACCTTACATTTCAAACCATGTGGAATTTTATTATTTCTCCCCATCATCAGAGCTACTGCCCTCATTTAAGAGATATTGTCATCAGTTTTCACCAAAAGCCCTTTAGAAGTCCGGTAACATACCTTGTTTTGTTCAGTTCTACCCCAAACGGTCTCTGCTAATGTGGCGCTGGAATAGTCTTTAAGTCAGTTTGTGGCACTCCCTAAATCCCCCCTTCAATGCTGGTATTTCCTATGTTTCCCATCACCTCCGCCCTTACCTTGGTGCTCACTTATATCAAGTTAGATTTTCCTCTTTTTAAAAACATCAAGAATCAGGTGAGTGTGGAGCAATGTGCCTGTTACCCTAGAACTCTAGAAGAGAAGGCGGGAAGATCACTGTGAATTAAAGGCCAACCTGGGCTGCATAGTGAGATTAGGGCCAGACTGAACTATAGTGAAACCCTATCTCAAAAAGGCAACAAATAAAACAAAAATACCCAGAATGAATACCGTATCCGTATTATATCTTCTGCATTCATCTCTAAACTCATTGAATGCAAATGTCCCCTTATTTACTCTTTCTTGCTAAAACAGACTATTATTCACCACAAATATATCCAGTTCATTCTCTCACTTTAAGGTATTTACAGATGGCATTTCTCTCTTCTAGAATGTTCTTCTCATTATTTCCTCCATCTGTATATCACCTTGTTAAGGGACTGCCCCTGACAAGCCAATCATCTGTGAGTATTTTTCCCTGCTTTGTTTTTCTTCCTACCACTTATTACTCAAAAGTATATTCTCTCTTTCTCATATATATCTATATCTATATATAGATATATATTCTATTAGTTCATTTGTTCATTTTCCATTTCCCAGCTATGATGGCAAAATTTTATATCCCTAAGGCCTAAAGACTGATAGGTGTGAATACGCAAAAGAATGTAGGTAAAATAAATGAATGCCCAACTCTGCTATGTTCACATGAACTAGGTACGTCTGAACACATGAAGGCAGGAACTTGCTCCTATGAAAACAGGCATTCTCTGTGTACCTTGCCTAGTGTAGTTTTCAGTCCATTTAATTCAGTAGGGACTAAGCAGCTCCACAAGGACAACCCAGTGCCTCTGAGACATGGAGGCTGCAGCATGAGCTGAGAGATCTTTCGGGGAAGTAAGCCTGGCTTAGTGGTCAGATTTCTTTACCTACAGACACCCAACCTCTTAATTCTCAACTTATAAAACAGCGAGATTACCACAGGCAAGATTAATAACCAGCAGACTACCATTTTAGTAACTCAGTATGACTGAACCTTTTACTGTGAGAATATTTTAAGAGTAGAAATCACTACTTATTTGAACAGGCTCATTTTATAAATAATTTGCAACTTTTGGAAATGATGAATACTGGATTCAATCAACCCGCACATTCTCTTTTTAGGTAAGTAAAATTCACCCTTTTCAAAAGTTTGTAATTTTCCTTTACATCATCCTGAGCTTCTATTGCCAAGTCTTCCTCACTGTAAAAATGGGAGCACATTTCTCAGTTTCTTCCTGATAGGTGGCTTTTACCCTTGTAGAGGGGGATCAGTGTCATTTACTGTACATTCACACTTCAGGGGAAACTTTTAGTTTAATGTGAGGGCCTCATACATAGATCTACTGCACTATTTTTCAGTCAACATGAAGATATCTGTGTTCTCAATTTGTGTTTACAGTATGTTTATTAGGGTTCTTAGTTGCTGCCCCTTGGATTGAATGTAATTCATCCAGGAAAGGACTGGAACTGGGAAAGATACCCTTTTATTCCTACCATCTAACAAGAAAAACAAAAAAAAAGAAAGAAAGAAAAGAAAAGAAAAAAATCTAATTTCCTACTGCAGTGTCAGAATCCAATGAATTTAACTGAAAATCTTTTCTCTCACACTTCCTTTTGTTCACACCCACCTGCCTGAATTGTATCTGTGCTTATTTGAGGTACCAGTGAAGGAGTATATGGAGACTAACCATCTGTGCCTCTTTCTTCCTCAAATGCATAAAACCATAATCCATATACATAAATTCATAATCCATGTGTACTTATTATACCTCTATTTAGGTAGTGAATTTTCTAGTGCAATTAAACTATGAGCTAAAGAGATGATTGCAATTTCAGACTGTATCATAAATACCCGGGCCCTTATAGGTATACACCTGGGGAGAAATTGGGGCTGATTTGTATTATGACACATTTTAAAATAAACCTAGAAAAGTAACATAAAGCCACAGATCTTTTCCCCTAATTTATCCAAACATGTCCTATAATAAATTGCCAATATGGAAGAGTGTGATATATTCAGAAATGTCTTTCACAGTGAGAACTTGCTTCCTAAAACAACAACAACACAGTAAAGAAGAGACTGAGTAGATTTAAAAGCATTTGCAGCTCTCCCTACTTGAAAGTGCCATTGGATTTCTCATCATTTAAATTCAGGATCTGAGTAGATTTGGTTCATGAAAAATAACTGTACTTTAAAACTGGCTCTTTCACCCTGTAAACTGGGTTGATATGGAACTGAGCTGGTAAGAATTATTTGTGTTTCACAGAATGTGTAAGTACTAAATGCAAAGATCCCCAGAGGAGGCACAAAGTCATCAGGGTGTTGCTGGCCCTAAAATGGAAATTGCTCTATAGATTCTAAACCAGTGATGCAAAACCACTTGGCAAGTTTGTTATGCTCGTTACACGTAGACAGCTGTGATCATTCAGTCATCAAAATCACTGAGGGGAATACAGAGGAAGCTACTGTCTTCATCTCCCAGGACTGTAGTAGAGCCCATGGGAAAGTGAACTGCAATTGATTGGGTCAGTGTAATAACACTTGAATCTCACAACAGAAAAGAGTACTACTACTGTAAGTCAATAGCAATTAATATCTCTCAAATGGTCATAGAGTTTCTTTATTCCCAAGAATTCACTGGCGCAGTTTGGGTACATACACAAGAGGTCAAGATGAATAGAAAAATGGCTTAAAACTGAAAGCTGTGACATTTTTATAGGTTTTACTACAATGAATTTCACAGAACAGATATTCAAATACTTACTGAATAACAATGAAATGTTCTATAAAGGTTTACTTTGGAGAATTTTCTCCACTGTGAAGAAGAGAAACCCATATTTAAGGCAGAAGCAAACCTGAATGAAAATCAGCTTAGAAGAGAATTCATATCTGGGAGGCAGAAATACACTAAACGCTGTACAGTGGGCCACAAAGAGTGGTATTAGTTTGAAGTATCAAAGGGCCTGCCCGCCATTTACATATAAACACTTGGACACTTTCAGGCTTAGAACTATGATATACATACATTTCCTTAGAGAGCTACCCTAAGATTTTGTGTGAAATGTATATACACTTATATGATATATATAATATGTATGTACCATTTCTCAAAGTTTCACAAGTCATGAATTGCCCAAAATTCTTTGCATTGGAATTTACCAAGGGCCCAAACACAGATCTTGCAGATATTTTGCCAGTAAGGTGGGAGTTGTGAATATCTCGTTAGTCAACTGGCCAATTGTTGTTAAGGTGGATGTGTATCCAGAAACATAGATTAGAGCCCTCTTACAAGAGAGAGAATAATCAGTTTTCACAAATGCATAGAAATGTAGAACAATTCCCTCTCACAAAAAAAACTTCCATGTCCATTCCCGGCCAATTCTACTTCAAATCAGAAGACCATCTCTCTTTTGTATCTCTGTTAGTTTGTGTTTGTGTTCTACCACCTCATTCATGTAAATAGAATATTTACTTTTATGTACAGACTTCTCTTGCTCAAAGAAGTATTTTAAAATTTTCTTTTGTTTCTTTTTTTTAATTGCTAAATAATCTTCCATTATAAGAGTGTAACAAAATTCTTTTACCCATTCTTTTGCTTATAGACATTGGGGTTTGTCCAGGTTGAAGCAATGACATATAAAGTTGTTATCAGCAGTCCTGACCAAGATTAAAACATTTCCACTGTTTATGGAATGGAATCACAGAGACAGTAGGCATGGTGATGTCTAACTTTACAAGATACTGCTAAAATTTTTCCAAAATTATACTGCCATTTTATACTCCCACCTGTAACAACCAAGAGTCCTATTCACTTCATACTCTAAATATTTAACATTTTTTCCCATCATGACAAAAATAAAATGCTCTCATGGTTTAATTTTAATTTTCCTAATAAATGAAAATTATTTTTCATGACCATATCATTCATCGTTTTTTGAAATGCTGTTCAAGTATTTTGCCTGTTAGTTTCATTTACTTTATTCCATTGCCAGAATTCATTAAATAATTTGGATACTAGTCTTTTGCTGGAAATGTACACATTTCCCCTGTACCTTTGTTGGTCTTAAATATGTTTGTTTATTTCCTTAACGATGTCCATTGTTAAGCAGAATTTTTTAATATTGAAGAATTAGTTATTTTTTATGGCGAGTGCTTTCTGCATGGTGTAATCTCCAAGTTTCCCAATATTCTCCTAGGAAATGTTATAGTTTAGACATTTTTCACTCAGGCTTGTGAGTCTTCCTGAATTAATTTTTGTACATGTTGTGAGATGAAGGTAGACTTTCTTTTTGTCCACCTATAGATATCATTTGGCCAGGGATACTTTTATTGAAAGGAATTTCTTTTTTCCTTTTATAGCTATTACAGCGCTCTTAGATGGTTTGGACAAGTGCCTTCCATCAGACTGGATTGTGCTTTTCACAGTTCTAGAGTTTGTGGAGTCCAAAGTCAAGGCTTCAGCAGATTCGGTACCTGGTGTAGGCTTCTTTCTGCTTCTGAGATGCATCTGAGACAGAAAAGGCAAAAAGAGGGCCGGGGATGTAGCTCAGTGGTGCTGTGCCTGCCTGGCAAGTGCAAGGTCCTGAGTTCAATTCCTGGTACCAAAAAATAAAAATAAAAAGGCAGAAAGGGCGTCCTCTCTTGGTATGTGGGCCAAAGGGCCAAAGAGACTCCTGCTGACCATTTTGTGAGGCACTCACTCCACTGCTGAAGGTGCAGTTTTAATGACCTATCATCTAATCCTGTGATTTTTTTTTTTTTCATACCAGAGATCGAACTTGGGACCTTGTGCTTGTGAGGCAGGCAGTGGAACCACTGAGCTAAATCTCTGTCCCTGTAATTCTTGATATAATTGCATTAGGGATTCACCAGGAATTTTAGGAGGACAGAATGTTCAAGCCAGAGAAATATTTAATTATAAAATTAATTAACCTCTTCAACTTTTAGCAACACAATAAATGCCACTGTAAATGAAATAATTCCAGGTAAAAAGTATTCTGTCTCTGATAGATATGCCAAGAACTAGAAAAGCAATTATTTGTACTTTCAGGTATTTGCTTAAATAAGTTAGGGTGTATTTTAAGTAGAGCTATCCTTTTTAACACATTCATAAGTAACAGGTTCACGCCATTGAAGTCTCACGATGTATCTGGTGCCCTACATAAGAACAGCTAACCAAAAGGACCAGAGGTAGCTGAAGTTGCCCCTGTGACCCTGCTTGGAAGCTGTTCATCCCTGGGAAAGAGGGACCCATAGCTGCCACTGCACCATGGAAGGGTCCTGTTTGCCCAGAAATAACAGACACTCTTTGGAAATCACTGAGAGGAAATTCTTTATGGTTCACCCAAAGTTAACACCTTTTCTAATCTGTATACAGCTACTTTCTGTGTAAGCACAGGCTCTGCAGTCTGAACCTGCAGTGATGAGTCACTCATCCTATAACAGCAACACATTTCGGCAATTTAAAACTGTAGGGGCATGGTGGTGGCCCTGACTCTGCCTCTTCATTTAAAGTTCAATTTTTTTCCCTTGTGGCTGTTCATTGCATTACTAACTTCCTTTATGAAAGAGACATGATGTTCAGGACAGTTTCTTCCCTAACTGGTGACCCTGAAAAGTTGATCTCATTATTATATTTAATCCCAAATACTAAAATGCGTTTTATAATATCCTCTGATGTAAGGAGATTTTAATCAGAGCAATAAATGTAAGTGAGGTATCTAAGGTCATTCTGCTGTGCTTTTAGGGGATCAATTTCTCATCCCTCACCTTCCAATCTTCCCACTGTCCTGATTTCAGACCCTCTCTCTTACCATCCACTCCACACTCTTGGTCACCTGAACATAAGTAGTTGCAGAATTCAGAAGGCTGGCTTTGAATAGTGCTTATATGGCTTATCAGAAAAAAAGTTTTTTCAAAAGAATGTTTATTTTTATATAGATCCCAGTAGAATATCCATTCACTTGCCTCATTTTAGTGGAAAGAAAAGGGTTCTAAAAAATTGAAAGTCTTGTTTGGGCTTAGATAGCTTTGTAGGAAAAGATCTGTCTAGAACACCCATCTCCAAGTTACTCGTAGAGACAACCTACAGGCTTATCTCTCCCTATAGTTTCAAACTTCTCTTATGTTGAACAAAAACTCTCATTCTTTCCTTGAAGACAAGAAAGGAGTGTGCATGGGTTAGCCACAAATGTGAGTAATTGGGAATGAGGAGATATTCGAACAAGTCCAAACAAAGGTGTAAATGGTTCACCTCAGTGGGAAAGAAATTTAAGTATAAAAATAGAGAACCATTGTTGAGTGGTACCCACCCGAAATTTCTGATCACAAAGTTAAAGTAGGATTAATGAGCATAGTGGTGAGATTTTTTTTTCCTAGACAAATTTAGGTGTTTGGACAGAAAAGCAGAAAGATCATTTAACTGGCTTTGATGTTTGTTCTGTAAACAAGAAAGAGGAAGAGAGGGCCAGAGGGGAAAAGATAACGTGCAAGGAAAGATTCTGCTATCGGATGACACCTTCGTTACAAGAGGGTGAGTGAAGACGTGACAGAAAAAATGTTGCTCCGTGTAAAAATGACTGGTTTTGATGAAGCTAAAGAATTATTGAAGTGGGCCCATTGGAGTAAATGAGTTTGAAATGTCAGAGAGAGGCGGGGGAGGGGTTGCTGAAGTAAACATTTTCAAGTTATTGGTATGTTTAAATTTTATACGGCAATCAAAGTAGAACAATAGAAAGTGAGCCCCTTACTAGAACCTGGAGACTGGAAGGTTGTAGTGTGATTGAAATAAAAGTTGTAGCCGGTGAAATAATCTGATGAGAAATTGCAAAGGGGGATCGAGGATGTTGCAAGAGAAAAGGCAGAAAGGGCTTAAAAGAGGCAATGAGAAAGACGTACCTCAGTTCAACATCGAGGGCCGATTTCAGCTGAGGTATGGACCAAAGAGCAGCCATCACACAGGACAGATGGCATCATCTGGCAGGTGATGGTGAACCTTTCAGGACCTTCAGTGATAAAGAGCCAGCTGCGGCCCAAGCGCCATTGGTTCACCGTCCCGACCTCTTTCCTCCCGGGATAGATTCCATGAAAATGACTGGGAAGATGAGGAGTTCAGAGAAATGAAGAATGTTAGTGAGGACAGACTGAGAATCCCAGCAGCAGTAGCAGGCCACGTGCAAGAGAACAGTGAGAAGTTGAATCACTTCAGGAGATGGGAAGATCTGATCAGGAGATGGAGGCGTGGACAGCACGACCAGCCACTGAAAATGGGCCTAGGAGGCAGCCAGTGAGCCTTTTTCTCCGAGGAACCCGGATGTTGAGTGCACAGATAGATACAGCCAGGTGTAGTGGTGCATGCCTGGGTTCCTAGCATTCTAACAGAGTGAGGCAGGATGAGGTTAGGTTCCAGCCCATCTTGGGTAATTTAGCAAGAACCTGTCACAAAATAAAAAATTAAAAAAAAAAGGATGTAGTTAAGTGCAAAGGCTCTGAGTTCTATCCTCAGCCATCCAAAAAAAAAAAAAAAAAAAAAAAAAAGATAGAAACATACCATAATAGTGTAAGTTTTACCCAAACTAAAAAATAAATAAAATGGCCTAATATGTATGAGCCGAGGAGAACCTATTTGCTTTCAGACAGTGTCAATGTATTTATTTGCTTTTGTATCCCTGATCATTTTTATTCATATTAGGAAAGGATAAGATAGTTTAAAAAGGAGAATATTGGAATTTAAGTCATTGTACTATTTCAGAAACTCAGAGGTACAGCTGCAAGTAGGGCTGTCAGAATCACTTAAGCTTTTTTCCAATTGTGGTGATTTGCCTTTCTTGGCTCCAGTCACATCCGTGAAAATGAAAGAAAAGATGAACATGGTAATAACAACATAACAGGGATATGGCATTTCAAGAGAAGGAAGCATTATGAGAACTAAACAAAGTGCTTCTCATTTCCTCTAGGGATTCCTCTTATATCATTTCCATTTTAAATGAAGTAAAAATACTTCCAATAACCAGAGAAACACTTAAAAATTAAGAAACACTTGTTCTAGTTAATGTGTCTGAATAGTACCAAGAAAAAAGTCTCCCCCAGGAGGTCATTATTATTCAAAAATTACTCTAATTAGGTCATGAATACATTAGGCCTTATTCAGTGCCAACAGGAGAAAAAAATAGAATTGGAAATGTGACATACATAACACTTCCAGCGTGTTAGGGCGATTTTATTCCAAAATGCCATTAAAAGATGAAAAGGTCACCCTGTAGGGAGGTAATTGGTACAGCACTCTTGTAACTGATTACAGGGCTTTTATTTGGCACTTTTTTTCTTTCTTTGAAAGATAGAAAATGTGTTTGTGTGTGTGTGTGTGTGTGTGTGTGTGTGTGTATAATTCTTATTGGATGAATGTTTTCCTGTTTCAACACAATAACACAAAAGAGAAAATGTGTTTGTGTGTGTGTGTGTGTGTGTGTGTGTGTGTGTATAATTCTTATTGGATGAATGTTTTCCTGTTTCAAAACAATAACACAGGAAAGAGAAAACACCATATCAAAATAGATGCACTTGTAGACTGAGTACAAGGGGCATAGAACACTGTAAGGAAATACAAAAAGGTACAGATATTTCCTTGTATGATTTGTTTTCCATTTAATTACTCTATGCAGCAGTTTTTTAGCATATCTGTGGCATAGAGAAGTTCTACATTTAATTAGAAAAGGGTATAAAATTTTAATGAGTTGGTAATACCCAAAGTAAGAAGCCAAAAGGTTGAAAGTCTTTATTTTTATTTTTAAAAGAAACTTATGAGAATATGATAATGAAACCCTAATATAATTTGATGGTCGAATGTGTGGGTCTCCAGTAATCCATAGAAACCTGCACATATACAGGTGAACCAGGCAAGGCACTCACAGTGTTTGGCTATGCATCTACCTCCTGTAGAAAGCATATGAAATAGGGATGGTGCTTTATCAGTTGCAGTATGACTTCTATTTTTCTCATATAACCGCATATTCTCATTGCAGTTTTGTATAATGGCAGGTCACAATACTTATAATCAAAACTGTTTCCTTTAAAATTTGCTAAAATCATCACAAGCTCAAGATTTTAGTCTCTAGGAAATAATTTCTCTTGCAGTCCATTTGTGCTGCTATAACATCCTACCTGAAACTAGATAACGTATAAATCAGTAGAAATTCACTTCTCATTGTTCCAAAGGCTTAGGAATTTTAAGATCTAGGCCTCGGCATCTGGGAAGACCCTTTTTGCTTCTTTCTTACACAGTGAGAGGCGGGAAGGCAAAAAGAGAGAAAAATCCTGTGTTCTCAAAAGGCTGAATGGAAGAGAACAAATGCATTCCCACAAGCACTGAGGTTGAAGTGTCCAACATGAAATTTGGGGGACACATTCAAACTGTGAGCAAAGCCTATGACATAAGAGCACTAACAAGGTACATGATGCATTCTCTTCACACAGACTCTCACATGTGTGTTGGTGCATATATAAACACATATGCATGCACTCACACACGAGCGCATACTCGCACACATGAGCCATTTGGATGGCAGTTACACATATTTTGCCCCTTCACCTGTAAGTTATTCAGTTAAATTTCCTGAAAAGTAGGGTATTCTGTATAATCACACTATAATTGCAAAAGCAGCAAAGTAATATTACTGTAATCATATGATATAATTTACAGACCTTATTTAGAACTTTGAAATTGTTCCAACAGCTACTTTTTGACAATCTGAGATTTTTGGTATACAGTGTATACAAATAAATAAAAAACTTCTGAGATTTTGATTATGAGAAAGTATTTTGTTTTAGTGGATAACAACATATTTGATCCTTTTTATTCAATATTTTAAAATTTATTTAATAAATAAAACTGTATTTATTTACTTATTTGGGTGAGTACTGGGCATCAAATCCAACCTTTTCAATTTTATTTTAAGACATCTTGCTAAGTTACCCAAGCTATCCTTGAATTTGGAATTCTTCTGCCTCAGCTTCCCAAATAGCTTGAATAAAAAGACATGTACCACATGTACCTGATCATGTGTCAACTTTTTGTGCAGAATAAATAATGGCTCTTATTTTTTAAATGTTTACAGCTGACCACCCACTGTACTAATGTGGGCTCTCTAATTTCATTCTCATAATAAATAATCTTACAAAGTATATATTATTTTAAAAAGGAAGGCTTTAGAGAGATTAAGCATTCCTTGCTTACAGGGCAAATGAACAGCTGATCTGGAATTGCTGTCTAAGTCTTTCTGGCTCCCAACCTTAAACTCTTATTCTTTTTACCATATTCCTTGTAGCACAAAATGTCAGACATTGACTATGAAGGTCCTGTTGCTCTGGAATTTATAATCTTCCTGACAGAGATATACAAATATGAATAAACGCAGACCATTACAGCAGGACATTTATCTTCTGCTGAGGTTGTAACTCAGAAGTACCTGGTACTTCAGTTCTGCCGCCCCTCCCCTGCTCTCTCCTCAGCACTTCCCATCCTTTGACTCACTGTGTGATGTGCACCTCTACTGTGAGAGGGCTGCATCTCTCCCCACCATGAAACGATAGCCTTTACTGTTGAAGCCCCATCACATAGAAAGGATCCGGTACAAAGTGGTCATTAGTAAAATATTTGTGACGATTTCTTTAACTGCTTAGCATTGGAGGTAAGGAAAGTGAAACCTAGAGAGATTGAGGTGCTCAAGGTCGGTGTCACTTAATGACACAAAATGCCATTAAGTTGAAAGTAAATAGGAGTCATGAGGAGTGACGGTCCCTGAGTCCTGTGGAGCACAGAGGAGGAAGAGATGAGCACTGTGGGAGTCTGGTGAAGAGGTGACCTTGTAGGGAAGGAAAGAGCCCAAGAAGACCATAAATAAGGGCTGGGAAAATGTTGATGAAAGAAGATGCTGGAGAGGGATAATAACAGGACACATTAACTGGGCATGGGAGTTGACTGGAAACAGAGCTAAGTTTAGGAGAGAGAGATATGTCATCGTTAGTGTTGGCTCATGTTGCCCTCATTTATTCAGTGCTTACTCAGTTATTATTATTATCATCATCATTATTATAGCTATTGCTAAATTAACATGTGTTGCTCCAACAAGAAGCCAGAAGGTTACCAAAGAGGTAAAATAGAAATATTTGATGGTATTCTGACCTCCATTTCCACCGACAAACTCAAACTGCTGATATAAGATTTGTAGGTGCTGCTAAAATGTTTTATATAAATGGAATCATAGCTATTTAATTTACTTTCCAATATTCTTTGACACGTTTTTATATTTGTATATTTAGAATCTTGTAATTCTAATGGAAGGCTCTAAAATATTTAACAATTCCTTATTATACATACTGTTATGGCTTATCGGTAGAGTTCCCACTCCCCCAAAGTGTCACGCAGACATAGGTAAGGAGTTTAGGAGGTGGCTGGATTAGAATGTGTGAATGTCGATTAAGGGTCTGAGGCTGGGATTAAGGAGGTGGATAGCGGAAGCCTAACTGGGTGTGGGTGGTACCAGTCAATAAGCTTAGAGAGCCTGGATGGAATAAAAAGGGAGGGAGGGAAGGCAAGCCTGCTGTTGCTGCTGCTGCTTCTGCTTGTTGCTTTGCTGCTCCTGCCTGCTTGTCATGGACTGTTTCTTCTCTGCTATGCCCTTCTACCATGCCACCCTGCCTCAGAGCCAGTCCACTAGGAACTGAAACCTTTTTAAACTGAGCTGACATAGACCTTTCCTCTTTTAACTTGTGGTTGTGGATGTCAAATATTTTGTTTCAGCAATCAGAAAAGTAAGCAAGACACATATTTAGATCATTTCTAAAATTCTAAAACAATTTCACAAGACCATCACTGTGTACATCTACAGAAGCAAAATTTTGGAAGAGAGCAGATGAGTCAGTTAAGTATGTAATACTTTGCTAGATAGTGCTGAATCATCCTTAAAAATGTGTGTCAATTTATGTTTTCATTACAGATGTACTAGAACATACTTACCTATGTCCTCATCAGTTATAGAAAGCTTTATTCTTGCCAATCTTATTAATGCCTACTTTTTGCTCAAATCTTCATTTCTTCAATTCTAAATAAGAATAACCAGGATAATGTAAATCAGGGAAGCTTGCTTGCCTCATGCATGAGATCCTTGGTTTGGTCTTTATCACTTAAAAGAAAAAGTGAAGGTAACCAATTATTTATTTGGACTTCTTTCTTTTCTGTGTGGCCCTTGTTCATTCTTATATTGCCCTCTTTCATTTTCTTTACTTCTCCTTAATTTTCTTTAATTTGATGAGCTCTTTGTGTGTTATAGAAATTAACTGTTTGCCTCATTTTAATCTAAATAAAATTTCCTATTTTATATCTTTCATCGTTTCATGAATTTTCATTGTATAGATACTTGATATATTCAATCCCAAGCATATTATTTTTCATTTATAATGACTTTTATATATTGTCCTCTGATGGACCTTCATATGGCTAAGTTAAAATTTTTAAATGCATTCTTAAAGTCTGTCATCTTTATATTTCACTTAATATTTAAACCTTTGATTCATCAGGAATTTATTATGACATAAAAATTAAAGAGTGTGGATGTGTATTTGTTTTCAATTATTAGCCAAGTGCTACAACAATCAAGCTTATACCTCATGTATAAGATATAAATTTTTTGTAAATGTTAATCTATTTATGAGTCTTCTATTTTCTTCCACTACTCACCCTGGCTATGGGTATAACAATATCAAACTAAATTTCTGATGCTTGTATCTGAAGATACAGTTTACTATCTGAAAGCTTCCCTACCTTCCCAAATTAATTTAGAAATTTTCTATACATTTTACTATTAGTACTAAAAAAATGAATTATTTTTCAAGCCTCCCCCAGATCTCATTATTTTAAGAGTACAATTATATTAGTTAGGCAAAATATAATAATTAGTTGTGAAATCTGATCTTTCTACTTTAAAGCAGTGTATATATTCCATACTTTGACATTTTATTCATCCAAGACTTCTTGTTCCTTCATGGAGTTGTAACATTTTTCCCCTTTTTTAAATAGTTGCAATACTCTTGATTATTTAAAAAATATTTACTAGTACATCTTTGCAGTACATAAAGTTTACAATCCTTGCGTAGAATTGATATATGTATATATCATATCTTAATTTCTTTTTTTGTCATTTTTCTCCCCTTCCCTTTACCCTCCCTCTATCTCTTGATCACCTTCCCATTTGGAAAAGAGCATTTTCCCTACTTCTTATTAACTATCATTATTTTATTTATAATTTGGATTTCTCATGTAAGAGAAAGTATGTAAAATTAAAATTTGTCTGATTTATTAATATAATCTCAAAGGGAATCCATTTTCTTAGAAATGCTTCAAGATCATTGTACGCTATGGCTTCATTCTGTGTAAATATCATATTTTCTTTACGTGTTGATGGATATCACATGATTTAAGCTTGCCCCAAGATGCTATGTATTTGTGATTAGTTTAGTTGATTGAATTTTTTATTAACTATTTGTTCCTAATTTTTATTTATAGTAATATGATGATCATTTAAGGTGCACTTTCATTTTGACAAGGTTTTAGTT
>NW_022900936.1:61164734-61181986 GCF_012274545.1 Fukomys damarensis
ATATTTTAGACATTCATCTATATATAATATACAAATATAGTAATATTTTTCCAATTTTTACTAACATGTTTTTTTGTTTGGCTAAATTTAATATCTATGACATCTAAATTAATGTTTAGTAAGAGGAAAAATAGTAATGTTTCCTTTCAGAGCATCAGAGAGATGTCTTTAGTGCTAACATTAATCATGGCTCTGAATTTGTTTATAAAATGTATCTGAAACATGTTTAGAAAGTTTTTACCTTTTCAACTTATGAAAAGTTGTTTCAGTTGTTTGTAATAGATACTGAATTTATTTTCTGAATATGCTTTTAACTTTAATTAAGATTAGAATTTTTTCTTTGCTAGCATCTATAAGATAAAATATCTTAGCAGATATTTTTACTTAGTAGATATTTCTTCTTAGTGTGTATTTCTGAAATAGACCTCACTTGGTCATAGAATGAAGTTACATTCATTTGCTTCTGAATTCAGTTTTGGTAATATTTTATTTATGCTACTTGTATCAATATTCGCATGGAAGAATAATATTCTTTTCTTTTCAAATGAATGTTTTCAAATTTAATTTTTAAAAGAGAAGTGACTTTCTTCTTAGTCATAGTAGTAGAAGTGTCTTCCTTCAAGATTTGAGAGGAACCACCTGGGCCTGCCTCTTTCTTGAAAATTGGCTCTTTGATGCTTTCTGCCATGTCTGTCTCTGGTTGTTTATCTGATTAGAGTTCATATTTAAATCTGGATAATTTCTACTTTTCTAAAGAGTCATTGATGTCATTCATACTTTCATTGCATTTTAATGAGATTTTTAAAAGAATAATTTATTCTTTTAAATTTATTTACATACTATTTGATCTGTTCTAAAATTTGCATTATGTCTACTCTTTTTTATTATGTTGATTTCTTCTATTTTCTAAAAATCAGTACTTGGATTTGCTTTTCATTTGTCCTCTTTAATTTTTTTTAAATTTCAAATTCTTTGCTTATATTTGTTGTTCTTTATCTTTTCAGTTTAATGTTTGTCAAGCATATTACTTAATCATGCGGTGATATATTTTTTCCAAAGATTTTTTAATCCACACCATGAAAGTGTTAATAGAACCATGATTTTCTATACATTCTGTACATTTACTTTGTTTTCATTTAGTCATGTATTTAAAATACACAGCTCACACATTCTGCTGAGATTCCATGCACAGAATACACTGGCTTCTATTATGGTCACTGGTTTATAGCATAATTTTAGTTTTATCAAAAGCAATCTGCATTTCTTTCCATTGATTTCAAATTTATTGAGGTTTTTCCTGGAAGCTAATAAAGGTTGATTTAAAAGAAAATTTCCATAGTTCATTAAAAATAAATTTTAGTCTCTGTTTTCAGGGATTATATACCAAATACAGCAAATGTATTAATTATATTATTCAAATTCTCTAGGACCTTATAAATATACTTAGAATTTATTGGAAGCAAAATTCACAAACTTTGATTAAAACCAATATTGAGGAAAGAACTGTGACTTTAAAAGAAAAATATAGAAGGTAATGCTACATTTTTTTTTTTAAAGGGAGTGAAATATGTCTGCAAATTATGTGTCTTCTGATATAAGACCGGTCTAATGACCTATCACATATATGTTTGTCCCCAGAGAGCTTAGTGGTATATTTTAGATTGTGATTTTTTTTTTCGATGTGCCTGGTGCTTTTTCAAGAAAAAGCCAGAATGACTCATCTCAGGAAGCACTACACTCTGGTAATCAACTTTCCTCAGTACAAGGAAAAAAAAAAGAGCAAGGCCAACCACTTCTAAGGACCTTTATGCTCTCTGTTAGCAGCCAGGCTTGCTAAGCATGGCCAATTCTGTCCTAGTTTTCCTGGGGACAATCTGATCATTACAATCATACCAAATAACCTATTACGCTAAACTTCTAAAGCAAAACCTTACTCTGAAATCTCCACGAAGGAAAAAATAGTTTAAAAATGAGCTCCCAACGGTTACTCTAATTTTTATTTATATTTTTCTTTTTCTTTGGTAGAACAAATTTAACTTAATTGAAAACACAAGATGACATAAGTGATATTTAAACACAGAACCTCATTAAAGGACTACAGCTTTCTGTAATGGAAAGCAGCTCTCTCGATGTATAGAAGGAAACCCGGCAATCACAGAGATCGCTCATTTCTACCAAAGAAAGCTTAGGTTTCTCTTTGGACACTTTTGTGTGCATGTATGTCTCAAATCCTTTCAGAAGCTGTCAGCGTGCTCTTTCGTTGATACAGGATTACAAAGGGAAAGAAACTAAAGAATATGATATGGTCTCTGAAATGACAGATGTTTAGGAATGGCTCAAGGATCAAGGAAGCTAGAGCTCCACCTCTTTTTGTTTTAAGACAAAGACATTTCCAACTTTGCTAGTGGCTCAATGCTAGGCATTTTTTAAATTAAAAAAAATGATCCTATTAATTATAACCAGAAGAATTGACTGCTTAGATGACTCATTTCTTCCAAACATTATGAAAGCAATTTGAAATGCACTTGTTTTGAACATGTGTATCTTTCTCCAGCTCACCCTTATCCATCTTGAGTGGGAATCATATGTACTTGGCTCACACATTGCATATTATAAGCTGGGAGTTCTGAGATACTGTTGAGGACAGAGCTCCTCAATACGCAGCCCTTAAACACTTGAATCTGGGTATCATATCTCTGTGCAATCAAAACTTCTGAGAAAGTAACCTATTTTTAACATACCACACATGTGATTCTTACACACGTGGCAATTTCAGAGACTTTAGAGGCCATCTTATTAAATATCCTCTACCTAGTACACAATGACACTGTTACAAAGTTAGCTAATTCTTTAAAGAAAATACTAGAACGGCCTCATGTCTTGGCAAAGATGTTTATAAGATGGTAACTGGTAGTAAGAAACCTAAGATTATTAACTGCATTTCAGGGAATTTCGCTCCACAGAAATGTTACTATTACATTTTTTGTGTGCCTAGTGGAATCTCTTAAAGTAAGGTTGTAGCAAGACTCTAGTTACCCTTGGTCCTGTTTTAGGCAGTTGGAATACCAACATTCCAAGATTTCTGCCACTGTGAAGTATGTATTCTATTGTTACACGGGAAGTATCACCCTATCGAAAATTACCCATGAAATACTATGCCCATACATGTTTTCTAAAGCTAGGAGTTGGTCCAAAGATACATTGAAAATGAGAGTGGTTATCCCTCAAAAATCATGGAGCTAATCCTGTCATTCTAAATTGTCTTTGGGATGTGGGATATGGAATTAGCCTTTTCTGGTCTGGTTATCTATGTTCTTTCCAATAAGTCACGTAAAATTTGAGGTCTTTTCATTGCTAATCTTAACACAAGAGAATTTAGTCACAGGGGCACAAACCACCCACAAGGGTTATATTCTCCTATGCTATACTCAATGCAGTTGAGAAGGATCTCTGACTCCTGAGTGGTACTGAACTGCACACATTTCTACAGAATAAAGTTGAATGAAATGCTATTGCCCTGGGCAGATGATGAGAGAGAACACACACAGTCCTTATTTCTTATCTTCATGTGCCTTATTTGTACTTTGCAATAGGTCAGTCCTTGAGGCTGAAGAGAGCCTTGTGTTGGGGAAGGCTGTTGCACTTGGTTACATGATGATCACCCGAAATATCAAGCCCAAATCCCTAGAATGTGGAAGCTATTTTATGGGGGGAGGGTTCTTTGCAGAAGTAATGATGATGAGGATTTTGAAATAGATAGATTAGCCTGGATTACTGGGTGGATTCTAAATGATATCATTAGTGTCCTTCTAAGGAGAGAGGAAAAGGAAAAGTGCAAATACACAGAAAAGTCCAGTAGCCATCCAGGCAGATACTGGAGAGCTGTGCCACACATCTAAGAACACTGGGGCAGCCACCGAAATCCAGAAAAGGAATCTTGGTGTTCTGCAAAACACCCTGGCAGGATTTTCAATTTTTGGCCTTGAATACATTTCTGTTGTCCTAAGCCATGAAATGTGTGGTAATTGTTACAGGAGGTACAGGAAGCTAACACAGTTGTCATGCCAAGACACACATCTGAAATCATGTGCGTTCTCTATATAGTCTTACTGGATTTCAGGGTGGAATTCTCCACATGTCTGCCAGTCCAAACAACTCTGAGTGAACCCAGCAAAACAACTTTCTGACCATCACAGACAATTACAATAAAGAATCAACTTATTTTGAAGTATTTCAGTTTTAGATGGTTTGCTATACAGCAAGGGATGATCGGTATGACATCCAAGGAATGTTTTCCTTCACAGAAATATCCCTGTGGGGATTGCCTTCACGTAATCCATCATTATGAGCCAAGTTCTCCCCACCCCAAAATACAGAGGATGAAGTTCTAATTTCGGTTTTTCAGTCTGTTATTACACTGGGAGGTAGGTTCTGTCAAGCAGTAAAATGAGGTCAGTAGGTACACTCTGACATTAGGTATCCTTAAGAGGAAAGGAAATTTGTGCTCACACGTGAAGAGGAAAGACAATGTGCAGACACAAAGATGACATGTGGCTACTCAGAAGCCAAGGAAAGACTCCCACAACAGATCTTTTCATCATAGCACTGAGAAGCACCTAATCTTTGGGGTCAGGATTCCAGCCTTTTTTTTTTTTTTTTTTCCATACTGGGGATCGAACTCAGGTCCTTACGCTTGTGAGGCAGACAGCAGAACCACTAAGCTCAATTCCTGGCTCCAGTATTTTGAATAGTGAGAAAACCGATCTCTGTTGAAACCACAGTTGATTTTTTTTTTCACAGTGCTTTCACCCTAACACATGAACACTCCCACTTCTCCCACCCTGATCCACACACACACAACTTTCATTGTACCCTTAAAAACAATGACAGATTCTGAAGCACAAATGGTTTTGCTGAACTTGGATATCCACCTTTATAAAGGTGGCCTCAAAGAATACAGGTTCGCTTCATTTAGGGCAATCGAACCAACATGTAATAGACTCTAAAAGCAATTTCCAGGAGAGGCGCCCTCTAAATATTTTGAACAATGACAACATAATTAGAAAAGATATCACTTTCTTTGGTTAGATATCTTCCCTGAAGGAAGATGTCCCGATTTTTTCCTAAGAAAAATCATTCTTATTTTATAGTAATATTTTTATATTTCTCCTTGTTCTTCACGGTACATGTTTTGGGGGTAGTTCTACTCTATGTAAATGTCTATATTAACCAAAAAAACATGGTCTCAGAGTTTAATAAATGCTCTGCAAGGACAATGACTTGGATTCATTTTATTAGTTTCTTTTAACGTAAAGCAGCTGTGCTTTCCTGGCTATATGCCTTTCATACATACCCCTTTCATATTTATTAGGTAGGTATGAGAAACTTCCATAATAGCGAACATAATAACGAGTAATAATAAAATATTTTATCAACTGAAACTGATGGGAAAGGAAGGTGGCCAGGCCAGTTAGATAAAACCTTAATAAAGGAAGGATTCATTCCTGCATCTCGGGTAGTTTCTGAATCATTGCTTCCCTTGTTGTCTCTTGAAAGATATATAAATAAATAAAAGTTAAGACTACATATGTGATAATTGTTTGTAAAAACACAGAGATAGGTAGATTTCCTGCTACGTCTTTCCTCAATTAAATCTCAGGTGAATTATTCCTCCACTGTGTTATGCATTTGTATTGATCACTGTTTCTGTATTAAAGATTAATAACAAAGAATTTTAAAAATAGGATTTTTCTCTAGATTTCTAGTTGGTAGACAATCAGTTAACACAGCTCAGACTATCGCCTTTCTTTCTGTGTTGGCTTATCTGTAAGAATTAGATCTATACCTTTCTAAGACAATGGCCACTATGGCTCAAAGAGTATTAGCTCTGGAAAGAATTACGATAGTAACCCTTTGGCATACTTAGCCAACACAAATCAACAAGTCTTTCTCTAAGTTAGAAGTACTTCTCTGTAAATGCCCGGGTTAATATCTAATTGTCTCTACATGGTGGAAAATGGCAAGGTTGCCATGACAACTAGGTGGAAAGTTTAGCTAGAATAATGTTTTCTTTTAAAAGAGTGAAGCAATTTCAAGCTTTTTAGTGTTATCTGGCATTATAAAAATTGCTTTAGACCCCCATTTTTAGATTGCAAAGATCAGTTTTTTAAAAACTGGCTTATGTATCCCCCTTGACACTAGTTTTGAATCAGTGCTTTTTTCTTTATTTTCACTATGGTTCATAGTAGCTTGTTTATTTTTGCTTAGGAATAAACCAAATGATCCTCTTGTTCATTAGCTCACTGAACCTATAGTTCACTGGACCTGAATAAAATGAAGGTTTAACTATAGTTCATTTAATTGGTATAGTGGAAAACTGTCTTAGAAAAAAATCTCTGGTTACTAAGTGAAGAGAAACAACACTTTTGTTTTTCTATCTTACAAAATCAAAAATGAGACCTATACCTTAAAATTTTCAAATGAATGATCAATCATAAGACAAAGCAGCTCTGTTCTTTGGAAAAAAATTACATTTTTTTTTCTTTTTTAGTCTTCCCCTCTTCTCTTTAATACATTCTTTCTTATTTTGTTTCATGAACTCCCTTAATCATAGTGCTTCAGGATTATATAATCATTCCTAGAATGTTGCCTTGTATCAGCTTTTGCTGATTTGGTTGCATAGGGATGGACCAAGAGGAGGGGTAATTCTCAGGGTAGGTATTTTTAAGACTCTAGATTCAAGATGAAGAAAGATTTTCTTGACTATTCCAACAGATTTTGGTACCAACGTATGTACCTTTCTTATTTCCACAAATGAGTGAAGAAGAACCAAAATGAAGGAGACAGAATCTAAATTAAGCTGATCACCAAACCAGTGCAAGTGCTGAGCAGGGGACTGGGACTCCCAATAGCAGATGGAGGAGGGAAACTCTATACAAAACTTGCAGGTTTCCCAGTAGGGATTTTCAGATATTATAAATCTTGAGGCAAAAAATCAGTATGAGAAAGCCCAGAATTCATAATAATCCCAACCAATGCAATGGCTAAAAAGAACTATGAGTTTTCAAGAGAATAAAATACAAAGAAAGTACCAGAAAGGTTGGTTTCAAGGATCTGGCCAGTTGTTAAGATTTGAATAGAATCAAAGGAGTGCTCTGTGAATTTAAAAGATAGTAGTAGCTTTGTTAGACAAAAATAATCTAATTCATTCCAAGGTAATTACTATTGTTAGAGAAACGTCTATTGAAGATGGAAGAATGTAAGAGCCACAAAGGCTATGTGCCCAATAGAAGATAAATAAAAGAATGCATAGAACCCCCAAAGTCCACAAAATAAATCGTATAGACCACAACACACATCCTGAGTCTCAGACACAAGGTATCCATCCCACCGTTCCAGGTGCACCAGTGAGGAAAAGTATGCATTCCCAAGTAGCAACTTGAGACATGAATAATTTTTCTTTAATCATCTCCTGACTCCATTTCATATAAGATGTGCTTTGAATAATAGTTTTAGTCTCTCTCCATACCACCAAATTGAGATTTGGGGGTGGCACCCCTTACTCTTTAGATCAAATCCAACAAGGGTACAGAAAAGCCCAAGTTCTATAATGGCTGAGAGCCCTTGTACTTATGACCACTGAGTTGCTCAAAATCAGTCTAAAAGATGCCCTTATTTCCCCATTTTTATTCATCTGATTATTGATGCTTTCACAGGTCCTGTTTCTTTTACCTTCACTGTAAATCTGCTGTCTACCAACCTTTCCCATCCAATGACAGTATCCCCAATCCTAGTTTTCCTCATCTATCTACTGCCTACACAGTAGCCAGAATCATCCCTCTGTGTATATAACTCAGTAGCTTCCTACTGTGCCTAGGATACAGGTCAAATTCCAACATAGGGTCTACGAAGCCCTGCACAATCCTCTCCCAGTATATCTCCACTTGGTGCTTACTTTCTTTTTGTTCACGATGCTGCTTTTCTTTTTTTACATTCTATTCTGTTCTTTACAAACTGGGATACTGCTGAGCCTGCAGAAAGGACCAAGAAGTCCCATCTTACAAAATATAGAGAACTATAACAGTAGGAAATAGATAAATCGGAGCCTGACTCCACTTTGAATACAGACTCTTATTTACCATCTCCTGTCACTCTAGGTTTGATTTTCTAATTATTCTGCAGATGCTATAAAAGCATATAACCCTCTGAAGTGATCTAGATACATGGAAGGAAACTTCATCATTGAAAACCTGTACACAGAGAAGAAATGGCCCAAGCTAGAACCCTTGAGTTCTCTACTGGCTAGTGCTAGATTCTTGGCAATGCCTGTCATTTACTCAAGCAATCTGAAAGACTCCCACTAGAAATGAGTGGATCCAAAATGAAGGCACTGGGAATTAAAGTGCAGAACACAGGAACTAGAAGAACTGGAAAACAAAAGCAAAGCATCTCCCTCCCTCCCCTCTTTGGGACTGACAACAAGCCAGGAGGACCCCTTTCCCTGCAGGCACCATTCATTTGAAGAAACACAAGTACATGGCAGAGCAATTAGAAGCAGCACATAGAGAGCATTGCCAAGTGCCCCCCTCACTACCTTAATCAAAATATTTCCCTTTTATGAGGAGCTCATTTAGAGGAGATGTAATGAGCTGGTGTCACCCTGATTCTCTAGGGTTAGAGTTGTGTCATGTGAGCCGCCAGCACGTGCTCCAGTTTCAACCTCCTTTTCCTCACTGCCTGGAGCAGACAAGGCTATCACTTAGAAGATGAAATATATTTGCAAATTAATTAACTTTGTCCAGCAACTGGAGAATTAGATTTCTGTTAAAAGTTCTGTCTGAGTGATAGATTCTCATGACACTGAAGGAATTAAATACTACATTTTTTGCTTTTTGCTTTTGGATTGTTTGGCTATCATTGTTTTATTCTCAACCTCCATCTCTCATTCACTACATTTCACCTGCAAAGCCAGCAGAATTTGCTTTGGTACATGATGAGTCTTATGAGAATTTTTAATCTTTATAAACTCTTTAACAATTGCTTTGAAAATCCAGACTCTAATAAACATCAGATTGAAGAAGAGTAGGAGGCAGCTTCATTAGAACATCACTTTGTAAGGATTTTCTTTCCTTGACTGACTCTTTGTTCTTATTTTTACATGCATGAGAAAGAGGCCAGCAGAATACAAAACAGAGATAAAAGTTTACAGAGTCTCGGTTCTGCTATGTAAGCCCATGGAGGGATGTTTTGCAATTAAAAACTTTAGGCAAGGAGAATGCATTTCAGATGTTCTCCTGACTAATACAAAAATAAAAGTATATACTATGTAAAGGTTTGTTTCTTTGATTTCATTTTGGATTTAAAATGACATATACAAAGCACATCTGCAGTCATAGGAGAGAGCTGAGTGAAAAGAGGAAGTTTGAAGGGAAAGTATTTCAGGAACATTTTTACTCAGATCATAGTTAAAAATGAAGCTCTGAAAACAGGGGAAATGTTTCAGGAGTTGAAATGGAGAAGGATTTTTTGGATAATACCTCAAAGCCACAATAAA
This sequence comes from Fukomys damarensis, assembly GCF_012274545.1. Classification (NCBI taxonomy): domain Eukaryota; kingdom Metazoa; phylum Chordata; class Mammalia; order Rodentia; family Bathyergidae; genus Fukomys; species Fukomys damarensis. The sequence goes on from NW_022900936.1 coordinate 61,174,288, forward strand.
CAAAACAAAACAGAAATAGCCAAAGAGATCACATAAAATTAAAAGGCTTCTGCACAGCAAAGGAAATGACAGAATAAAGAGACAACCCACAGAAAGATTAAGAATGTTCACAAACTATACATTTAACAAAGGGTCAATGTTCAGAACATAAGGATACAAACAATTGAATAGCAACAAATAAACAATGCAATTAAAATGGATAGTAGAATTAATTAGACATTTCTTGAAAAGAAGTCATGGAAATCACCCACAAGTATAGAGAAAAAGTGGTTAGCATCACTAATTATCAAGGAAATAAAAATTATCAAGGAAATTATCAGGAAATAAATAATCATTATCAGGAAATAAAAATTTAAACCCCAGTGAGATATAACCTCACTCCAGTTAGAAAGACTGATATCAAAAAGACAAAAGATAAGTGCTGGTAAAGATATGGAGAAAACAGAACTCTCACACTGTTGGTGGAAAGGTAAATTAGTATGGCCAGTGTGGAAAACCCACTGGCAATTCCTCAAACAAATTAAAGATAGAACTAGTATATGATCCAGAAATTCTCCTACTGGCATATAGCCAAAGGAAATGAAACCAGTATGTCAAAAAGACATTTGAACTACATACCATGTTTACTGCAGCGCCATTCATGGCAGACAAAAGTGGAAACTACCTAAGTGTCCATGAACTGATGCATGCATTAACGAAGTCTGGTACAGGAACACAGTGGAATACAGTACTCCTGGACCCTTAGAAAGGAATTATATCTTGTCATTTGTAACAACATGAAAGGAACTGGAGTGCATTATGTTAAGTGAGGCAAGGGGGCACGGAATACAAATGCTACATAATCTCATTGATATGTCGGATGTAAAAACATTGATGCCATAGTAGGGTTACTAGAAGCTCAGGATTCTGGGGATAGGACAGGATGGCAAAAGGTTGATTGATGGATACTAAGTTAAAGTTAGAAGAAATATGTTCTCATGGTCTGTTGCACAATAGCATGACTGCAGGTACAACAATGTGCTATATATTGCAAAAAATTGAAAGAAAGGAATTTGAATGCGTTTACCACAACGAATTGATGAATGCTTGAGGGCATAGATGCGTGTGCCCTGATTTGAATATGATACAATGTATAGATGCATTAAAACATCACATATTCCACACACATGGACAATTTTATGTTTCAAAAATTAAAAATTTAGGAAATGTCTTAAAACATCATTTTCTATTTTTGCCTCACAAATATCACATAGCGAATGTGGCCATGAGTCATAATTATGCTTGTTATCTTAGATTTTTAAAAACTTTACTCAGGGCAAGTGAACAGATACAAAAAACACAAACACTGAGAGACCATATTCTGAATGGTAAATAAGCGCCTGCAACTCACTTGTGAACATACCACCAGCAACTCACCAATGTCTCGGGTGAGCAGGAGAAATTGACAGCTAAAATCTTTTCACTACATGCATTAATTTGGATTTAATTAACTTAACTAAAATTAATTAATTTTAGTCATAAAACAAACCATATAAAGAAAATAACAGAATCAAATAGCCTGCTGGATGGAATTGGTACAGAAACTGCACTAGAGCTCCTGGGAGATCAGTAGTCCACCTTTGGTGTGTGCTTCATTGGGTGATGATTCCTTGTTCCCGTTCTTATATTAAGTCCCAAATTTAAGAAGGGATATGTAGTAGTTGATCATTAAGACCAACTTTTTGGGGAGTACGTTAATTACTTCAGAAAAGTGCTTACATTAAATAGAACCAAGAGTAGTGTGTGTGTGTGTGTGTGTGTGTGTGTGTGTGTGTGTGTGTGTGCGGGAAATTGACCCCAAGACCTGGTGCTTGCTAGGCAAGTACTCTACCACTGAGTTACAGGCCCAGCCTACCTCTTTTTAACGATTCTCAAAGATAGGACTCAGGCCAATCTTAGCCTTCCCTTGAGGACTAAAATGAGGCCACTCTGAGAAAAGTTATGTATGAAATTTGCAGACAATGCTTATATAGAGCACTCTCAGTGCATGAGTACAGGGACACGTGCACACCAGTGGGAATGACGTACAGCTGAATATGCCCCACCTGGGATGACATGTGACATGCCTATCCAGAAACTAAACATTTACTGCCATAAAACATTTTGAGCATTTCTCATGCTACTTCCATTGAGCAAAAGAGTATTTTGCCTATGCAAAGCCATCAGGATTTTATCAGCTCGATATTTCAAAGATTTTCTTATAAAATGAACATATGTTGCTTGGTCAAATAATCCACTCTACCTCAGCATTCTAAGTCATCAGAAAGACTTGAATTTGACATCATAATCTATGATAAAGTATAAACATAAAGATGTGGAAAAATGCACTAATTTGTAAATAGTCCTCATTACGTGCAGTCATGGTAGCAAACAGATTTTTCTTCTTGCTCCCCAAATAACATTCCTGCTGAACTATTATGTTTAGTGTCCTTGGGAAAGGAGAATCTGAACTGGGACAAAGTCCTTTCTAGAGAAGAAAAGGGAATAGAGAGATGACCTTTCCTAGTCTGGAATGAGAAGAAAAGGAGGCAGGTCTGGCAAGCTCAAGGTCCTTAGTTCAATCCCCACTACTGGAGGGAGGCAGGTTACAAAAGTGGCTTCTGCCTTTCATATGTTTGCAAATTTGAAGAGAAATTGGCATTCAGTAGAGCTCTTGTTCCTTTCCCTCTCTTGTTTGTTTGGGAAAAGGCTGCTGTGGTCCGGTCCAGGAGGACTGTGCCACTGAGGTTAGAAAGTGGGCTGGAGAGATGTGCTTCAGGCATTCTGTCCTGGGTGAGGCGTGCGAGAGGTCCAGATGTTTGTGAAGGCTATGATGAGTGGAAAGCGGGTTGATGTGATGGTAGATGAATTCCTACAGGCCCACGGGTGGAATGGAGAGACAGCTGCTAGAACTAGGCTCCAGGAGTTGCTATCAGTTTGTCTCTCCCAAATGCCAGCAGGCCCAGGGTCTTTAGTTCCCCTAACAGAAACTTTTTATCTGAGTGTAGAGAAGGTCATTAGCATCCTTCGTCACCATTCAGCCAAACATAGCTGTCACATCCTGCTCAGATACCAATGAACAGAATCTCTTCTTATTCTTCCTCCTCCTTTCTTTCAGGATGACAAGAAGGAAGGAGCCACTAGCATATGGATTTACAATGGGAAACATCTCTTTTTCCCTAGAAATGAACTAACTCCTAGGCTTCTATCTTCCGATATAAGCTATTATGAATTCCTCCTGCTATTTTAGGGGTTGTTTTTGTTTGAATTTTTGTTTCTTCTTTTCTCACAAACTCAAAGCATAAACTTTAATAATGAAATTTCATGCTCAGTCAACTTTTTATGGCTACTTAGGAAGCATCAGTGAGGTTATATACCTGCTCTGGTGAGCCCTGCTGTCTGATTCCTATAAAGGATGGGAAGCCAAAGGTAAAGAGTGCTCATCACCAAGAAGGTCTTTTCTACTCTGGGTTCTTTACTGAGTACATAAGGTCCTATCATTGTATACAAAAGATGGAGTGACTTCCAAGCTTTGGTTTTGGAGCCTGCAGCTTAAAACTTCCCACTTTGTTCATTTATTCATTCATAAATTCAGTCTCAATCATAATCTTGCTTGTTTTCTTTCATTAATCTTATGTTCCCTCTACTCAATTTTTAATGACTAAATTCCAAAGTGCTGAAACTTTTACAAGTGTTTCATCGCTGCAGCTTTCCTTACATCTTAATTCCAAAAACAAAATGTCTCTGTGAGTTTTTAAACACGAGTATATCTCTTTTCATTATGACTTAGTCCTTGAAAATAATGTATGCAATAACCCTTGCATTCATTCACAAATGAATATGTCCCACACTCTGATGATACTTAACTGGCGAAGAGGACTTTGTATCACAGATTTAAATATTTGCATTTTAAATTTCTTCTGGCTAGATTAAGTTCATTTATCAACTCTTGCATATCACAGTGTATAAATATATTAATTGTATTATGCTGCCATTGTCCAGGCTTTAAGAGTAAAAGTTTGGATGATACACCGTTAGTGACCTAAAGATCTTGAACAAGTCCTTCAACTTCTTTCAACTTGTATTTCTCCTGGGAAATGACAAAGTATTACTTTTACCACAAATTCCTTACAAGACTACTTTGAGGATCAAATGAAAAATTAGTAAATCCTTTGACAGAATAACAATGAAACCAGAAAAGGGTGGTAAGGTACTTACATATTCTTTTGATCACTGCATCCAAAAGAAAAAGCAAGAAACCCCAAAGACAAAATTACAGATTTCAAAATAAAAGACAGCTATTTCTTCTGAGTAGTGGCAAGCTACAAATTCTTTTTTCAGACTTTCACCTTTGCCTGTAACCAGATCTGGTTCCATCTTAAGAAGGAAGCCTAGGCTATATCTCCTGACTGGTAAAAATTAATTAGTTATCATAGATATTAACAGTTATGCATTAAACATACTGCATATATTCTAAATTTTGTATGACATCTCTTAGGAACTTGCTTCTCTATCTTCTCCTTGCTGTCTTATAGCTTTTGATTTATGAAGGAATAATAACAAATAGAATCAATCAATTTGGAATTAAGGAGTACCTGGTTTATGCTATTTTATTTTTATGTACACAAAAGCACCATAAAGTCTATAATCCATTAAAAATTATAAGTGGTATAATCCCAGAGAGCATCCAGTTTAAATGACCCATATAATATTTAGTGCTTTCTTGAATAAGACCCCATATCCACTCTTCAGCAAGATCTTAAAATATTGTAAGAGCCAGATTTTACATCCCCTATGGCATAAAATTATGTCATAAGCCACTCTACTTTCTCCTCATGCCTTGTTTTTCTTATATTAACTTTCCCAGGAGGGCTGGGGATTTAGCTTAGTGGTGTGGCTGCCTGTCTCAAAGCGAAAGGTCCTGAGTTCAATCCCTAGTACCACAAAAAAAAAAAAAAAAAAAAACCCCAAACTTTCCTAGGAGCATTTGCCTTTAACTCTACATCATTTAATTCAATGTTATGGACTAAACATTTCTGTCCTGCTCAAATTCATATGTTGATGCCTAAATCCCCAAAGCAGTGGAATTCAGAGGTGGATTCTCTGAGAATAATTACATCATAAGGGCAGAGTCCTCCAAAATGGAATTATTGTTCATACAAGGGGATGAGGAGACCAGAATTCTTTTCTCTCCCTCTCTGCAATGAGAAGATGCCTATTTGTAAACCAAGAATAGGTTCCTCACCAAACTCTATTCATACAGGCTCATGATCTTTTACTTCAGCTTCCAAATTACATTAAAAAAATGTTATTTTCCTGTAGCAGTCAAGTAAGATTATGGCTATAAAATTTTATTGTGAAATTAATGGGTAAATGCATTCAGAGAAGGTAGAAGATAGGACATGCTTTTTACTTATTTATATTAATTTAATTTTTTTGTGACAGGGTCTCATTATATAGTTCAGTCTGGCCTTGAACTTACTATATAGCTCAGGATAAACTCAAACTCTCAGCAATCCTTCTGCCTCAACTGCCCAAGTATAGGAATACAGGCATGCTGCACCACTCCCCACTAAAGCTTCATATTTAAAATAGGGTTTGATTCTGGGGCAGAACAATGCTCAAGATTTAAATCTGAGCATGTCAGTAAAGGGGAAGAGAACAGCCTGATCCAAGATGAACACCACCAAGGCTCAGAGACAGAAATGAATGAGGGTGAGGGCCCCAGGAATTACCTTTCTTGGGATGAGCAGTTGGAAAGAGTGAACTATGGAGACCAACATTTTTGCTAGGAATGAGAAACAGATAAAGACAGCATTACTTCTGAAAATTTCCTTTGGCCCTCACATCTTCCTCTGTAAAAAGATGAGGGAGCAAGGATTTTCTGCACTTTTTGAAGTTCAAAAATATTTAAGAAAGTAATTTTGTGCTTTAGGGAGTAATTACCTATAATTCCACGCACTGAGATTTGTAGTACCCAGTATTTTTGCACACCAGGGGACAATTAGCCTATAACCTTGAGCTAGAATAAGCTAGAATACATCCCATCTTCTTGTAACAAGAATGAGTGAGACAGGAGTTAATTGTTTATTACACAAGGCAGTAAAGGCAGTGGCCCCAATACAGAGTAAAAAAGCCCAATATAGAGTCTAGCTCTACTCTTGGGAGATCTGCAACTCTGGATTTCCTCTCCCACCAGAATCACGTCTGAGACTCATTAGTTGTCTAAGTTTATCAAGATTATAGGGTAATCTCTTCTTTGCTCTATGAATCATTAAGCATTTTGTTTCAGTATTTATTAAAAGAAAACATATTCATTTCCCTAGACACTGAATTCATTCTGAGTTTCATGGACACAGAGCTGTGAAGAGATTGCCTCAAGTAAAATCAAAGAGTCACATTTTTATTTTAACCAATACTCTGTCTGCTGAATCATTTTGCATTTGTTTGGGTAATTTTTTTCCAGTCACATCAGGAAAGATTTTTAAAGGATGAAGTTTCTTCCTAGTCATAACATTTCTGCTGTCTAAAGGTTCAAAAAGTCTTAGTCATGTTAGAAGACAATGAAACACTAATTTTTTGCCCAGTGTATTCCTAAAATAAGAGGTAAGAAGTTAAAGTCCATAGGGTGACAGTTGGGACAATCCAGTGCCAAAATTGCACAGAATGGTTTATTTCACAAAGAAGATTTAAGAAAATAAATCTTCCTGGATGTGACAAGTACACCACAGTTCTCAATAACTTTACCACCCACAATAGTTTGGTTATGAAATTAATCAATATCCTACTGTGATAAGGAGCTTCAAATTATCCATTTGGTAAATTTTAACAGAAACAAAAAGATTCAAATATTAGAGCCCAAAACACGAACTATTTCTATTTGCGGGTACATGTTTGTTTTTCTTTGTATTTTTCATTGGCACTAAACTATGTAAATATTATCACTCTGTACTTACTACTAAAAAAAAACCCAAAAACACCCACAACAGTTGGTATTTCAAATGATTCAGGATTCTATTAGGTTTTATAATACACAGTAGAGTTCCTGTGATATTTGTGGACATGGAAGTGGTGTGGAATAAAGGAGGCGGCATTTGATTGAAAGTCAGAAGACTGATTTCCCATGAAGAGGGGACACCATTTACTGAGTGATTACTATGTGCCAAGCATTGTGCAATTTAAAAACATTGCCTCATTGAAACCTCAAGTCAATCTTTTCAGGTAGAAATAATATTGTTCCCATTTTACAAAAGATCAAATCAAGACAGTGATTCAAATAGATCTTGAAGTAGATAGCCCCAGCAGACCTCAGAGGCAAATCTCAGTTTCAGACCATCATACCTAAGAGCCCATGTCTTTACCTTGTCAGTAACCACTTAGTTCTGTCATTTGTTGATTGCATGCTTGTTGTGGTTCATATCGAGATGTCTCACCAAAGCCTCATGGGCTCATAGGTGAGGCTTTTCACTGGTGGCTGGATTTAGGGTGTATGAGTACAGATTAAGGGCATATAATAATTGCATTAGCCCACTGACTGGCTTAGCATGCTTCTGAGTATGGGTGGCACCAATCAATAGGCTTATAGCCTGGATGGAATACCAAGGGAAAGATGCAAGGTAAGGTGCTGCTTTTTTTTTTTTTTTTTTTTTTTTTTTTTTTTTTTCCCTCCCTAAATTTTTTT
>NW_022900936.1:61182033-61305209 GCF_012274545.1 Fukomys damarensis
GTGGTTTTTTTTTTTTTTTTTTTTTTTTTTTTTTTTTGTCTGCCCTGCCATGAAGTCTTTCTCCTCTGTGATACCCTCTGTCATGCTTGCCTGCATTGGAGCCTGTCAGCTATGGACTAAACCTCTACAAAGTGTAAGCTAAAGTGACCCTTCCCTCCTTTAACTTGTGGGTACTGGCAATGAGAAAGACTCTAAAACAATGCTCCTATTACATATTTTTCCAGTGTTTTCATTTTCACTTCTATAAAATGGGGATAATAATGAGAGCTGTGTTCCACCTATAAAACCGTAATGGAAGGTAAATGACACTGTATATATGAAATGCTCTCACCAGGACAGAGCATAAAGGAGTTGTAATATGGTCACAATTTTTAGTTCCCTAATGTGAAACAAGGAAGGCGTGCAAACTGCAAGTCAGTTTTCCTTTGATCTGCTGTAAACATACAGCAATCTTCTAAGGCCTCTCTCAATATCCAGAAGTCCTTGGGCAAGGAGCATCATATTGCCACTTGTAACCCAGGGAGCTACGCACAAAGAGAAATTACCACAGTGCCCCTTTCAGTGGCCTGCTGATGTCTGAAATATCACTCAGCAACTAGAGACAAATCTCAGGAAAGCTTAAGGTAAATACAGGAGTAGCTTCTAAAAGCCAATAGCAGGGCTGGTATTCAACTATTATAGCTGTGAAATAGGGCATCTATTATAGTTCTGAAAATACATAAATGTTTCTGCTCCAAAAGATCAATAATTGTTTCCTTGCGCCTCTGGTCCCATGACTAATCCCCATTCTTGACTTGGGCCACACAACCACACAGCCTCTTCCCTTGGACTCCCTGGATTTCACAGTGCTCCCACAGCTAAACTAACATCAGGCGCAACAAAGGGCCTGACAGGGGTATCACTATCACTATTCTGATAGATTGATCCTCAAGACACTCTGGCAATTAAATATTTTTCAGAGAAACTCTGAAAATGGGTAAAAATTCAAACCTTATCATTGTGTGAATTGAGTCAGTAGATTATTTTCACTGGTAGGGAGAGGGATTGCTTTCCATACCTTTGGGCCATTTTCTTCAGCACCTTCCAGTACTTATTATTTCTTGGATACATAATGAACACATTGCCTGGCTCTGTTCTATCTTCTTGTTTGTTGGTGATCTCTCCTCCTCAGGGCAAGAACTGTTTCTTTCTCAGGGAGATAAAAAGTATCAATACTGGGAAAAAATAATGGGGAGGATAAAGGGGAGAGACTTGAACAGGGGAACTCCTAGAAGGCTTGTTGGTTTTTCCACAACTCAAGCTGGCCAACCTGAAAGCCACAGCAGCCCTGGTTTCCTGCACACTTCCAGGCATTATACCTTAATGAGTGCTCTGTGTTAGTGTGGACTCCGTTGAACATCACTATTTCATGCTGTCATTGGAAAAATACTAGTACTTGTCTCAGAGGTATTACGCACAGGACAGATCTCAAAATCAGATACTCACAAGTCTAGTTTTAGTTCCCACAAAGAAGTTGTATGATTTGTGGTAAGAAACTTCAACTTACTGGGCTTTGGTTCACAAATATTCCCTGCCCTGTGTAAAAAGGGATTGATCACATATACCTAAAAATACGAGTATTAAATGAAAATAAAATGTGCAAAGAACTTAATGTGATCTAGTCTTCAAGGAATGATGTTCACGTTCCCTTTACATGGATCTTGGCCAAGTAAATCCCATTAACTCCTGGGATCTGTACTTAAAATGGCATGAACAATTTTAGGAAAGCAACAGAAATTCACAAATTAAAGAGAAGAAACTGAGACAGATATATAAAGTGACCAAGTCAAAGTCATACACAGTAGTAAGTAAAAGTACAAGGACTCGAAAATGGTCCATGGATGGCTGGTTTATTGTTCTTTGAGTCAATACAGCTCTAAATATATGAAGCCTAGAACTCTTTAACAGAAAACTGTTAACAGAATACTCTATTAGATAGTCCAACAATCCTGTCTTACTGCATACGTACTTGTTAGGATGTGGTATAAAAGCTGCAGGTGCCAAAGCAAGAAACAAAGTTGGAGGTTGTACTCTCTTTGCATTACTTTGTGATCCTGGATGAATTGCACCTCTTCTCTGGGTCTTTCCTCACCTCCTCAATGGGTACACTACAAAGTTTAATTGAAATTGGCTGTTTCAAGATGTTTCAGAACTCTGAATGGCCTTCTACATATCTGTGATAACACAATCATCACCTAGAGAGTATATTTCTTCAAAGTCATATTCATAGGTTTCTGCTTTATGAGCACTCAATTTCGTAGTAAAGACATAGATCTTTTTGGCGTGTCATTTTCATTTCTAGTTCCACTGGGAAAAATAAAAGGACACTATGAATTGCTTATATTTTTCTAAAAATAATTACTTTGAGAACATTATTATGCACTCTTGATACTACCAGTCCGAATATGATCTAGAAAAGACTCTGGGATGGCAAACTTGCAGCCTGTCATATGGGAGACACATGCCAACTGGGTTATTCATCATAAATGTTTATGTTGTGTCACTGTAGCTGGTGAACAGCTGTTGTGCTTTTTTCCTAGTGGCCGTGGCTGCATTCCAAGGGTGGGCACAGAGGCTTCTCAGTATGCTAAATGTGCTTTATAGTAATTGCTAATTCAGTGTACTCGGATCCACTGGGATTGGAGACATTACAAAAATAGACATAAAAAGCAGATTACTACTAGCAAATGCTCTGCCTTTTGAGGAAGAAGAGAGATCTTTTGGAATAGTTGGCTTTTAATTTCCCTAGAATTGAATTTAGTTCATTTCTCCTTAGCCAAACATGGTGCTGGGTAGTAAAGGGGAAAATAAAGTAAGTGCTAGTTCCTGTCCTGCCACAATGCAGTATGTATTCAAGTAGAAAAGTAAGAAATGCATAAACATAATTTCTCCGCAGACCTGAATCCAAGTAACTGAGATGCAACAGAGTCATATTTGGATGTAACTGACCCTGGCTGCAATCCCTCAGTGAATACACCCAGTTATATGGAAATAGGTATTCTTTCTCTTTGTAGCAGACACTATCATGAGTTCACCCATTAGCTCCTTCACCCACCTTAAAAGCCATCAGAGGCTTGCTTGCATGAACACATTCTTGCACTATGCACCTATGTTCTCTACTTGCCTTCTTTGGTCATTGGAATGTTGTTCACCCTGCACAGGGAGCAGAATGACAGTTCAGGGAATTTAATGCAACTAGGAGTAACCCTCAATCAGATAAATTGTGTGCACGTGGTGTGTGAATGTGTGTGTGTGTGTGTGTCCACAAATGATTTCCTTGCTACTTGGTGGGACAGTTCTGAAATGTGTTTGTTATAGTTTGAGTCTAGGTGTCCCTCCCAAAGCCTCATGAAGTCCTAGGTGGCTTTTTCAGAAGGGCTGACTCTACAGTATGTGATGCTGGGATTAAAGGTGCGTGGTTCCTAAATCAGTCCACTGATTCCTTTTGTACTGCCTAATCCCAGTAGTCTGGATAAGATAAAAAGGGCAGAAAGGAGCTGTTAAGGTTCTCATATTGCTTTTGCTACCACTTGGGTGTCATAGACTGTTTCTCCTCTGTGACGCCACTCTGCCTCGGGGACAGCTGATTGTGGACTGAAATGTCTGCACACTGTCAGCTAAATAAACCCTTTCCCCTTTAACTTTGGGTGTTGGGTATTTTGTCTCAGCAATGAGAGACAAGTAACTAAGACAGTCTCTAAATGATCTCTTTGCTGCAGAGCACGATGGAACCACCTTTGTTCTTCCTGATCCAATATGGCACATGGTCCCTTTATTGGCTTGTACCCAATAAAGGATCTGATTTGGTAGGAACCAAAATAATATCTTGAGAATAGTTATGTTTTGTTTCAAGAAATGAACCATAAATATAAAGTCCACAAGTATTTAATAACATGTTTTTTTTTTTCAATTTCACATGTCATGCACTTTAGGACTGGACATTGAATCCAGTGACCCAGATTATACATTTCCTTGAACTCTAGTGACTTCCTCTATGCCATCAAATTATGGTGCACTCATTAAAAACGATTTCCCAATATCCTAAATTTGCTCAGGTCCTGCAGATTTAACCCTATTAATTCTCCTCACTTTGGTTTCACCTGTCAACCTACAGATGCAATCCCTGTTTACTTGTCTCTTGCTATAAACTTCTAATTAGATTGTTCTTTACCACTGGCTTTTAGTTAGTATCTCCTCTCCCCTACTAAAATATCAATTTTCCCTTCAGATTATTTCCAACTCTAGCCATTATGGGGAATACTGCAGCCCAAAGCAGAACTGTGTCTAAATCTCTGCATGGAAAAATCTTTAAAGGTCATTGCTGTGCTGTACTCTCCAACCCCTGCCAACTGGGCTGGCATGTTTTGCCCAATATCTGATAGTTATTATGAAAGGGGAAATTATGCCCAAGTAATTGATACACATATTGTCCAAAATAATAAGTAAACACATGATTTACAGAGAATCAGAGAATGTCTAAAACCTGTTTGTGAAGATGCTTTCTTTTTAAAACTCCCTGGATACAGGACATGTTTAGTCAGAGATTAGTCACACTGGACAGGAATTACCTCATAGATGACAGAATCAGGAGAACAGAGACTAAGAGGTCAGGTAGGAAGAATAAAAGTGAGTAAGCCTCTGTCAGGGCAGTTGGGAAGAAAATAATGAGGTCCAGGTTAAAGGATTGGCAGCTATCAGAAATAATGGAAATAAGGAAATAAAATATCCTGAGTACTGAGATACACAATGGTGTACCACATATCTTTTCACTGGATCTTTACAAAACCTGTATGGTAGATATTAGAATCTCCACTTTGCAGATAGGGGAAGAAAATTAAATTATTCACTTGTGTTCAGATAGGAAATGACACTCAGAATCGAATAGCTCTTTGACTCTATAGTTAGATTTCACATTTTAAGGAAGGAGTTCAAAATCTAGCCAAAAAAGATTAAATAGGCTGAGGCCCCTGCAATTAAAGGCACATGTCTGTCCCACAATAAAAGTGGGCTAACTCGAAATAGTAGGCAGCTCAGAGCCCACAGATGCATAAAAGCAGGCAGATGTGCTTAAGAAATGCCCGTTGGTTCTGACAGATGAGAAAGATAAGAAGGAAAGAAAAAAAAAAAGATCTCCCAGTTGAAAAGATTCCAGTTACGCTACATACCCGTCCCACCCACCATCTAAGACGTGTGGTGCAGGCAGGAGTTCCTTATACTATTAAAACCAATAAAGTTAATGAGGTCATGTGAAGTAAAATCTCCAGTTTCACGTGACGTTAAGACCTAGGGAATGAGAAAATGTGCAAGCGATAGAATAAGTCTACTGTGAGCCCTGGTAAGTGGGCATGAAAGTGACCCACCAGCATAGGACCATCAGTCAGTGAGAGCGAATGTAAGGTAATATGTTTTGGGGAAAATAATCCAAAGTACAAGATTATGGGCTCCAACCTATCATTAACAATCCGGAAACCTATAAGTGCTTTCCTCAATAAAGGCAATGGCTGAAAATGCTGCCAGAGGCAAGAAATCCCGTGAAACTCCTCCTGGAGTTTATTTGTATTCACAGATCTGAAAGTGTTACTTTGCACTGGGAACAAAATAGAACAAAACAAAACAAGGTGTAACTGCACCTGCATGGTTTGTGCCTTCACGCGTCACTCTCCCACATACAGAAAGGATCTGGACAAGATCCAGACTAATTAGCATGGTCAGGATGGAGGGGCTTCCCAGCGAAAATGAGGAGATTAAGTATTGCCCACGTGCTTAGATAGCACCTGCACAAAGAGATGACAGGAGCATACCTTCCTTTAAATTGAATTTATGACTGGAATTGAGTACTGTTAGTGTCTGAAAATTTCACATCTCTATGTATTTCAAATCCGGAGTCCGATCCAATATACCTACACATCCTGTAAAACCAGGCTGCTGTCCTGTACCCACACGTTCCTGTATTCATTCCTACATCAAGCAGCTGTGTGCTAACTGCTGATTACACAGACAGACTAGGTGTTGAGATCAGTGTTGGGATAAATAGGTAGTAGACGAGCTCTTCCTTCAAAGGGCTCATGATACTTAAGAAATGGAGAAAGTATATTATAACATAATGTTATGATTGCTATTAATTAAAGGCTGTCCCAAAATCAGGATGGTTGGTGGGGAATAATTAACCAGGGAGGTTATACTAAAATGTGCTTTCTCTTAAATAACATTGAATATGTTTTCCTTTTTATATTGCCTTTTGCAATTGTACAGACTTAATCTGAATGGAATAATACAAATTCTGAATAGTACATTCAAATCGCATTAAAACTGAATATTTAGCCTTCCAAAACAGTTTTTTCCAATGCTCTTCACAAGTGATTCTCTATTCTTGCAGACTCCTGCGTGTATAAATTTATATTTTACATATTTGTTTTTTTTTCTGGTAAATGCTCATCATAATATGTGGCATTTAGTTTTCAATTCCCTTTCTGTCTTAGAGATTATAATACTATGAATCTTTGGGTATATGTGTACTTAGTTTCTCAACTTTGACCTTTTATCAACCCACGAAATTAAATAAAATAGTGAACTATACATTTATATGTACTTCCTTATCATGGACCCAATAGTGCTTTATAAACTACAGTGAAAGCACAGACAGAAAGTAACTTCCCTAACCACAGTGAAGGTTATCCTGGAAACTATCCCAACAACAGTTAAAATCTTTTACAGGTGGGACAAATTAGTGAGAAATGAGAAAAATTCCAAGACTGTTCTAACAATCTCGTTTTATAACGCATATGCTACCTCAATGCCTATTTTAGAGAATTCAATAATTCCTCCATAAACTTATTGTGTGGATATTTAATTATTGCATTCAGCTCTAATAAATGATGAATGAATACAGTTACATTAACTTCTGATTTTTCTTATAATTTCTGCTTTTTTATCAATACATTGCAAAATAGAGGTGTATAAAATCATATCTACCAAATTAGTAATATATACAAAAACATTTCTGGAGAGACTCTGACAGCCTTATTCAGGAGAATTTTAAACCTAATATAATTTAGATAAAATAATCCAGATATACGTTTTATTGTCCTCTCTCTTTTTTTTTTTTCACTATACATTTCTTTCCAGCAGGTTTAGATAAGAGAGATCAAGTTGTTGTTTTCCTCCCAGGTTTGAAAACAGAATGTCTCTCATTTTCATTTCTCAAGTAGCCATCTTATCTACACTAGCAGGTTCACCTTGCATCCTAACACATTCGAGTAGAACTTGCCTTTAAAATGCATGAGCTAACCCTCACTTGCGCTGAATTTTTTATCCTTTGATTTCTCCGAAGATTGTTACTTCACAATGTCATATAGCCTGAAAGGTTTAGTTCGAATGTCCAAACTCAAAGGCTCCAGTGCTAAGTTTGATCCTGAAACCACAAAATCAAAAGCCTTCCCTTCAGCCACACATTGTACCTTGTCTCATAATAAGATAGTGATTAGCAAACTATGGCTTTATCCTCTGCTAGCCAGATTTTAAAATCTGACTGTAAGATCACTTTAAAAATAATGACCTAGATGCATTCTATATCTTCATATACATTCAAGTATTACATTTATGAAGAAACTTTTCCCCAAATTATTTTTTGTTTCTCAGTCATCTTGGGAGTTCCCACAGTGTCTCCATTGAGTGCCGAGAATTTGGGAGGTTCCATTCCAATTTCCCTCAGAGTTGCCTTATTACCAGGCAAGGACATCAACATTCCTGGATTTCAGAGGAATGTTTTTCTTTCTGTGCTTTTACTCTGGCTTTTTTTTTTTTTTTTTAATCTTTCCTCTACCCAGCCTGAAGGGACTCTAAAAATCTAGGAGGAAGTGCTGAACTTGATGCTGTCTAAAAGCTGAAACAAACGAGAATGGAAATCTCAGATAGCACAGACCATTCGATTTGCATATTGCTATTAAATTCTTCTAAAGTAGGAAAAAAAAGTTTAAGCTATGTATTTTATAAAATTGCCTAATTTTAAGGAGATAAATTAGACCCAGTTAAATCTATTATTTATTTCAAAATTGAGCTAATTGGGCTATTGAAAAAACTACTTTAAGTGTTGTCCATATTTAACATGCCTCAGAGAATATACTTTGTATGATTTGTTAGATCTCCAAGGTCAGCCTAAGCCTCTTTCTATACACACACACACACACACGCACACACGCACGTGCGCACACACACACATACACACACATACACATGCACACCTTGTATTTCAAATAATTTTGTCTCCATTCTAGCTTGATAATTAATCCGTGGCATAATTAGCTAAAGAAAACATACGGTAGTAGAATAAGCAGAAGTGATATTGTCATAGGGCGCTACAGAGAATATAGTTGATGTATTCCTAACAGAGATTACAGGAATAGCAAAAAGGTCAAATAGAGTAAGGATGAGAAATTATACCTACATGTATTTCTGCTGAAAATCTGAAATTTGTGACAAGACTTGATGAAAGTAGAGGAAAAACTAGTATGGAAAGTGACATATTGTATTCGGACCTAGTGGGTATCTTTATGTGTTGATATGTAGTTCTTAGAAGATAAATGAACACATTTCATGTGCTCAGTGAATTCACACACAAAAAAGCAAAATTCAAGGTGACCAAGAAAAGGATGAAAACCTTGAAAGAAAGCACCTGTATGATTTTATAATAGAAGTAGGGAAATTAGGGCAATTTATTTTTCTTACCTTTTTTTCCTGTTTTTTATTGATGCATATTGGTCAAAGAGAATAATGAGACTACTTTTGGTGCACTGGTAATTTCATATAAGAGAAAACATGGTGTGTAACCTTCTGAGATTGGCTTATCATGATACTATTCAGTTCTACCCAGCTACCACAAATGATCTGGTTTCATTCTTCTTTATGGCTAAATATAAATATAAATTCTTATATATATATATATGAATTTTTTATCCACTCATGTATTTATGGGGTCCTAGGATCGTTCCTTCTTTTGGCTATTGTGATGTATACTACAGTAAGCATGGCTATGCATGTATCATTATATACGCTTTCTTTAATTCTTTTGGGAATATACCAAGGGATGTTATGGCCAGATGACATATCCACTTTTAGCTTTATGTGGAATCTCCATACTGATTACTGTATTAGTTTCTTTCCCACAACAGTGTACTAAGGTTCCTTTTTCTCCACATTGTCACCAGCACTCTTTGCTTTTTGTATTCTTGATTTTAGCTATCGTGAGTGGAGTCAGATGAATTCTCAATGTAGTTTTGATCTGCATTTCCTTATTATGTATAGATGGTGAACATTTCCTAATATTCTTAATGGCCATTTGTGCTTATTCATTAGAGAATCATCTGAACAATCAATCTGACCATTTATTAATTGGCATATTTTTGGGGCTAACATTTTTGAATTATTTGTATAGTCTAGATATCAATCCTCTATCAGAAGAGTAAAAAAGATTTTCTTCCAGTCTATAGTTTGTCTCTTTGCTCCACTGCAGTGGCGGCAAACTCCATGGCACACGTACTGCAGCAAGCACACAGAGTTCTCTCTGACCACACTGGAGCTAAATCACCCCCGCACCCAAATATCAGATAACAGTTGTTCTTTTCCAAACTGAAACCTCAGTATTCAAGTTTAAACACAGTGTTGGCACTTTGGGATAAATTGGGTTTGGGTCTCAGTATTCAAGTTTAAACACAGTGTTGGCACTTTGGGATAAATAGTGGGTTTGGGGTGGTAGTTTTGGCATTGGGTCTCTGAAAGGTTCACCGTCACTGCTATATTGTTTGCTTTGCTGAATAGACAGCTTTTGATTCCATAAAGTACAGTTTGTTAATTATTAATATTATTTCCTGAGCAATTGGTGTCCTATTCAGGAAGTCTTTATGCCTATGGCTTCAAGTATTTTCCCTGCTGTCTTTAGAACTTTCAAAGTTTCTGTTTTAATATCTAAGTTTTGACCTATTTTGGTTTAATTTAGTATGGGCTGAGAGGTAGGGAATCTATGTTTAATCTTCCAAGTGTGTATATCCTGTTTTCACAGAACCATTTGTTAGTGAGTGCCTTATCTTTAGCATATGTTTTTGGCTGCCCTTTTATATTTAGATGGCTATAGGTATATAGGTTAGTTTATGCGTCTTCTGTTCTATTCCATGGG
Source organism: Fukomys damarensis (assembly GCF_012274545.1). Classification (NCBI taxonomy): domain Eukaryota; kingdom Metazoa; phylum Chordata; class Mammalia; order Rodentia; family Bathyergidae; genus Fukomys; species Fukomys damarensis. The sequence continues at coordinate 61,192,241 of NW_022900936.1, forward strand.
TCTATATTTCTGTGTTGGTGCCAGTGCCATGTTGTTTTGTTACTATGGCTTTGCGGTATTGTTTGAAATCAGGTGCTTTCTCCAGGTTAGCTCCTTTTACTCAAGATTGCTTTGACTATTCTGGGTCATTTGTGCATTCATATGAATTTTAGGATTTTTTTCTAGTTCTTTGATGAGCATTGCTAGGATTTTAATAGGGATATTATTGAATCCATAGGTTGCTTTTGGTCATACAGACATTCAAAAATATTATTCCTGTCAATCCATAAATAAGTGTGTCTTATGCATTTTCTAATGTCTCCTCTAATTTCTTTCTTCATTGTTCAATAACTTATTATGGAGGTCATTCTCCTTTGTTAGCTTGATTTCTACTTATTTTATTTACTCATTTATTTTTGAAGCTGTTGTGAATGGAATTGTTTTCCTGGTTTCTTCCTTGGCAGGTTATTATTGGTGTATAGGAACACTATTGATTTTTTTGTTCTGATTTAATTTCTTGCCACTTTGTTGAATGTTTTTATCATATCTGTGACTCTTCTGGTGGAGTTTTTCAAGTCATCTACAAACAGGGATAATTTTACTATGTCCTTCTCTGTTTTTATCCTATTTATTTCTTCCTCTTGGCTAAATGTCCCTGCATATGGTTTTAAGTACTATACTAAACAGGAGTGATGATAATAGACACCCTTGTCTCATTCCTGGGTTTAGAGGAAATGCTTGCATTTTTTTCCCCATTCGGTATAATGCTGGCCGTGGGTTTGCCATGTGTGGCTTTCATCAGTTTGAGGAAAGATACTTCTATACTTATTTTTTTTTAAGAGTAGGAAAAAATTATTGAGAGAAAGATAGCTTCTGTCTAAGAGAGACAGAAGGAGGATGGAAAAGTGGGTTTCCTCACTTCTATACTTATTTTCTTAGGGATTTTCATCATGAAGCAATATTAAAAGTTTATTACAAATGCTCTCTATGTCTACTGTGGTTTTTATTGTCAATTATATCTATGCAGTGTATGACATTTGTTGATTTGTGTGTGTAGAACCATCTTTATATCGTCTAGGATGAAATCGCACACTCTTTAACGTACTGTTGAAATCTGTTTGTAACAAATTTATCTAGGATTTTTTTATCAAAGATTTATCAAGGATATGGGGTCTGTTTTCTCTTTGCTTAGCCTATATCTGGTTCTGGTATTAGTGTAATGCTAGCTTCACAGGATGAATTTAAAAGTAGTCTTTTTTTTTTAATTTCCTGGAAAATATGACGAACATTTGTGTTTGTTTTTGTTTAAAGGTCTGGTGAAATTCAGGAGTAAATCTATAGGGTCCCCATTTTGGCCTATTTATGGGAATTTTTTTACTATTTCAATATCATTCTTGTTATTAATCTGTTTGGATTATTTATATCATATTGGATCAGGCTTTGTAGGCTATATGCCTAGGAATTTATATATTTCTTCCAGATTCTCCAAGTGAGTGAAATATATATTTTACAATAGTGCCTAGATTACAGTGATGTCTGTTGTAATTTTACCTTTTTATGTCTCATTTTATTAATTTGAGTCTTTTCCTTCTTTCAGTGATTTTGGCTAGGGGTTTATCAACCTGGTTTATCTTTTCTAAGAACTAATCTTGATTCACTGAGCCTTTGCACTATTCTTTTAGTCATGTTTTCATTAAGCTCTGCTGTGACAGTCATTTTTTTTTTCCTTCTACTAGATTTAGATTTGGTTTATTATTTTTCTAGGACACTGAAATGCATCACCAGACAATTTATATGGGATTGCTCTGTGTTTCTAATGCAGGTACTCAAAACATTAAACTTATCTCATAAAATTTCTTTGTGTCCCACAGATTCTTATACATTGTGTCTCTATTATCATTTGACCCTAGAGATTTTTAAAATTTCCTCCTTAATACTTCAGTAAACCACAGATTATTCAAAAGGGTACCATTCAATTTCTATGTTTTTCTAGTTTCTATGGTGTATTTTGCTGTGGGTTTCATTGTGATCTGATAGAACATGTAAATTATTTTTATTTCTTTTCTATTGAACACTTGCTTTATAGTCTAAAAATATGGTCTATTTTGGAGAAAATTCTGTGGGCTGATGGATTGTGTTCTCTACTTTTGTTGTATGGAACAGTGTTTATGCTTATTAAGTCTATTGAATGTATAGTGTAGTTTAACTGCTATGTACATTTGTTAATTTTTTTTTACCAGCTGACCTATTTGAATAGGGTATAGAAGTTATTTATTATGGTTTTATGTTGTATCTTTCCCTTTGTGTCATGTTTGTTTTATAAAATTGGGTATGTTTATATTTGGTACATATATACTATTGCATATACAATTGTTATATCTCTATGGTAAATTGTTCCCTTTATCAATAAATACCCTTCATGTCTTCTGGAAAAAAATATATATATACACCCACATCTAATGATTGCTTAGAGGCTCCAGCTGCTTCTAGAATCATCTTCCACCCTTTCACAGTCTGTATGCCTTTGAAGATGAGATAAGTTTTCACAAGCAACATAAAATTGGGTCTTATTTTGTGATCCAATCTGTCAGTCTGCATTTCTGAATTGAGAAATTAATACTATAATATTTAAGTGATATTGACAGGAATGTACTAATTCTGATCATTTTGTTGGTTTTCTAGTGTTTGATTCATCCCAACCTTTATTTGTTTATGTAATGTCTCCATGAGTTTTTTTTTTTTTTCTTTTGGTCTAATGGCTGTGATTGTACTTTTTCTCTTTGTTTAGGGCTTTGTATTTTCTATAATGCTGCATTAGTAGCCATAAATCTCTTTAATTTATGCTTATCTTTGATATATTTTCCTGCAAGTTTTAAGGAGAACTCTGCAAGTTACAATAATGTAGATTGACAATTATTTTCTTCAGGGCTTCAAATATATCATTCCCTGTCCTCCTAGCCTTTAAAGTTTCTAGTAAAATCTGACGCTATTATGATGGATTGCCATTATAAGTGATTTGGCATTTCTCTCTAATAGCTTTTGATATTTTTTCCTTGTTCTGAATACTTGGCAATTTGATCCTGATTTGTGGTAGAAAGAGTTTTTTTTCTGGTTATATCTCTTTGGGGTTCTAAATATTTCTAGTACATGGATATCCACTCATTCTCCAGATTTGAGGAATTTTCTACTATTAGGCTATCAGTGAATATGTTTCCAAAGCCATTAGTCTTCCAGATCCTCCTTGAGCCCAATTAGTCTTAAGTTAGTTCATTTAGAGTTGTCCACGAGTTCTTAAATAATATTTTCATTGATTTTTTATTACTGTCTGAATGTTCTAATACATCTTTTACTTCAAGATCTAGTTTTGTTTTTGTTTTTTTTCCATCTAGCCCACTGGCAAGAATGTCAATTGATTTTTTTTTAATTGATAATTTAATTCTTGGGTATTCTGTTTGTTTCTTTTGCATAGTGGTCTTTCATGTCCTGCATTGTCCTCTTCATTTTACCGAGCAGTTTTTTATCTTCTTTGAGCTCATTGATTATTTTAATAATTGAATCCTTCAGCTGGTTATTTGTATCTTTTTTGTATCCCCTTTTAAAGTTTTTTGTCTGCAGTTTCATTCCCTTCAATCAATGTGGAATCATTTTGGGGGGGACTTAGAAATTTTTAGAGACCTTTTGTTGTCATGTTTTCTCTTGACTCTTTTGTGCTTTTGTTTTGATGTTTGCAGATCTGTTGTGTAGGTCCTTTAAGTCAATAGCTTCTTTTGTTTTGTTTTGTTTTTGTTTGGTACCAGGGATCAAACTCTGAATCTTGTGCTTGTGAGGTAGGAGCAGGACCACTGAGCTAAATTCCTGGCCCAATGGCTTCTTTTTGTGATGTGCCCTCAGTATGGCTGTGTCTCTGTATGAAAGCACACTCCCTAACTATTCAAAGTACTAGGTTCCATCCCTAGCACTACTTTGCAAGAAGAGAATGGCTACCAATAATATTATCATCTAAAGGTCAAACCTTTCTATAAAAGTTGAATACCCTAAAAAGGCATCATCCTCAGTAACTGTCTATCATCAATGATCATAATATGCTATTCATGTACAAATTAAGTTTTCAAAAAGTAAAATTTATGTAGAATATTTACATTCTACTTCCCCTTCCAAATTCAGAATGTTTTAAATAATAAGAGCTAAGGAAGATGAAGAATAGTTTATACTACTATTATCAGAAAAGGATATAATTAATTTAATGTAATTACACAAGAAACTCTTGTTCACATTTTGAAAGTCATATAATAAAAGGTGAAAAGAGAGATATATGAAGATAAATATGTATTATAAATATGTAAGCATCATGCCAAGGAAGTTTAAGGCCAAAATGATCCTTAGTTTCATGAAATATCCTAAAATCAGTAACAAAATTGCTTGAATTTGTAAGGTTTATTCAGAAAAGCTAGTGGCTTAGGGAAAATAATGACCTAGCAACAAATGAAAGAGGGAAGGCAGGAGTTTCAACTCCTGCATTTCATTCATCTTCTCTAGTCGGAAATTAAATCTTCCTAGTAGAAAGGGTAGGAAAAACATTGTAAAAACAAATTAACACTCTGGCAGCTGAGGTGGTAGTAAATTACTACCTGGGCAATTTAAGTGTCTTCAAATTCCCAGACCCAGACAGATTTTATTGCAGATATGTAAAGGAATGGGCACTAAATCATAGAGATTAAAGTGGGACAAAAATGCCAATGATAAAAAAATGGAAAAAAGTATGGATCAAACATGGATATGATTATGGATCAATTATGAAACTTAATGTTGATTTCTAGCAAATTTCTAGAATGAGCTCAAAGTAGGTTATAAGAGCTGATGAAGAAAATGGTTATTTCCAGTTATATATAAATTTTATTTTGTTTCTAAGGGGCAAATTGGAAGTCTTTAGATCTTACTTATCATTGTTTGAGGTAAGCATATGCAAGAGTGTGTTAAAGAGATTAGTCTGGATACTCACTTAATTGTGATTGACTCATAGATGTTGGATTAAGGGATATATTAACACCCTTCCTGCCCCAGGAAAAGTTGCACAAACCAGTGTTTTCTATTTAACAAGTTTTTTAAAATTTTCCAAATGATAAAGCCAAAATATAAAAGGTTTAACTTTTGGTTTTAATTTTTCTTTCTTTGTCTCTAGCATCTTCTTTTTTGGTTTTTCTTGTGTGAAAGTAGCCTTCACTAGAAAAAGAATGTGTTCTTTCCAAAAATAAATTACGTTTTTCTTTAAAATTTTTACACTAAATAAAAAGTCTCAGAATTAAAGATAACTACATTTTGCTTTTCACTAAGCTAAAAAAAAACAAACAAACAAATTTTAAACAAGGAGGACAAGAGATTAAAATTATACAGATAGATAAGATACAATTATTTTTTAAATCACAGAGACACACAGTATGGATTTGGTATTCAACTATCCAGTCATATCAGTTAACAATCAGTTATCAACAAGCTGCTTTTCAGTAGAATTTCTTAAAGATATGGTTATTCAGATAAGAAGGGTCTCCATTCCCCCCTTTTTTTAACTGTCTCATTTTTTAAAAAAATAAAGCTTTCTATTTTTTATTTGAAAGTGATACATCCCAACTTGTCTAGGTAACACAATGGTTGACTGCAGTAACAACAGGTAAGTTCAGAATCAATCTCTACTCTAGGGAAAAGGATGGGGATGTTGGGACTAGATGTAACTCACCATAGTATACAGCAGTCATTCATTGGAGAAAATTATCCAGTGTCCTGTACATTTACCTGTTGAATAAGTCCACATGAGTCTTTCTGAATATAAACATCCAGGCTGTTTAAGAGTGCTGGACTGCATTTGTTTAACTGCAGTTCATATGTGTGACTGGGAAATAGAAACCAAGGCATCAACATCTGTTAAATTTTTGTAAAACATAAGCAAACCACGATGTTATTAAGCCAAGTAAGTGTTTTCTAGTCAGTGAAATCTTTATATACATATCTAATATTTACCTTTAGGTTTGTTTTATATTCTCTCAGGTGAAATTCAACTTTCAAATTGATAAAAACTATGCAGATAGTTAAATAGGGCAGCCAAAAATGAACCAGAATGATTACTCCTGGGCCATCTGTGATGTACATTAAAATTAGTCTTACTGGAAGATACTATGCACAGTGACATAACTGCAAAATAGATGGTTAGGAAAGTCATGAAATGTATGCTAAGGCCACTGAACTGATGAAAAGACAATGCTGCCAAGTGGCTTGCGACTCTGATATGATTACATTGCTCCACATTCGTATTGTTTTATAAGAAACAGTTTAAAGAAGATAGGAGCTGGGATTATGCATTTTGTTGACTAGACGGAAGAGCTGGATGAGTTTTGAATGGACTTCAGAGTTGGAGCAGAAAGAATCCAACTCATTAATGCAAAGGCTTGAGGGCATGCCTGAGAAGTCTAAGCTATAATTTATTAGCTTGAAGTGGAAAGGTGAATGTGATGAATGCCTTTTGTGTTTTATGGTTGCTGCAGCCAGGAGAGTGGTTACTAATAGCTGTCTGAAAACATCAGCAATTATTTAATGTAGAGAGACCTACTTATTTAGCCTTGTTCTGCAGGTATACCTATACACTTGATGCTTAATTAGGAGGATGTACACATTCATGCAATATCTTCATATTTGTATATAAACTACATTTATATGCTGTATCGATTCACAGTTAAGTAAACAATCAATGAGCAAACAGATATCTTGACATTTGGTGTCGGAAACTTCACTAGAAGCTGGAGCTAGCACAGTTTATAGAACATACATAGACACTAACTTCATGATACCTATGATTTAGAGACACACAGGGATAAGCTAGATACATGCCCATGAGAATGAGCCACACCATGAAAATTAGAATATTACCTTAATGAGGTAGTGCATGTAACCCAACCAAACCAGGGATACTCAAGAGACATGACATGTTTGGTGAATCCTGATAGCTGAAATAGCTGCGTTAAGGGAAAAATATTAGGCGGAGGGAACAACAGCCTCTATGTCAAGAAAGAATACAGGCTTTTAGAACTAAAAGAAGTCTGAAATACCTGGAGCCAAGAGAGAAAGAGCAATGAAGATGTGATAGTTAACTATCACAACAATCAAGTTGTGTCAGCTTGAAACACCCAACAGCTGGGATTAGCATAGCTCTGGGTGTGCCCTGATGTATTTACTGAAGACAGAAGACCCATCCTAGCTGTGAGAGGCACCAACCAATTGTCTTGTAGCCTGAATGGAATGAAGAGGGGAGAGAAGGAAAGTCACATTTCAGTTTCTGGAGAGGTGATCTAGTCTTCAGCATTTCTTGGGTCTTCTGTCTTCAGACTTCCAGTGCAGACCCTTCAAGCTTCCAGTTCACTCTTCAGCCTTCCAACATAGAGCCATTGTCTTCTGACAGGACTGTGAGCACCACTTCTTTCTCTGTTGACTGGATTGTTGGAGTCTCCAGTATGCACATAGCCCTTTCACCCTCTTTCACACCCGACTCTGCTGACAGCCATGGTAAGCCTACCTTGTAAATCCTGTGTTATATTAAGTCTGCTGTTCTACTGAGCCCTGACTAATACAAAAGGCAAGAGAGACCATCCATAGTCATGGACTCCATATTAAGGACTTGGAAATAAATGTACCTGCACCATAGGAGAATGAAAAGGAAATAAAGGCTTTGATAAATTATCAGTCTTCGTGGTTACCATCTCATTACGTCTTCAGAGTAATACTGTGTATGTAATTAATACCATTAACACTCTGTAGGCCACTAAAAGTCACAAAACTTCAGCCAAATGCTCAAGGTCACATAGCCATATAATACCACAACCAAGTTTGTGCTCTACCATAGAGAAATCATTGTAAGTAGCTGGAAGGAAGTCTTTCTTACTAGGTTCCCTGTTAGAAAACATTCCCATGACATTTGACATTAAACACAAGAACATTCAAGGGATAAGGGGGACCCCAGAGTTCCCTGGTAAATACTGCTAGTACTTAAGGTAATCAGATAAAAAGGGTATATTGAGAAGACAGATTCTTTGATCTCAGACTTTCCCTAATGAAGTGAGAAACAATGGGATAAACTCTAAAACGTCTTTCAGTTCTCAAATACAATTCTTGGCAGTGTTCTCATAGGTTACTGTGGCATCCTAGGCTTAGGGCAACACTAGAAAATAAAAAAGGAAGGAAGAAATAGTGACTAAGGGTTGGGGCATATCTATTCTTACATGTGAATAAGAGACAAGAGCAGAAGTACTTAGAGAGAAAAGCTACGTGATTGCCAAGTAAAGCTGATGACCTGGCCAAGGAGCATCCCAAGGCCTTCTGGTGGGTACACACATACTAGTGTTCTAGAATTCTGACTGCTGGTAAAGAGGAGACACTGTTTCTGCAATGAGAGTAATACGATATTAGACAGCATCTATCTCTTTCATTCTTCTACCTCAAACTGACAACTACCTCCAAGTCACAGCAGGTGAACTGCCCAGGTCCTCCATTTCCTCAGGAATAAAGTGGGGACAACTCAGTCATTAATGAATAATTATGATCATGGAAGAAATGAACTTGAACCAAATGAAATACAATTAGTATTCTAGAGGTGACCCTCTTCTCAATTAATTGTATTGTGTGCATAGAATATAAAAATCGAAAGCTGTTTTCCCTCTTACACCTGGCTTGGGGGTAGTGGGCAAGAAATTTCTCCCAAAAGGAGATTAAAAAGCACCCAAAGCATAGATATCAAGTAGAAATTTGCTCTTATAGAAAATTCCACAGTTATGATTTATGCTACCTACAAGATAAGGCAACAAATGGAAACTACATAGAAAGAAGCAAGATGTTACAGAGAGCTCTTCTTTTCATTTCCTCTCTTGCTAGCTCTATTCCATTCTATTAATATACATTTAATATGAATATCACTTCAGCAAGTTCTGAGAAAAAAAATGAGAGAAGTAACACTTTTCAACATAACCCAGTGCAAACATTAAATTTTAGACTGAAGCCTGCAGCTCGGGCTCAACTCGTGGCTCTGCATCTCCTGCTTGTGTGACCTCTGCCAAGTTAATTAACCTCTGTGTGCTTAAGCTTTCTGATCAATAAAGGAGGAATAATAATACTTTTACCTCATGGGGTTGTCGTTAGACCTAAGGTATTAAAACATGTAAAAGACTCAGAACATTATCTGTATGTAATAAAGGCTCAATAAATATTAGCCACCATCATTATTATTTTTATTCCTTCCATCATTTTATCCCTTGCTCTGTTTTTTCTTTCCTTTTTCCATTAATATCTTCAATTGTCCAAAATAGAGCCAGAGTGAACAGGGGAGGAGAATACTTTGCAGTCTTTCAATTTGTTTCTCTTAATTATGGTTCTTATATTAGTTGTAAAAACTTGACATTATTATAGGACTTAGAGGTAAAAACAGCAGAACCCAGTTCACCCATACGTGTGCCTTATGCACACACTTAACCTAGTAGAGTAAAAATGAAAACTAATGGGGCTAGGAAACAAAAGAGCATGACATTACCTTTAAGTATCATTTAGGGAATTGAAGAATAATACAGTTTAATAATGATATTTTACATCAAATTTCCACTCTTTTGAGGAGGGCCTAATGTGACTAATTTGGCTTTCATTTATATTAATCATGTCTTATCTCTATTAAGGCATTCATCACATTGCATTGCACAATTTATGTATTTATATGTCTATTTCTCCTACTAGACCATGAAATCCTTGTATACAGCAGCTCGATATTATTCATCTTTCTGGCTTCAAGTCTAATATAGTTCCCCAGAAAAATCACAGTTGCTCAATTCATATTTGGTGAACACACAAATAAATGAATGAGATCCTCTATCACACTTAGTGAATTCCCATCATAAATTGTTCAAGGTAAACATTAATAAACCTACAAAAAAAGTGTATTTGTAACATGCCTTAAATTATGCAGGTTCCTATAAAATTATTATTTTTTTAAAGTGTGAGGTCATAAATTGTCATAATAGGAAACTCTTTAGAAATTTAGTTGTTTAAAATTTTTGGGAAAAAATGACCATATCATTCAAGGATAACATCTTTGCCACTTAGGCCAGCTCAGATGGGAACAGAGAGAATATTCCTCCTGCCTCTCTCTGGAGAAAAGGTCCCTTCACTATTGTCTCCCTTCTGAGTCATTTTATCCTTCTCTCTCACAGAGACCCAAGTCCTGGGATGATATTAAAGACTGAGGTGCCAGAGCCGGCGGGTTGGTAACAGGGTCAGTTTGAGTCTGGTTTTCCTGTTCTTGCTCATAATTTCTGCCTGGATTCTAATCTTCTTCTACCTAGTCTTCTACCTAGACTCCTTAGAAAAAAGTCTACTTTTTCTCCTTTGCCTAGCATCCCTAGGTCTACAACCATGTGTTGTATTTCAGATCTCTAAAGATAGGCCCGGCTTCTCTTGATCCACACCTAGACATACATCTCAAATTACAATATCATGTTTATAGTGACACAGTTTGTAATAGCTAAAACTTGGAAACAGCCCAGTCTTGCCCCTCAGTTGGAGACTAGGTAAAGAAGATGTGGGTTTTCTATAAACCAGTCATAAACAATGAGAAACTAGAGTCATTCGTAGGACAATGGATGCATATTGAGGCCATACTCTTAAGTGAAATAAATAAGACACACATGTAAATAATGAATAGTTTCTCTGGTGTGAAAAACTAAAAGGATAAATAAGCTCAAAATTGTATAACTGACAATGTTAAATAGGAAGAAAAAGGCTAAAGGTGTAGGGGAAGTGGGAAAGGTAGGGGAAAGGAAATAAGGGAAAATAAAAAATACGAGAAAAAGAAAAAATGGAAACAAAGTCTTTGTAAATAGGAGAGGGTGGAGGGTTGAAAGGGAGGGCAGGGGTTATGGGGTAAAAATGAGAACTAAGATTTGTCATGTAAAGGTACAAGACCCCAATGATGAATGTAACTATTGTATACTTAAAAAGTACCAATAAACTCAACGGAGGTGGGGGGAGAGGGGAACACATCAAAGCTTTTCTGGAAAAAAAATACAATATCATACAAAGCTTATATTGCTTATGGTTTTCTGAGCCAAACAAATTTGGAGCATTAGGGTTAAAGAAAGACAATTACTTACCCTAGGGTAGCTCAGCAAATCAGTGTCAGTTTCAGAAACAGAGCTGAATCCTCTATCACAACATTTTGAGCTTTCCCATTACATCCTGAAGACCCGGATAACCCATTCAGGGACACCACGACTGTAGAATCATTGTCCTCATCTAGCTTTCCTGGGAGATTCGGATTGACTTCTTGCCATGAGTGTGAGCTAATGGCAACTTTCACCTGAGCCTTATTCTTGTGGTTTCCCTCAATAACTGGGCCTTTTCTGTGTCTTCCAATACTCTTTTGGAAAAGTTGGTACTCAAAAGTTCAATATGGTTAACCATGTACTGTACTGCCTTAAGATATGAGAGAGTCCCCCCAGTTTCAGATAAAAGGCTATCAGATGCAACAATTTCGGCAGATTGTCAAGTGCAAACTGAGGGTAAGATTGAAGAAATAAATAGGCAAAAAAGAGAGAAGGAAAATCATGATTTTAAAAATAAAACCTTCAGCTTTAGGACACAATCCCATTTAAACATTTTTTTCTTTCTCTTCTCCCAAAACACAATAAGCCTGGGAAATTTCCTTTCACCTACAAACAGTTTGGGCCATTCCCTTTTTGCTTGCAAATGGTCCACTCTCATCTCTGACTAGATGGCCTTTACACCTATGAATGAGACTTTGCCTTATCACATCTTATCTTACTGTGGGAGGTCATCCTCTCTTACCCACCACATCAAGACCCAGAATGGACTGACAAATTCCATACATTTCCTCCAAAAACACATAAATATTCCCAGTTGCAAACTATAGTACAGCTGCTGTTTCTTGAGGACCCACATTATTCCACTGAGTGTGTACCTTTTAATTTCTGCCTAATAATCCCTTTCCCGTGCTTCTTACTGTCTAGTCCTGAGAATTCTTTTCTTTTTGCGGGGAGGCAAGGAACTTCCAAGAAGTTTAGGGCGACTTGTTTCTCATCTCAGCTTCAGCAACCTCCTCAGACCCAGTCCAGTGACACCAACCATGCACCAAATTCTTAATATATCTAAGGATAATTTCTATGGGACTTTGTATCACCTCACTATTATCATAGTCACAGAAGCTCTCAGATTTTCTGTATTTACTTGAATACCTTGTCTAATGTGAAGCATTGATATTCCAAATCTCAACTTTTCGGTTATTTACGTAATGACTTCATGATTTATCTTGATTTAGTATTTACCATATAGCTGTGTTTTCCAAACCATGTATTGTGGCATACTAGTGGGTCCTAAAATCAATTCCCTGAGTTTTGTTAAAAAAAAGGAATAGAAAGGAAAAAAATAGACTACATGATGTAAAGAAGGACACATATTGGTTTAAAATGTATATGTCTATAACATCTATGCTTATCATCTTTACTTGGGTTTAGGTTGCATACATAGGATGTGTATAGTCAGATTTATAGTGTCATTCTAAAATGTATACTCTAGATTAATTGGAGCTATGGGGATGCTCCCCTCCACTCATCTGAATCTAGGCAATGTCTCAGGAGCCCTCCACTCTGTATACTCTAGATTAATTGGAGCTATGGGGATGCTCCCCTCCACTCACCTGAATCTAGGCAATGTCTCAGGAGCACCCTCCACTCCTTTGTCCTAAGGCTTACTACCCAGAGGCAGAGATAAAACAGCAACAACAAACAAAGACTCCGGAGCCTACCCTAGACAATTCCCAAATCCCAGACCAACACACTCAGGCACCAGACCATCATGGATGACCTACAGTAACCTTTCTTCACTTGGGGCTCACTGAGTGTTCCTTTATAGGGCTGCATCTCATATATCCCCTTAGAGTGAAATGTGCTAATGGAACTGCACAATAGACCTATCTGAGATGACTCAGCCCCCCGTCAGTTGGGCCCTGAAAAACCCCCAATGCATAAGACTTGGTGCAACATTTTAAATCCTAATCCCAAACGCTCTCAATGCTCGTGCCGTTTTCCTTCTGTTGGCATGAGCCCACTTCACAGTGAACTTAGTGCTTCCTCACTAAGCGTGTCTGCTATTTCCTTACCGAACTTGCCTGCTATTTCTTTACAGTCGAGTACCATACCCACTTCTCTGTTCTGCACAAGAACCTAGGAATTCATTCAGGCCCCCATTGCCCATGGTAACAGTTCCAGTGAATGGGATCTCTGAATAAGTTTTTAAGGATCTGATTTATATGCAAACTTCAGAGTGCCAAGAACTATGTAAAAGAAAGTGCATGTATTTTCTTCCCTGCTTCAATTAACACCTGAAGAGCAGTCAATTCCTAGCTCTCTTTGGTGCTTTTTGTCTTTGAATATTGTTCTGATACTTTTTTACTGCACTAAATCTTCAGCTCTCTGACTAGTATCTCTGGAGCAGACAATGCCTGTGATGTGTGCTTGAGATGCTCTTCCCGACTTTGAGGAAAACAGGAACAAAGGCAATGAAGAGAATTGCGGTGCAAATCCTTTATGGGTCTGAAAAGCAAATGAGTACTGAAGGAAAGTACAGAGTAAAGAGTCTTTCTACACAGAGTTTTTAAAATCGGAAAGCAAAGTATCATCCAGTCATACAGAGTGTTTTTAAAGTTTCTGATGTTTTGTTTTCTCACATTTAAAGGAAAATAGACATACAAACCACACAGATAGAAACAATGAGAAGGGATGACCTTTTGGCAAGATTAGACATTTTTAAAAATGCAGACATAATTGGAGGTCTGAGAAAAGGATCTGGCTGTAAATCGAGTTTCTGTAACACTCCAGCGCGATTTGATGATTCTTACAGCTGATTCTGGCACCAGAATGAGAATGACTTGGGAAGCATCCTCCTCCCCACCACCTGTTTTATTATGTTTGTTCTGAGCAACACGTATTTTTATTTTTCACTAGTTATTAAGACAAAACTTCAAGAAGCAGAACATGGGTTCTCCAGAAAGTTGTCCAGAATACAGACCACCGGATGGGCAAGCGGTCCCAATGCCGCCCACCTCCCAGCTATCACGGGCCAAGGTGATTCATCTTCCAAACTGAAAAGGGGAACCATTGTGTGGTTTTACTCCAAGAAACATTCAGAAAGAATCATAGAATTCAGAGGAATGAAAGACCTTAGACTTTTCCTTTTTTTTTTTTCTTTTGGTATCGGGGATCAAACTCAAGTCCTTGTGCTTGCAAGGCAGGCAGCAGAACCACTGCACTAAATCCCTGGCCATAGACTTCCTTATGATGTTAACAGGTTAGAGAAATGAAATGATCCAACAGATTTTACCCCTTTCCTAGGTAAAACCAACCTGATTCACTATTAGGCCACCTTCATAACCATGATCATGAACACTTTAACAGTGAGCCCTATATTTACTGTCAAAGGCACATTGCAGCTTGTTTACAATGAACCAACCCAAGATCAGCTAGCTTCCCCACGACCACTCAAAGGAAGAGAACAATTTAAAAAGGAGACACTTTAATGTCGAATCAACTCCATTAGATTTATCACTTTAGTCAGTGATGATAATTTACCCAAGGTCACACTGGAAGTAAGTGGTACAGCTTGAACATTTGATCCCAAAGGCCGTTTTCTTAACCTGTGTATGTGTGAAAAGGTGGCATTAGTGGTAGCAGAGTCACAACCCAAACTACAGATAGAAACATAATCTACATCTGGACTCTTTTTCTTCATTACATAATATTCTAGTCTAGAGTTATTTGTAGTTGTATAGTGAGAGATAGTGCTTTTGTGAAATTATTAAAAGTGTTTCTTAGGCTGGGGATTTAGCTCAGTGGTGCCTGCATCTGCCTTGCAAACTCAAGGTTCTGAGTTCAAGCTCCAGCACCCCCTCAAAAAAAAGAAAAGTGATTCTCATTATACCCATAATTCACAAGCCAGAATTGTGGCCAAGAAGCAACCCTCAAGTTATGTACTGGCTGGCTGGATGTTAAGTTTTTCTGGATGAAGATGTCATGGAATGTATAGCAACTAATAACTCAAAACCAATTGCAAAAAAGTAGCCATCATTGCGAATGTAGGGACAACCTAGGGAGCACCTTCAAGGTCTCAAATGGGGCCCTGCCTTCCTTACTTTCCAAGGTTGTCCTAAGTCCTGAATGCAAATTTTTCTACACATGATTTCAGCTTAAAGTATTGCGATTATCTCCTGATGCTATTTCTTACTCTTTTCTAAAACAAAACATAACAAAATAAGCACAATTGAAAAAGAAAATAAAATGAACCTCACAGGAAGTGACAGACAGTGTTTCCCTTTGTTAATCTCATGAGGACAGTTTCTCTTACCAAGGCTACTGTCATTTAGCCACAGAACAAGGGCTCTTCATTCCACCTAGCATGCTATGTTGTCAATTATTATTTCTGGCCCTTCTAGTACCTGCCATCAAATCAGAAAGATGAAAGCGTTCAACCTAAATAAAATCAGAGTGGCATCATCACCATGGCAACCAGAAATAAGAGGTTTTTAAGATAAAAACTAGAGGGAGAGGTATTATTATTTATTTTGTATTAAATGAAATACATGCAAGTTTAATAGTTGAAAATAGCCTACAATACTAAAAGAGATAATGGAACAGCCTCTTTCAACCCCACCTGCAGACTCTGTTTTCCATTATTCTGAATAAAACTAGAATTATTTATAGAAGAATTCAACTTTCTTTCATGAGAATTATGAAATGATGCCAATTATTTCAAGCCATTCAGTATTGAAAATCCAATAGAATTTATTTAGAAAATAAATAGATATGGCCTACATCTTTAGAAAGGAGACACTAGTAATAAGAGTATAACACTCTCTGACAAATTTCTAAGAATCCAGTTTTCAGTCCTGTATAGATAAAATTGGGTCAACATGTGAATTTCAGGAATCTTGCTTGAGACTGGGGAAATAGACTTAAATATGCTTTCACGTTGTCTTCTGAGAGCACATTTCAGATAAAAGCAGGCATTAATATGTGAGTGGCTGGATTTCAACTCCGTTAACTTGTTTTTTAACCTACCCAGGCTGTATATTTGTATATCTCATCTATATACATCTTCTATTTTTGTTTGTCTCCTTTGAAGTTAGTGCAAAATAATATACCTTGTGTTCTTTACTTTTCCTTTGTTGCTGAGACAAAACATCCAGCACCCAAAGTTAAAGGGGAAAGGGTTTATTTGGCTTACAGTTCATAGAGGTTTCAGTCCGTAATTGGCTGGCTCTAAGGCGGGGGCAGCCAACAGGCTTCACAGAGGAGAAACAATGGCACCCACAAGGTAGCAAAGGCAACAAGGGACCTTAGCAGCGTTTTTCTGCTCCTTTTATCTCACTAGCCAGACTACCAGGATTGCCAAACCAATCCCTCACTTCTACTGGGTTAGTAATCACACACCTGTAATCCTAGCATCACACATTTCAGATTTAGCTACCTTAGAAAAAGACTGTAAAGGTACAAGATCCCAGTAATGAATGTAACTGTACTGTATACCTAGAATGTACCAATAAACTCAATAAAAAGAAAAAAAAATAAAAAAGACTGCATGAGGCTTTGGTGGGACATTTGGACACACGAGCCACAACAAAACTTATGGGCCAGTTGTATTTGTAACATACACACACATTTAAATACATTTAATGGTCTCGACAGCGCATTTCTGGAAATCTTGAGCCTGAAAGAATTTCATTCTTTAGTTCCATAATATAGATATTTGGAAAAAAGCTCAATCTTGATATTGTTCAGAATATCATTGTTTTTATTATGCTAGCAAAATTAAAGGTAGAATTTGAAGCACTAGTGAGAAAATTACTGACTTTGGCTTTTACTCTAAAATAGAGTTGTGTAATTCCCTCTGTGTGAGACAAGGACCCTGCTGTCTTGGTGACAGAAGAGAGGGTGAGAAATGAGGGGATCATTTCCTCCCGTTTGTTCTTTGGGATTCTCCAGATACTCTTTTCTGGTGCTATGAATATTTCTAAATGAGAGTGTCTGAGGCAGAATTCATATCCACCTGCTGGTTTGGGGAACAGAATAGTCTTGGCCTGAAACAAAGACTGCAAAATACATTGACTGGTGATTCAATATTCCTTATGTTTTATTTTATCTCAGTGAAGAAATCTTGCCATCTCCAGAAAGTGTAAAGTGCATTTCTCTAACGACCTTAACTAGATAATTTTTGCGCATGCTATAGAATCTTTCGTCCCGTGAGCACTGCTCAGGACAGAACTGTAACCAGAAGATGCAACAATAAATGCTAGCAAAGTCCTTAGAAATCAGAATTAGGCCCAGGGACTTATCTCCTGCCTCTCAGCCTGTGATAGAGACTCTAGACTTGTCATCATAAAACTGCACGAGGAAGGAGCTGATGAGTGTCACTGGCGTCATGTACAAAGCCATGGAAGAGAAGTTAAGACACTCCATTTTCCACTCTATTCAGCAATACTTTTCTCTGTAAATGTGAAGAGTAATGAAAATGTTGGGGTTCTTAGAAATTTTTATTTATTTCAAGGTTTCTTATTATGTTTTCTAGCTATTGCTTCTTAAAAATGGAATATCAGTTCTAAAAAATCAATCTGAAAAGTGCTCTAGGGCAAATAATTTTGAAATCTAACCTTAGTAAGGGACCCAAAGCTAAGTGATTTAACATTAAACAGGGCTCTGCACACTGGGAGTGCTCAGAGACTTCGGTGATTACATCGTGACACTCCTCTGAAGGGAATCTGATGTGCCATTTTCCCCACCCATGGTTGACTATATAACTATTTTTAAAATTAAAAACCTTGAAAGACCATATTCCTAAGGACACACGTTTATATGGCTGATGTAAAATTTTTAACTTCTCAAGAAGGAAATGGAGAGCTAGAAAGGTTTAAATGACCTGCCTGAGGTTCCAGAGTGACCAGATGACAACAAGATGACTACAACTCCATTCTCCAGTTAAAAATTTCAGTCTTGGGCCGGGGATTTAGCTCAGTGGTTTCACCACCTGCCCACTTCACAAGTACAAAGTCCTAAGTTTGATTCCTGGTACAAAAAAAAAAAATCTGTCTGGTACACTTTACTGTTCTTCCGAACTTTGTTGAGCTATACTTTCTACAGTTGTAAAATGGGGAAAATAAAAAATTTTCTAATTTCTTGGCCCAGACACTAGGAGAATCAAATGGAAAACAAAATGTGGGAAAATTCCCACAAAGCAGTTAGCCTGGTTTTATAATTGGTGGTTATTATATAGTTTTGGAAAATTATCCAGTTTTAAATCATTTACTGTTTGTGAGAATCAGTTTTATTCTCCCCAACACATTGTATGACGTGTGAGTTTGTGTGTGTGTATGTGTGTGTGTGTGTGTATTGAGAGGGGATTTGTAGAGGTGGAGGGAACTAATGGAGAAGCATCAGGATGCCCAAGGTCCTTTTAAAATTGTATTTTTAATTCTTTGCTTACATATGTGCTCTCCGGGTTGTGAGGGACCCTGTATTGTTGTTTTTCTTTCTTTTTTTTTTCAATTTTATGGGAATTGTAACTAAATAGAATCAAAAGCTGATAACAAAAGGTTCTGAGCATTCCAATTCTGAGCCCAGCCCTCTCCTATAAAGGTTTCTCAGAGGTCTTATTTCAGCTGGTCCAGCCTTGCAACCACTTTTTGTCCTCATAGTTAAGTCAAAACCTAAATATTCACCTACTCTATGATCTGTTTTCTCTTATCCTATGTATTTACCCAAGGAAAACAAAAAATAAATGGATATATTCATACTACTGCTGGCACATGAGTGTGTACTTCAGCTTTATTTGTAATATCCCCAAACTGGAATCAATCTAAGTATCGATCAGCAGATTAAGGGATCAACAGTCCATGTTATATCCATACAGTAGAAAAGCAGTAACAATAAACAGAAATAACAGCCCTGAAGCCCACAACAATGTGGATACATCTCTCAGTAATGCTACTGAATAAAAGAAGCCACATAAAATACACCATGTAACGCACTACTATATTTCTACAATATTATAGAAAGTTGGTTTTTTTTTTTGGTTTTTTTTGTACCAGGGATCAAACTCTGGTCCTTATACTTGTGAGGCAGACAGTGGAACCAAAATTATAAAAAGTTTGTTAATCTCTAGTAACAGAAAGCAAACCAATAGATGTCTGGAGATAGCAGGAGCCAGAGGGCCAGGAAAGAGAAATTATGGAGGCAGAAGGAATTTTCCAGGGACTCTGACGTTTGTTAACTTGATTCAACTAAGTTTGCTAGTGTGAAACTAATGAAAATGGATCACACTGTACACTTAGTGTGTGCAGCTGGATTGTTTGACATTTATAGGTCAATAAAATTATTTAAAGAGTGCAAAAAGGACTAAACTTTCTTTGTCAAAAGTAGGAGGCTCATCTGAGAAGAGTGCTACATGTTTTTGAATGATAAAACTTGAACACTCTCCTCTTCCCCAGGATGGCACTGCCCATATGATTTCCAGTAAGGGTTACACACTTGTGCCTTTCAGAAAAACCCCAGTGCCATAGGGGCCTCTTCTTCCCTGTTCTGGCAGACACGTCTCTCCTCTTCCCCAGGATGGCACTGCCCATATGATTTCCAGTAAGGGTTACACACTTGTGCCTTTCAGAAAAACCCCAGTGCCATAGGGGCCTCTTTTCTTCTTCCCTGTTCTGGCAGACACAGTGTCTATGAAACAGAACTGTTGATTCTCTTTTTCTAAATGCTTTCTCTATGAATTACTGCAGTGAGTATACAGAGGCAGCTCTTAGCAATTAGTTTTCTGGTGTGCTCCCAGTTCTAACCTTTTGTCCTGTGAAATTTCATTGTTGCTCAGATGCTCTTGAGCGGCTTTGTCCAAGAACAGTTTTTTCCAGTAGCACCCAAACATAAAAGAGCTTCTAGTTCTCAAAGGGTTGACTCAGGGCTACATTTTCTTGTTAATTGACATACTTACTGAGTATCATCAGATTTCAGAAATTCTGTTGAAAGTACCTATTTTCCACTTTTATATGATGTTCTCGGTATGGGAGCGCAAACAATATAGAGACTTTGTATAGCACACTGACAACATATTTGTATTTGTATTATTTGCTGTACATTTGAAATTAAATGCATCATTTTAATAAAACAATTTTAAAATCATGAAGAACGAGATTTTATTTTTTTGTTCATATTCTGCTAGACAGAATATACTAAACCACACCTGAAGAGAAACGTTAACACTAACAAAACCTACTACAGGAAAACAATTTAGCAAAGCCCAGAAAGGCAATGAAAATTTAAAAAAAGCAAAAGATTAGGGGACAAAGAGTTAACTTTAAGTCTTGGCTTTGCCATTAATTAATTCTGAGCCCTGTAGCAATTACTCATCTTCTACAGGACAAAAATTCTTCATCTGCTGAGTAAAAGGCTCTGATAAATATTCCAAAAGTTACTTCTACTTCTCCACTAAGGATTAATACTTTCCCTATAACATAAAACAGAACAGCTAGAAAAGTCACACCATGCTTAATTTTAGGTCTCTTTTAATTATACCATCCTACATAACTAAAAGTTGTCGACTTACATCATGTAGGGTGAGAAAAGGTACCCTTTCTAACTTATATTTCAATAGCAAGGTTCTTATATCATTTGGTAGCATGCAGCACAAGTTATTTATACTAGTGTTTCTTTGTGCACTTTTAAAACATAGAGGCCTTGTAGCAAATACACTAGCAATATCATGTGTGGTATCTAACTCTGTCCATCAGGGACAGTTGAAGTAATTTGAGACAACTGTCTGGATTTCATTGCCAGAATGGCATTTGCTTTGGGAATGATAAAATAAAGATGGGAATGCCTATGAAAGGGCAGCTGAGTGGATATTTTAATTAGACAACTTCAGGCTTGAAATAATATCATTATCTTGGCAATTTGGGAACACTGGTTAACAATGCAATGTCGGAAGCTTGGAACTGATTTTGTAAAATTTGTTATATGGTGTTATGTGTATGTGCTGCACAGACTCCAAAAGATTTATATAGTCTCATCTATTGTTATTCCTGTCACATATTATTAAAATAAAAATTCTTTCCTTTCAATGCATATTATAACTTAGTCACTGACCATTACAGACATTTCTTTTTTTCAGTGGAATTGTAGAAACATTTTTGTGAGCACAATGACTGACATGAAATTAGGGGGGAAATGCTAGAAAGGTGATAATAGATTACTCTTCAGTGACATTCAGGGAACATTCATCTAAGTTGTTTCATCATAGCCATCAGGCATTAGAGAATGATGAAGGAGTTTCAAAATCTACCATTTTCTCTCCTGAGAATCTCTGAGGTTTGAGTTATCAGGCTCTAAAATCCTTCCTTGTGTCCCTCCTTTCTTGCTTTGCTATTGTTATCATTAGGGAATCTTTAAAGCTTTCGGTTTTACACGACTGTTCTCCAGAACGTCTCAGGTGGGAATCGCCACCCAGGGGATCTGAAGCACTGTCCAAGTGTCACCTCAGATGCGCCTTCTCTCCTGTTGTCCCCTGGCTGCTTCTTGGTACCGGTGCTGATGGAGACAGCTTACTTTGGAGAGCATTGCTTTTTGTGTATTGTTCAAAGGAACCCTTTTAGTCACAGTACATGTAAAAGAAGACTTTGGAAATTAATTTATTCCTGGGTAATGAGGCTGCCAAGACAAGATCAAGGTAAAAGCCAAGCTTATTTTTCTTAACAACAACAACAACAAAAAACAGAGGCAATGGGAGCCTGGCTTGCTCTCCAGGCTCCGCTGCACCTTCCCCTCTCTAGTGGACGTCTCCTCTTTCATCCATCCGACATCACTTACAGCTCCCACCCATTACTCCCTGCCTCTACTCCTCTGTAAATGCACATAGCATGTTGGTAATTCTACTCTTCCTCTTTTGCTTTCTCTCCCAAGAATTCTGACTTGTCCTCCAAGGTTTAACTCAGATGTCTGCTCTTGAAACAGAATTCCTACCCTGAAAGCCATCACCATCCTTAACTAAGAAAGATGTGTGTGTGTCTAACTCTCTGTACCCACCTTACATATATGAGAATCAGAGGACTTGTCTTCCTGAATGTTAATTATCTCTGTAAAGATCTGCATCGCCTAAGCAGTCATTTTCTTTGGAAGTGAGACTGTGCATTTTTTCATTTCCAGAACGATACACATAGAGGGCCCTTTGTAGCAACCCAGTTGGTTTTAGATGAATCAATTCACGAATGAATGACCTAACTAGTGAAATTAGTCTTCATCTGGAGAAGAGAATTCTAATAGTCACAGGAGAGGAATCTATACATCCTAAAATACTGTCATTACCATTACCATTAATCTTTAATAGCTATTGACAATAAGTGCCAAGCCATATTTAAGGTTGTATATTTGTATCATGTCATATAACCCTGGCAAAACCTATGTTACAACACTTTACCTATTCTCATTTGGCATGTGAAAATCTGAGGCAAAGAGAAACTAGGTGACCTAAATAATCTTGGGCAGAAAAGGAGGGAGCCGTTCACACTGGATAAGTATAAACTTACCGATAAATTTACAGCCCACATTCTGACTACTGCAACTTAGACTTCCTAGCCAGCTACTGAAGAGAAAGAAAGAGTGTAACTCCATTATGTGAGGACAAACATGGCAGATATCATGAACTTAATAATGACCCTAGATGATCTCTTCCACAGGATCTAAAGGGTAAAATCCCATTAAATGGCAATGACTTTTACTTGTATAGGAAAAAAAAAATCATTTTTGAACAATTAGCACTATCTGATAACAAACGGAAAGAGCTAGCTCTGAAGTCACATGTTTGTAAGAGACTGAGGTAGCAAGAAATTTAGGGGCTGGAACTCACGCCCTGAATAAGAATTAGGCACCAGTTAGTTGTCAGCATTTGTGCAGTGTAGCTATGCTCTGGCCAGCCCTATGTTAAGATATTGTAGCTATAATATAAAACTTGTCAAATAAGGTGACAACACTTTCCAAGAATCTAGACTCCATTCAGAACCAAATAAAAATTTTTTTTAACAGTAGGATATAACACACTGTGGAAAGCACACAACAAAAAGATAAAAGTTTCATTCATCAAGCAATCTTGGATATGATCATTTAGTCTTTCTGAGCTTCAGTTTCTTGAGCTATCAGTGAGGGATAAAAATAGCTTCCCTACTTTGAATATGTAGGTATCAACCATGGTTTTTGAAAGTATTAAAAGTGTGGTAAAAGTATAAATGATTATTAAAGAGATATGAAAGATAGCTAAAGTTATTAAGCAACCATCATGCTAGATGCCTGTACAGTTTTTCTCTCTATAACTATCACCAGCTACGAGACTCCTTTAATTTTCCCAATGATTCAAACATCCCTGTATATGTGTCCCACTCTCATGGTCTGAAAGTATTGGCTTATGCCATATGAACTGGTAACATCTCCTGGATGATATTTTTGTACTTTCAGTCATTATATAAAATGCAGCTGGGGCATAGCTTCATGGTCAATTGCGTACTTAGCATGTACAAGGCCCTCGATTTGAGACAGAAACAAAACAAAAAAAACAAAAGCACAGCACACACACAGACCTGATTACTTGAAATTCTTAACTTGCTGAGTTCAGAGCCACGTTAGGCATTTTAAGGTTGAAAGTGTGGAAATCATTGTCATTCTCTTTCCTTCACAGTCACACCTGCTCAGGACAGCATCGGCTGACCATGGGCAGCAGTAGCAGTTGTTTAAGTAATGATATTCCCAGGAATACTTGTACGGTCAGCACTGGACTATGTTTTCATCTCAGCAGCAGGCAACGTTGCTCAAGGGAAGAAAAATTCCAATCCTTAAGTTGCACAGATAAATTTGACAAAAAAAAAAGTTTCCCTACAAATTGGAAAATTATCAAACAAATTTCACATGGAATTAGAGAACAAAATAGCACTCAGAATAAATGAGAAAAGGCAGAGAAGATGCTAAAAGAAAGAAAATGATAAGAAGCCAAATGAGAAAATAGAGGAGTTCTGGAGGAGAAAAGAAGAAAGAATGGGGTAAAGAAGGGAACAGATTCCTACAGGTGAAGAAAAGCACAAGTCTTCGGTCCCTATTCTGTTACACAGATGATGGGATTCCCTGAACACCACTGCTCTCCTAATTTCCAGAGATGGATTAGCAAATTAATATAAGCTAAGCATAAATTTGCTGACTGTGATGGTGCGGTGTCACCTTGGACCTCATCAGCATTGCTAAACACCATCTATAACCTTTCCATTATCACTGAGGGTCTGCTCAGCACCAGTCCCAACTGCTCCAATAATTTCAATTACTTTCCCTGACAAATTTTATGTTTCATGTATTTTAGTGGCCTGATAATTATGATTTCTCTCATTTCTCGCTATCGAGCTTAATGGGTTCCAGCATGAGTGTGCAGTTTCAGAAATGAAGTTCCACTTGAATTCACAAGTTATTATCTACTTTCATTAATGGAATTGGAAAAGAGAAAGTGGAGAAGAGATAAAGAATGAGGAAGAAGGAAGAGATGAGTGAACAGGAGAAGAAAAAAAAAAAGGAGAGAAAACAAAGGACCAGGATTGAAGAATAAAAATCAATCATATGGTTAATAAAAGCCAGAGTATAAATAGAACACAAAATGAAAAATATGCAGATGATCCTCCTTTTTAATAAAATATGCACCAAATAGGTTATTTCGATTACTAGACACATGACTGGTGAAGAAGAAGTGTGTTAAAAAATTCCAGGCTTTGAAGTTAAACTAAGTTGGGTTTGAAGATGCTTTCTCTCTATGTGGATAAAAACAATGACTACAAGACTAATTTTGTTTCCTTCTTTTTAATTTCTCTTCTCTGTGTGTGTGTGTGTGTGTGTGTGAAAAAATGGCAATTATATTTAAGAATTCTTGCAATTCAAGTAAACTGGCCTTTAGAGGTTGTTGAGCTGGAGGCAGAGAAGTATGTAAAGTTTAGTTTTCCTGAGCATTGACTCAATTTTCTTCCTACATTCATGAGACTATGACTTTACTCCCACAACCTATTATAAAGCATGGCAGTGCACAATTTTGAAAAGATTCCCATCAATGGAAGTCCCAATGAAGAAGATTATTTGCACTAATTCTAAATGACTATTACGGAAGCCTTTAAGAGGAAAAAAATTGTGACATAGCCAAAGGTCAACAGGGTCAGATCCATTAAACTTCATGAAGCCAATGTCACCAACATTGTTGTTTCACTGTTAGGGAAAGATATGATGTAACAGGTTCTGATTTGTCCTGCTCTGTGATTTTTGTTCAAATAACTGGAAACTTTATATGACTAACAGTGGGTTTATGCATGTTAACTTTTGCAACCAATTTTTTTTTATCTACTTCAAAAGTTATAGCTGGAAAAAGGAAGACATAAAAAGGTGAAAAAGCAACAGCTTTTGCCGTGAAGAAGCTGACAATCTAATAGACTATGCAAATATGTGTATTAGAAAATGCGTATCATAGATGCTATAAGATTTTCACATACCATTACGAAGACATTAAGAAGAAAAATGTTACACTTAGAAATATTCACTTCTAAAAAGGGGCCAGCTCTTAATCTAGATCTTCAATTTTACTACTTCAGGTATCAATACGATACATGACAAAATAAAAGTAAGAGTTCTTCCCTATGTCTCAGAAAATATGCTGCATAGGTGGTTATATAAAGCCCTGTATTACAGGCATGTGATATTACGAAATGATAAGATTTACGAAGAAAGAAAAACATAGAAACATATTGAATTTAAAACTTTAAAGGTAACAACATATATTATAATTAATAATAGTCAATATGGAAATGGCTGAAATGATAATCACTTTAAATGCCTTTACCTTATTTCTACTGCCAAAAATATACTATTTATCTCAAATGATCCTAAGAGTGACCCCTGAAAAATGGCTCACTTGCAGATGTAAAATGAAGTCCAATTGGTGCTTAAGTTAATACAGACTGAAGAAAAATAACTTTGAATAATGTACCCACCCATCAACATGTAACCAAGCTTTACACCAAACTCTCATCCTTCATTTCAGTGGCATATCTCCACCCACAGGTAGAAAAAAGCCACTTATATTCTGACAATGGAGCATTAAAACCATTAAGCTTTCTGTTCAGCAATAAGCAAGCACAGTGAGCTAGGAGGATGAATGTAGAACAAAACTCACTCAGTGTTGACCTAAACTCAGTGTTTGAAAGACTGCCTTCAAATGTAGTTCTCTTAGCCTTGGCTTTCAGAGAAAGCATGCTCCTATTCATCAGCTATGTGGATCTCTGTTCTAATTTATGCATTTTTGAGGAGTACATGAGGGAACAAGATTTGTAAGGCGATATTGCTTTCAGCATCCTCTTTCTTTGGAGACACAAACAGACATGCGA
Organism: Fukomys damarensis; assembly: GCF_012274545.1. Taxonomy (NCBI): domain Eukaryota; kingdom Metazoa; phylum Chordata; class Mammalia; order Rodentia; family Bathyergidae; genus Fukomys; species Fukomys damarensis. The sequence continues at coordinate 61,218,744 of NW_022900936.1, forward strand.
ATAATTATATTAATTAAGTGAGTGAGTGGCAAGAGCTCAAGGGGGCAGCTTCTTGGATAGGTCAAATTCCATCTGGGTCTGCTGTCAAGGGAAGGGAAAGTTTTCACATCCAAAGAAAGTACTCTACATAAACCGCTGTTCTCAAAGTTAATTGATTATTTAAGTATATTACTGTTCATCTTATAACTTACTTGTTGAGTGTCCCTGAATTATTACTTGACTGGAACTATGTCACTGGCCCACAAAAAGTTTTGACAATGGTTTAAAAAAAAAAAAATCTAACTGGTACTAGCTCTAAAGACTCTCGTGACTGAGATTTATTTGAATTTTGTTTCTCTTGGTCAAAAGTCTATTTTATCTCAGCAGGGCCATAGAATTCCAGATTATGAAATTTGACATAGTTGACCTTCTAGCCTCATTACCTTATATAATGGCTTACTTTGCCTCAGTTAGTCTTGACAGAGAAGCTCCTGAATGCTAGAACAGAGATAAAAATGAGAAAGAACCAAAGAGGACCTAGATTTTCCATGCTCAGAAATCATCAGTCCATTGTAGCTTCCCGTGGAATCCCTGGCCCCCAAACCCAGTGATCACCCATAAATGCAGTATCTCAGGGCAAATTCTAAGGTTTCTCTGATCTACTAGAATGCTTAAAAGTACAGTCTCAGTTTCAGTGCCTACTCTTTTTCTGGTTCAACTGCATTCATAATAATATACCAAAACTAAAAAGAAGATAGCTATTTAGTAAAGAAGATTCCACAGCTCATAAAATAAGTTCTAATATGTTTTAGTCCATAGAACTGGCTCACTCTTATGGTTAATTTAAAATAAAATATAAGCTAAAATTCATTTTTTAACTTTTAAAATTATGTCTTTAATATTTTTTAGACCTTGGTGTAATGCTCAACATTGTAGAGGTATTTTAATAAGCACCTACTAAAAATAAGGAGTACATTGAAAGGTTACTCAATATAGTCATGATGTATAGAGGATATATGTATGATATAAACAAAAATATATAGAGGATATTAAAAGTTGGTGGGACTTAGGAGTCCCCAGTATCTGCCTCTGCCCCTTGGTCCCAGTCTCCATAGTCCCAGTATATTAACGAGTGTTGTAAAATAATATTTGTCATATGAAATAATATTTGAAGCTTTCATTAAAGGCTCATTATATGCCAGGAACTTTGCATAATTTAGGTCTAATTTACACCAACATTTATTTGTCACCAAGATAACAAATTGAGAGGGTTCAAGCCACTTGCCTAGGATTCCCAATTCAAATTCATAAGTTACAAGGATTTGAATCTATGCAAATCTGAGTCCAAAACTAAGGTTTTCTTCCTTTTTCTTTTTTCTTTTTTTTTTTTTGACAAATTCCTATTTGTAAGACTTTAAGTTTTTTTTTTCTTTGCAGTACATACTGATTTCATTTACCGTAGGGAACTGGTACAGTGGGCATAACACTGATCTCATATCCCTACCACCCCCAGCAAGACTTTTAAAGATCAGAAGAACTCAAAATGTAGCTCTTTCTTCCAGCTAAGTGGCTACTATCAGGTTGTCTAACCCACCATTTTTTCCTCTACAAAATAAGCCTAAAGTTTTTGGAAACACTAAAATGCCACCTTTTGCATCCTTTTGATCCTTTTGCACTAAAAGATGTCCTGCTATTATCAGGGGTGGAGAAGGAGCAAATTTGACAATTGGCTAAGTTCACAGGAGAGGCATCCAGTTAAATGACAATTATGGTGCAAGATAAACTTGGACTATGGAATTGAAATCAGAGATGTTTTGATTATAGTGCCATTCAATAGAAATAAGGTCGTCCTTAGACATCCCCTGGGGACTAAATCCAGGGCTACCCTCTCCCTAGGGGTAGCAGTCCTGAAATGCTCAGGACTGATATAAAATGGCACACAGCCAATAGACATCTCCCATTGATTTTAAATCCTCTTTAGACCACCTGTAATACCTAACGCAATGTAAGTATTATGTAAATAGGTATATAATGTTTAGGAAATGAGGATAAGAAAACAGTTTGTGTTCAGTACAGACACAGTTTTCAGTTTTTGAACATATAAATATGAATATAACTATCCATGGATGGTTTGAGGTAGAATAAAAGAAATAAAAGATGGGCAGAAATGACAGGGAAATCATAACTAAAACTTGTACTTTGAAAAAGACCACAATTTCCAGCACCCAGATGAAGTTGCCAAGGCAATCCATATCAGCATTCCTTTACTTATCCACCACACCCCAAATTCCTCCAAAACACTAAAAATTCATAAAGTGCTTTAATTGACAGAGTAAAAAGCAAGAGATAGATCCTAAGATAAAGAAACATGTTAGGAAAATCCCCCCACCCTGAAGAACAACTTTCCATACCTATAAATGGGCTAGTATCATTCTTGGAGGTGAGCCACCTTCACCAGTCACCTACCCTGCAAGAAAACCATAAATGTTCCCTGTTCCAGGAAATGAGTCTCACTTCTCTGAGTGCCCACACTGCACTCCTGAATGCTTCCTAAAATGTTTGCCCAAGAAACCCTACTGGTCCCTCGTACCGATGTGTCCTAGAATTTTTTTTTTTTTTGCTTGACAAGCGTCAGCAAATCCGCAAAGTTTTACAAAAGACTACGTTAGGTTCTATGTTCCAGCTTTGGGGACCTCTCAGACCCAGCCTGGTGACAGGCTGAATAGGCAGATGCAGAACCTGGAGACTTGGAGTATCCTCTATATAATGCAGGCCAGGGTTAAAGACTGTCATGAGTAATTTAGTATTTCCCATTGATCACGTGTGAAATGAACAGGTGAGAATAATTTAAACAATGTGCTGTATATAATTTAAATCATATGTTACATAATTTAAATACTAATATTCCAGTACTTTTAAAGAATTAACATTTCAACAAATAAACAATGTAAAAAAAATGACGATGTATTTTATCTTTCTCTTTCATTCAAATATTTGGTGTGTTTCACATTGAAAACATAGACTTATTCCAAATGACCACATTTCTGGTGTTCAATAGTAACATGTGGCTAGAGTTTCTCTTAATGGATTACATAACCTTAAGGGTTTTAAGAAGGGAACTTCAACAGAGGAAATGGTGGAAGGGATGTTGCAATAAAATGCACTCCTTTCAGAGAGCAGTGATTGCAATATAAACATGAATGTGCTGATAGTTGGAAGAGAATTAAACCTACATCTGCTGAGAGGGAAGGAAGGGGCTAAGATAGTCAGAGACCACTGTAGGGACAAAAATTTATGTTTTAGTACCTTAAAATTTTGGGTCAGATCCCTACTCAGCTCTGCAAAGAGGTTTAGTAAACGTGGGGAGTGACTATCTCTGAAATATGCTGATACAATGTCAATTATCTCTAAATTTACACAAAGTATCTCATCTTCCTTCAAGGCTGTGGACATAGAAAAAAGAGACTTACAGTATTTAAAACCTCCTTTTCCAAAGCCCCTGGATAGAGTGCCTTAAAGTCTCCAGTCTTTGCTTGAACCTGTATTCATTATGGATTCCAGCAGAACTTGCATAAAACAGACTGCTTCCAAACAAAAGTAATCATTTTATGGAGAACAGATTGGTCTCTCACAGGAAGATCCAATTGGCCTCTCATGTGGTAAGGATTCTTTGAAAACTGAAACTTGTTTTAGTACCTTAAAATTTTGGGTCAGATCCCTACTCAGCTCTGCAAAGAGGTTTAGTAAACATGTGGGGAGTGACTATCTCTGAAATATGCTGATACAATGTCGATTATCTCTAAATTTACATAATGTATCTCATCTTCCTTCAAGGCTGTGGACATAGAAAAAAAGAGACTTACAGTATTTAAAACCTTCTTTTCCAAAGCCCCTGGATAGAGTGCCTTAAAGTCTCCAGTCTTTGCTTGAACCTGTATTCATTATGGATTCCAGGAGAACTTGCATAAAACAGACTGCTTCTAAACAAAAGTAATCATTTTATAGAGAACAGATTGGTCTCTCACAGGAAGATCCAATTGGCCTCTCATGTGGTAAGGACTCTTTGAAAACTGAAATTGAGATGATGATCAACCAGACCTCAAGAAGTCCATAAAAGCTGGTCCCTTCCCTTCCTTGACAGTCTGGACTTATCCTCTCTCAGAACTGTGTTCCCTTCACTGCTGAAGCTGGAATCCCTTCCCATCTTTTCCTACTTTCTAATTCTGCCTAATAAGTCAGTCTGTGCCTCGCACAGATATGTCCTTAAATATTTTTCTCTAATGACACACCAAGGATCTGACTTGCCAAGGAGAGGTCCCTAACTTCTCTTTAGAGAGATCTCCTAGGATCCTATTTGGTGACAGGGCCATAGAATGGTATGGAGAAGAATAAAGTGGGCAGGAAAACAAGCACTGGTAGAGCAGACATGTTACATCCATTGTCCAACACTAATTTAAAGAAACTTACAATTCTTTCCATTACACAGAGAAGAAACTTTTTTTTCTAATTCTGCCTAATAAGTCAGTCTGTGCCTCGCACAGATATGTCCTTAAATATTTTTCTCTAATGACACACCAAGGATCTGACTTGCCAAGGAGAGGTCCCTAACTTCTCTTTACAGAGATCTCCTAGGATCCTATCTGGTGACAGGGCCATAGAATGGTATGGAGAAGAATAAAGTGGGCAGGAAAACAAGCACTGGTAGAGCAGACATCTTACATCCATTGTCCAACACTAATTTAAAGAAAGTTACAATTCTTTCCATTACAGGGAGAAGAAACTTTCTACCTTCTACTGTTCCACGAATCTGTGCCTAATCAAAATCAATAGTTTGTATTTATCTTATTCTCACTGCCTGTAGTCAAAAAGAAAAGAAAAAAGTCTAATCTTACAGCTGCCCTGAGTCCATGTTGCTGAATGGAGGCTGACCCAGAGTGGAGTTGAAAAGGGCGAGGTGGAAGGAGAGTGGAAAGCTTGAAAAGGACTGTGTTTCAAAGGCTGTAGGTACAACCCGCAGGCTTTAAGGTGCTAATGAAGGCAGGAAGCCAGGCCTCAGGCAGCTGTTGTACCTTACCTTGTTATTCTAGGGACATCTACCTGCTGCTCTCTTGGTGCTGTTGAATAAGTGTTATTTTCAGTTAAAGATCATTGCTGAGGGGAGAGAAAAACCAAATGAGCTGGAGAGTAATAGGACCATCTTTAAAAGTGGAATCGAGGGGCCGGGAATTTAGCTCAGTGGTTCCAGCGCCTGCCTTGCAAGCTCAAGGACCTGAGTTCGATTCCCCCACCACAAAAAAAAAATAAATAAAAGTGGAATCGTAATGAATTCTCATTTCTATTTGAATATGTTGCTGAGGGGAGAGAAAAACCAAATGAGCTGGAGAGTAATAGGACCATCTTTAAAAGTGGAATCGAGGGGCCGGGAATTTAGCTCAGTGGTTCCAGCGCCTGCCTTGCAAGCTCAAGGACCTGAGTTCGATTCCCCCACCACAAAAAAAAAATAAATAAAAGTGGAATCGTAATGAATTCTCATTTCTATTTGAATATGTTTTTGTTCTTTATTTCCTAACTCACAGGAATTGTAAGAGAGTTCAAAGATGATTATTTTCATTTGTTCAAATATTTCTTCATCATCTTTTTTTATTTTCCTAGTGTGTGGAGGGAGGGCAGGGGATCTATTAAGTGCCAAACTCTACTTCAGCCTATGATGAAAGAGTACTAAAAAAGCGGAAAAATATTTTTAGGTTTATTTGCTGATATCCCTATAACAAAGAGCACTGCACAAAAACACAAATTTATTTAATCTGTTTTGCCTGACACAGACACCCTCATAAAGAAATGAAGAAAAAAGGGCACTGTTAAACCTGTACGTATGTATGCTAGTTTAAGGATGCGAGGACAGTCTTCATGAACTTGGGTGATCTAGGATGTGTATTCTTGGAAATCAGATAAGACAAAATGGGTGTAATCACATGGTAATAAACTGGAAAATAAAACTTGGCAAAGGCTGTTTTTCAAATTCTTCTCCATGTCCTTTCATTTTGACACATAAGAACGTTTTTCTCCTCTGGGTACAAGGAGGGCATCTCTCATATGATGCTCCAATGCCTGTATCAGAGAAAGGCCAAGAAATCAGCCTTAGGTTTTATGATTTGTTTAGTTGTCATGATTTGAGAAAGTCAGACAGATCTTTTTGCCCAAATTGTTTCACACATTCTTTCATCTTAAAATATTTAAATCGTAAGGAGGTATTTTTGGAGTAGAATGTCCTAAACTCTATCAGTATTTGGGGAAAGGCTGCTAATGATTTCTGGACCCACACTTGTTCTTAGAAGTGCAACTAGAATACATTTCCTAACTTTCTTTGTGTTAAGTGTGGATATAAGTCCCAGTACTAGCCAACAGACTGTGGGAGAAAGTGTTACATTACTACTGCCATTAGTGATTTTTCCATGATTTGTTCTCTACTACAGTGACCTTGGGAGCTGCACAGGGAGGTGGTAGAACTGTCACCAGATGGAGTCTGAAGAGTTCCCTCAGACAGGAGAAAGGGATCTCAACTTGCCCTCAGCCCATCCCCCATCCCCACCCTACCCCCTCCTCCACTCCCACTGTGGGGTAGACCTACCAGCTTTTGTTTCAGAAAAAAGTGTTTCAGGTTGCACTGGTGGAAAGCATAGCGAGACGTATGAAGCAGAATCAAAGAAGAATGGAGAAAAGAGTGTGGATACTCCGGGGAAGTCTCATCATTACCTGGGTTTGGGTTTTATGTGGTCTTGGGGGTGTCCTCAAGATGGATGATCTAGGATATTTACTCTAAGTGTGTGTCAGGTTACCTACTAGTGCATTAGGTTAGAATGCAAATCATTTTCATGTGCTTGAAGTTCACAGATATGGTACCCCATTAATAGTGTTACTTCCTTGAGGATGGAAGTCTGTGAATTTATGAATCCTGTAGTGTAGAAAGAAAAGCACGGTCCAGATTTAAAGATTTGTTTTATATTTTAAAACTCTTAGGAAATTGGGGCTGACGTGACTAGAAAGGGGGAAATAGCATAATCTTGGATAAATGAGATTGTGTCCTGAAGGTGTAGTTTTCTTAAAAGTTTAATTTTAAAACTACAAATTTTCTTGTCTCCTTTCTACCTGTCTTTATTTCGGCAACCCTATCTCAGGACCACATAGTAGACGATAATAATTTAAATATTGTTTTAGATTTAAGTGAAGATAGGAGTAGACTTCTCTACCACGGAGTTTAGTACTACCTTAATTAAGAGAAGCCTGCACAGAAGATTCACTCTATGATCTTGCATTCTAATGGAAGATAATCAATGAGCAAATCACATAAGTGTAGATGTTTGGCTTGTATATGAAATGTTAACCTACATGCAGAAGAGGCCCACATCACTGTTTTTAGGTTTAAAGCTTCAAACTGCTGATTGAACAAAATAATTTATAACTTTCGGATATAACATGGGTTTTTGATTTTGCCTTTTATTCTGGCTCACCTCCTACTTTGCAACATATACATGTACTTTTTTTTTTAAATCAAATCTATTTTCTGAAATAGTGATAGACTCCATGGTATGTGAAACAAGAAAAATGACACTATTCCAGTTCAGTATTCTTTTCATTGTACAAAAAGTCACTGGTGAAAAGATGTAAATGTATCCCTTTCTGAGTAATACAAAACACTGGTTGATGTTTTAATTGTCTCCTATGAGTGAGAATAGAAATGCTGAACACACAGACTACTGGTGGAACAGCAGCATGACAGAAAGTTCTGAGATCTATTTCTAATTACCTGATGTTAACTACTACGGTAGCTATTTCTAGGGTCTCAGTTTCCTCGTCTCCAAAGCTGGAAGCTTGGGCGAACTGATCGTTTTACCAGCTTCCAACTTCTACACTTCAATCTCTTTGGTGGAACCAGGGCCAGGGGTGGGGGCTGGGTGTGAAGAAAAGGGCAGAAGCATGGGTCAAAGGCAATGTTTCAGAGACATTGCCAAAAATGGAAAAATGCTTTACAGGTTCAGGTGATAACCAGGACACTCAGTCTGTGATCTCTGACTTTCAGTTAGTGGCCTAACAAATCATCTAGGAAAAGGAGACTAGAGAGACACTGGAAATTCCAGGTAACGCAGAGATTCTGTTTGAAGTATCCAAAGAACAGGAGACTTCTGCTTCAGTTGACCCTCATGCCTCCGAAGCAGATATGTATGTGTATATTTGTGTATACATGTTTTTGAAACCGGTCCCCCAAAGCTCTGAGACTCTTTTGTTCTTTGAAGATTCAACCTTTCAGGATAAGAACTGTATTGTTTTTAACAGTTGGGTCTCTCTCCCCAGCTTCTGACCCCCTGCCCGGATCCTCTCTTCTCTGTGTTCTGTCTCAGGGCCTTCTCTGCTGTCTGGCTCCCGCTGTTGTGCATTATGATTTGAGGTATTTTGTGCTTTCCTTTCCTTACCATGGTGCCTTTGATTCAGATACATACAGATACATTATTGATCAGCTTTTGGCTGCTGCTCTTAGCTTGCTGGTTCTGCACTCCTAACTAACAAGCTAGTGAGAGAAGGAGAGGGAGGAGACTGCCTCCTTTTAAAAAGCAAGAGGATGAGAATCCCACAGCCTCCATTTTGGAACCTTTAAGGAATGAACCTTGCTTTCCTGCTAGGAGCTCTGCTTCTCTGTTGAAGATATTTCACTGTGCAGAGGCTGGGTGGGCCGCACACTAGACAGTGAAGGGCTGCAAGGGAGAAGGAAACAATATTATGGGAAGCATTGTTCTTTGTTCCAAGTGCAGAAGAAAAGGGCAGAAGCATGGGTCAAAGGCAATGTTTCAGAGACATTGCCAAAAATGGAAAAATGCTTTACAGGTTCAGGTGATAACCAGGACACTCAGTCTTTGGGTTTCTTTGCTAAATGTTCCATATTAAAAATCCAAGCAGCCATTTTAAACCAGATTCCCTTTTAAGCTTTATTTGATTTTTGACAGACACCTAGCAATCATGCATATTTAAGGGTTACAATATAATTTTTGATATTTGTATACATTATGTAATGAATAAATTAAGCTTGTTCTTTCTATTTTATCTGACTCTGCCTATTGGTCTTTCTTAAAACACTTTGGAGGAGAATATTTTGCTGGAGAGCTCTAATTTACCAGACACTAGAGCAACTCCATCTCTCCTTGTTAAAACGAACCAAGTTAACATCTAGTTAACATCACATAGGCTGCAGCTGAAGTCCCTGCACTCAGCACCCCCTCATCACCTTTTCTTATTCCTCACAGAGGTGACTGAAAAGCTTCAATAAAATATTTCTTCATTTAATCTTGTTTTTTTTTTTTGATACCAGGTATCGAACTTGGGTCATTGTGCTTGCAAAAGCAGGTGACAGAACCACTGAGCTAAATCCCCGGCCCTTCCTCATTTAATCTTACCTAAAACACTTCTCTCTTCAGATGTGCAAATGCCCTATTTAAAACTATTTGCTAAATTTTTAAGTGTTCATACATTTAACCTAACAACTCTACTAGTACAGCTAATCTTACAAAAGTGTGTGTGTGTGTGTGTGTGTGTGTGTGTGTGTGTGTGTGTGTGTACTCAGACATATACAGTATATAGAAGCATGACTGTTCTCACCTGAAATATCAAAACCTGGAAAAAGACTTCGGACATAGTTAGATGAATTAGTGTGCATGGATAGAGTTGAACACAATGCCTTATTTCTTACTTTGTACAGATATTGCTTTGATTTTTAAAGGGAGGAGATTATCTGAGCTTTTAGATGACAGAAAACATCTCTTTTTATTTCTATATTTCAAAATCTTTATAAGCCTTGTTTAAAAAGTGTTCTAATACTAAGGCTTTGCAGTTATATATAAATAGGATGCCAATGCTTTCCTGAATATGTTTTTTATAGAGGAAGTGAGGGAATCAAGAGGTTATAATTCCCTTAAGAGTCAGTGGAGACACAGCGGTGGAAAAGAAAGCATTTGGAAGGGAAAGGGTAATGCTAAATGACTTGCTTTTTCCATGTTGCATAGTGGCATCAAGAGGAAAATCTGCATTGGTTTAGCCCTGCACATACCTTTCCACCTCTCCTGACTCACCTCAGTGTCCTCATTTATAAAATAAAGGAATTCTGTTAGGTGATTGCGGAGGTGCCTCCAAGTTCAGAAATCTATAGGATTCTATGAAACATCATCCTTTTCCCACCACACAGTTGGCAGGACTTGGAAATGAAACAAGGGCTGGAATAGAGCTTGTCTTCTTTGCACATTTTTTTTTTCTGCCCTGCAGATGGAATTAGTTGATAAGTCTTGTCCCCCACCCGCTCCTTTTACGCTGATTGGAAGTGAGAATCAACACCCTCTACTGGATACCAGAGAGCATTTTGTATGCTGGGAAAGTCTAAACTGGCACAAAAAAGCCCATTTGACCTAACAGTCCCCTTGTGAGGGGCAGCATAGGCAGACATAGTGAATAAAACATTGTACTGAAAGAGTAGCCAGATTTTTTAAATCCCAAAGAAAGATAGAACAGTTGACATTTGGAATTTTTCAGTAGTGGTACCTTCTAGTTTATCTGACTCGGCCCACTAGTCTTCCTTAAAGCACTCCAGACCATCTGATGTTTTCTGTTCCAGTGCTACAGAGATGAAGGATGACTAACAGATTCCAGCCACTGGGGCTCACTGGCAGGAACCTTCAATGCATTGAAGCTCTTGTGTTGGGGGTATGGACAAGGACAAAGCCATACAGCTGGATGATCGCTATTTAACCATGTGACCTAGGAAATCCAGTGCAATTTGAGAAACACTTCCTTAACCTCTATTAGGCACTTCTAAACATTAGATATTCATAGAAAAAGGAGCTACCTAGAGGAAGGTATGGTACTAAAGGAAAAAGAATGCACAGGTTTGTTGCTGCAGGATATTTCCTGACCGAGGTGGAAGGCCATTTAGCCTCAGAAAAAAAATCCTTTTAGGAGCACCTTAAAGACAGGTAACCATTAAGATCTTTTTCCAGCAGTTTCTGGCTTGACCTTAATAAGGAAAATATCTTCACTCCTCCCAACAACAGAATCCAGAAGCGTGCAGGGGTAGGGTGGGAAAACAAGTCACCCAGAAATCAGAGGTGAAGAAGGACACAGGAAGGGCACAGCTGGTCCTTGGAACATGGAATGATAAGGCATGGCTGAGCAGGTCAAGGTAAGGATGGGTCCTAGAAGGAAGTAAGAGGGAAGCAGAACGGGGGTATAGGGTGAGACACTTGAGGTGGGTTTTGTCTCAGATATTACTTTCCAAGCGGCCTTTTTTTGGCTTTTCCCTTCAGGATCTGGATTATAGGTAGCAGCCTCCAGTTACTGCTGCTGCAAATGTGCCTCCTTTCATTCATGGTCCCCACTTCCCTACAGCTGTCCTGAGCATGGCAAGTTTTGTCCCGCAGCCTTGGCTCAGTAGCACAAACTTTGCAACACTGCTAAAGTGCAGACGCCCTGCTGGGGTGAAGATGAATGGAAACATAGCTGGGAAATATATCACAAGCAGGTGTGAATAGATGGAGAAAAGAAAGAAAATATTTCTATCATGGAGTGATTTATACTACATTTGGACTAAGACCCACAGCCAAGCAGAGGAAGTGCCTGGAAGTCATGTGCGAAAGTGCAGATTCTGTACAGTTTTTTTTCCCTTGAAGCAATGTGCAAATTTAAATCAAATCAACAAATACTTTTAGTGATATTATTGTTCCCTCAATATTTTCATTCCTTCATTTATTGATTTTTTTTTTCTAACAGTCCGAGAAATTCTGTGTCCCACTGTTAGGGAGAAGAGGACCTGATTTTAATGGTTGACTAGTAACAGTTTACTATGAGGAAATAAATTAAGAGCTTCTGCAACTTTCCAGATTTCAAAGGGTCTTCCACCAGTGTGTAATTTCTGAGGAGAAAGATTTTGTTCTTGTTTGTTTTGTTTTGTTGTTTTGAAACCAGGCCTCACTATGTAGTTCTATTTGGCCTTGAACTCACTCTGTAGTCCAGGCTGGCCTGGAACTCACAGTGAAGCTTCCTGCCTCAGCCACAGGGCCCCTGCATTAAGCTATACACGAGCATCCCTAACCCTTTAATTTTTAATCTTGAGACAAGGTCTCATTAAATCAATAAGTAGTCCAGGCTGGGCTTGGCTTTTAATCCTCCTGCCTCAGCTTCTCAGAGTGCTGGGATTATTGGCAAGTGTCAACATGACTGACTATGTTAGTGTTGTTCTTAAATATATGGAAGATAAGTTTCTGTAAAAAATTACTCAAATGTCAGTGAATAGCATAATACTTACAGTTACTAATATGAATTCTGTGAGGAACTTTGTGAAGCCACTATGTAGAAGTAGTGGCTACAGACTGTGTGATTGTACATTTGTGCTTTGTGATTATAGAGGAAAAAAGACAGAACAGTGGTTTGTTTTAATGTCTAATAAGATATCAAAATAAGGCAGTAATGGGGGCTGGGGATTTAGCTCAGTGGTGCCACGCCTGCCTGGCAAGCACAAGGTCACAAGTTTGATCCCTGGTACAAAAATAAATAAATAAATAAATAAATAAATAATGACATATTGTTGGTTTAATGTTGGCTTGTGGTCTAAGAATTATTTACAAAGTTGTGATTTCCACGTTACAGTTAGAGTATCTGAAATCTCATAAAATGGGAGCTTATGTTTTCAGTGCCAAAGGAGCAATGATAATCTCTGTTTTTTTAAGATTTCAATTTGTATGTTTCTACTGAGCAAGCTGCAGAGTGGCTTGACTGTCTAATTATAAGCTTGTTTTATTATTTATATAGAACCAAGGACTCGACATGTCCCATTTGATTTAATCCTGCAAAGTATAAAGAGGTGCATTCAAGGTCTTAGTCAAGGCCTTTCACTGTGTTGCAATGATAATGCTAAAGGAAAGACAAAAATAAAAATCCCAGGCCTCCAGTTCTCAGTCTGACATTTCCTATAGATTCTCTTGTTTCTGAAATGTCTAAGAGAAGAATTCTGAAGAATCCCTCCTCGGGGAAATCACAGTCTGTAGGGAAAGCCAAGTTTCCAAAGCTCTCTGACTGGCACATCCCTGCTTCTGTTTTTCTCCCACTCAGCCATGGGGGTGGCTGACCGGCCGTGTGACAAGTGTGTGACCGGCCGTGTGACGAGTGACCTCAGGCCACCCAAAACACAGGGCAGTGTGATTGTGTACTTATCCCAGCAGAAATTCTGGAAATTAAGATACATTAATAGATACATGAGAACTGTGGGCACTAAAACTTCACCCTCTTGCTTTGTGTCTTTAAAGCCAATCTGATGTTTAATCAATAGGTAATCATTTATTTCAAAAAGTATCATGCAAGAAACTATGAACGGTAGAGACAGATCATGAAATGGCCCCTATGCTCAAGCTGCTTATGATTCTATCTTCACGAGGCAGAATCTTGCCTCTGATCTAATATAATGTAAACGAGTTATTTCACCTGACCTCAGAGTCCTCAGATCAGCCTTCTTGAGATGGGACATGACTCACGCTGTTGTAGCTGTGGCCAGTAGAGTATGTGTATTCATTTTTAATATAAATACTAAAAGATAATTGCTGTGAACTGCCCTTTCTGAAACAAGTCCAGACACATTTATACACAAGGATGCTGATGAGGTGCCAGAGAGTTCCAGTTATACACATGGGACCAACTTGAGGCTGCAGGCAAGTTTTAGCAGAGGAATCTGGTTGGATTTCATTAAAAAAAAAAAAAATGGAGCATGAAGAGGAGTAGGGATAGAGTGCTATCATCAGAGAAATATGCTAGCTCTCTTAGTGGGAAATGTTACTTCCCTAAAAGAAAGAGTCTGGGGGCCGGTGATGGTCATGGGAAAGGAAATCAGACCTCTGAGACCATTTTTAGGGTTATTTGTTGATGTGATCTCAGTAGATGTACCTTACCTAACCACTCAGCTTGTCCTGTTAACATCCTCTCCTTAGTAAAACTTGGCAGATAGTCTAAAATTAAATTTTTTCTAGACTCTAGGCAATCCCCAAGATGTCAGATATAGATCTGTTCTTATATGTCAAGTTCTTGATTTTAGGGGTGCTCATCCTTGTTGCTCAGTCGTCCTTTTATTTTTTCTAAAATGGTGGTTGAATATGAAACCACAGCATGAGTGCTTATTTTTCCCAAGATGAATTAATGCATTGGCAAAATTCAGACTTTAAAGAATGATATTCATGCTGTTATCTGCTTTATAGAATATATCCTTGAAGTTATGAGTAAACACTTTTGAATATATCAATCTTATAAAAATGCATGGTACAAGTTGACCATTTAAAATGGCTTCATTTAATTCAACAACTATTGCAAGCGTCAAATTAATTTCAGGATTGAGCCAGTACTGTGTACCAAAGAATGAATATAACTTGACTTCTGTCATCAAAAAATCTTAGTTTATGTAATAGAGAGATATAGTAACAAAAATATCAATATCATATGCTGAGTGCAGAGAAAGAATAAGTCCAGGATAAGAGGAAAGAACAAAGAAGGACCTTACCTGATGAAGCTAAATCAGAATTACTGGAAGAAAAAGAAAAGACTAAACTCAATCTTGAAGGGACAAAAATTCTTAAGGGATTCTTTGACCCAATAGTTATCCCTTATTTTATTTGTATTGTTTGTGCAACCTTGGCCAAGAGACAACTTTGATTCTCTTTCATTGTACGATTGTTAGAAATAAATTCAGCAAGTAGCTTAAAGTCAGCTCTGTATTGATAATCTACATATTCTTTGGATCTTCCCAAAGATCCAATGAATAAATATGTTTTAATCTATGAACTGTTTTATTGCAGGGTAACTTGGGGTTGTATTGTAAATCTTACTCATACATTTCCATTAGGCCAAATTTTTTTTTTAATAGACATTAGTGATGATGTTAACAATCTTTATGGAGTGAATCTAAACCAATCTGGAAGAAAAGAGAAATTACTTATTTTCATTCCTTTATTAATAAAAATGAGAAGGGGATGACCTCTTGGGGAGAAAAAAGCTGCATAATCCAAATATAGAAAATACTACCTTCCAAGATACATCTGAGAGTATATTTCTATTATTTCTGTGTATCAATCTTCACTCTCAAATGTCTCTCTCTTAATTAGCATATTAGTGAAGAGAGAGTTCCTACTGAATAAATTATACTGATTTTCCCACGGCTTCTTTCTTTGGGGGTGGAGGCAGATACGAAGGACAGGCTCATGTAAACCCACAGTTTCTGATTAAAGGGGTCTTTATCAACTGTGTGAACAAGCACGTTATGCTGGGTCTCAGGACAGAATACCATGCCTCAGCACCATCTACATTCTATGATAAAGGACGAGACTGACTTCCTAAATTCCCCCACCTACATTCATTTTCCCTACATGGAAAATGTAATAGTCTAGCAAGTTAGGCTTTCTCTGTGTGCATTTTCAGTGGGGTGTTGAGTAATTAAAACACCATGTTACTGATTTATTGAAGAATAATCTGCAGTGGGCCAGGGACTTAGCTCAGCGGTTCGGTGGCCTGCCCTGCAAGCGCAAGGACCCGAGTTCGATCCCCGTTACCAAAAACAAAAAAACAAAAAAACAAAAAAACAAGAATAATCTGCAGAATGAGGAAACCTATCTTACAAATACATTAATTGAGATTACCCTATTTGCACATATGTGGAGGAGAAGCGTGTGCTAATGAACTGTTTTAGGTGATAGATACTTTCACCAGCAGCTGGTAGCTTCAAAGGAAAAGGCAAGAACCCTTCAAAGAGAGAGCAATAAGTATGGGAACCTTGGTAAATAACATTTTGCTATCTATTGAATCCCAGTTAAAGATATGGAATGAATTAGCCTTGTGGTGTCTCTAAGTTCTCCACTTGATTTTTATCTTTTTCCTCCAATTGTAGTACAGTATATTAAAAAATCATAATTTACACATGCTAATTTACCTTTGTAAAAACTTCCTCTGGAAAGGCTCTTCAAAATATGGAATCAGCCTTGACTAATATCTTGTGACATTTCTGATTTTAAGGCACAATGTATGAAGAGAGTTTTTTTCTCCTTAACCCATCAAACTTTCACCAGCAATTAGTGACTTTTAAAATAGATTTCTTACTAAGGAGGTTGGATTATACATGCACATCAGCCATAGAGCTTTGACTAGCAACAGCAAAGACACATTGTTATTTCTGAAGTGAAGAATGCATCTGTTGGTTTGTGGTGGACGGCTCTTTGGCATATATGGACGAGAGAAATACATATTTCCTCTTTAAAACCGTTAACTCGAAATAACAAATATATATTTAAAAAGGGATAATAACCCTTGAACAAGGCTAAAGATTGTAGGGCCGGGGATTTAGCTCAGTGGTTCCACTGCCTACCACGCAAGTGCAAGGATCTGAGTTCAATTCCTGATACAAAAAAAAAAAAAAAAAAAAAGGCTAAAGATCTTTTTTTTTTCTTCATGATTAATCTTCTATCAGGCGAATAAACCATCCCCTTCTCTTCAACATGTACTTGGCCCAGATCAATCAAGACTCCAGGTTTTTGCTACCACAAACCAGACACTTGCTCACTCATACACAGGTGACATTTTTATTCATTGCTTTATTTTGTCCAGAGCATCACTCTTTTCCCAAACACTGTGATCTGATGTTTATACTGGGGTCTGACTTATTTCTTTCCTGTGATGGTTGTATGCTGAGACAAAAAAGAGTGCTCTGTGGAATCAGTTATAGGCTCAAATTCCAGTTTCCTTACTTGGACTTGGAGTAACAGTAAAAATTAATCTGTCAAAGTACAAATATATCACATAAATCATACACCTACATAGACATACATGTATGTGCATATATACTAACATATAAGTGTGTTTTTATATACAAATATATCCATATGTATGTGTACACACACACACAGACAACTGTGCTAGTAATGTATACTGACACAAATGCATATTTCTCTCTGTGTGGAGCTCATTAGTTTAAACTAGATTACACTGTAAGATCAAGTAATGCAAAACATTTTAAAAGTAAAATCTTTTGATTCCTAAAACCTAGAGAATTACTCAGTCTCGCTGCTGGTTCTCCCTTTGAAATGGCTTTTGCACACTTGCACTTTTCATGTCTATTGCCACTAGTTCAGCCCAGATATTCACCATATCAGCTTGTGTTATTCTAAGGATTACAATACCAGCTATTGTTCCAATGACTGAATTCCTATTGCCTTTAAAACAAATCGATAAAGTTTTATTCGATCAAATTTCAGTAGACTTTTGTCACATAACTTCTCTCTTCCAAATGCTTGGAAGTTCCCTAATGTCAACAAGATACTTTCCAAGGTTTTCAGAAACATGCACATGTCTGGTTGAAGCTATTTTGCCAATGATCTGCCCACTCATCTTTCCCATGAAATCCCTATTCAAAAGCTATTGTAACTCAGAAGTGGAAGCAAAAGAGAATGAAAGAAAAAGACACAGATGATGCGAAAAGAAGGCTGAGACGCAAATAATTTGAAGGGAAATGGACAATTGTTCTCAAATGCTAAATCAGGAATTATTCTAGGTAACAGGGATTCATTATCACCTCTTGTCAGATTTACCTTCTCCCATACCTGACTATATATCTTAGACCATAGCTACACCTTAGACACATCTCACAGTTCATTCCAAAGTCAGATTCAGCTAGTAAGTATTGAGTGAATGCTAAGGACTGAGTGTAGTTCTACTCTCTAATGTTGTATCATTTAATTTTCCATTTAATCCAGTAAACACTGGCGGCACGATTCCTATTTTATGAATCAGTAACTGAAGATTAGAGAACACTAATAGAAGCAGGACTTCATACCTGGATTCCTCTCTCTATTTTCCTAATAGCCATTCATTCTTTATTCAAATTGTTGTTGTTGTTATTATTATTATTATTATTATTATTATTATTATTATTATTTTGGTACTGGGGATTGAACTCGGGTCCTTGTGCTTGCAAGGCAGGCCACCGAACCGGTGACGTAAATCCCCAGCTTTATTCAAATTATTGACCTAGTCATCCACTTCACTCATCACAGAGCTCTCATCTTGTTCCATGAATTCTCCAATGTGCTGTGGCAAGCTGAATGGTAGCTTTTCAACAGATATTTCTTGTTTTCCACTCTTGCAGGGCCAAACTTTGTCACACCAGGCAAAGAGCTTTATCAGAGGCAACAATCTGTCTTTTCATAGCTGTATTTCCAGCAGTTGCCCAAAGTGTAGACGTTTAGCGAACACTTTATTAATATATTCATATGTATATGCATATATGTGCACAGAAGCTGTTCAATTAAACCTGGTGGTTAGAATGAATAAAATATATGGCTTGCCTCTATTTCTCACTTGTGACTTTGATCTCCCAGTTGTTTTGTTTTTCCCGAGGCAGAAACTTTAGCAATTGGTCTATGTGCCAGGCAATAAACAAGTTTTCAAGAATCTTGAATTTTACACTGTGGGGTAAAATTAAGGCTGGCAGCCATTGCTACTAAAATTTAAGGTTTTATTTTTTCTCAACAGTGTTATCTCTTCTTAATCTAAATAACAGAGGATAATATAAGAGAGAAAAGAAAAGGGATGTATTCCTTTCCTGTGATTCCAAATGTGCTATCTCCTCTCTCTGAGTAGCCTGACTTCTTTTAGAAGTAAGATGACTTCTAATAACAACTCTTGAGTACACTAGCTTAGAACAATAATTTTATTATAGGAATGACCTTGAATGATTCTAATTGATTAAAAAAGTACAAGACTTTACATTTAACATTACAACATATATTATTTGTAGAGACCTAAAAACTGATCTTGACATTTACAAGAATGTACAGTAATTTATAGCATCATACCTAGAAGCCTAAAAGCCAGCCAGATGAAGAAAAAAATAAAACAAAACTGTTACAGCAAAGTACTGATATAAAGAGTGATTCAGCTTCCTACTTCCCATACCAGAATATTATTGGATTTCAAGTACTTGGGAATGAGTGAGTGTGTTGTTTATGACTTTAAACTAGTTTGTGTATAAATTTTAGGTATTTAGAATAATATAAAGGGTGGTATTTTCATGGTTTTTAAATCTTAATTTGACTTTCCTAATCTGACAATCTTAAACTGGCTAAACAGTTGAAGGCAAGGGTTGATGGAAAGCTAACGGTTATCTCTTAATTTATAGAATTTGCTTTGGGGCTTCTCTCTTTCGATGCAAGAACTCAAGAACTAACTATAATCATGGCAAGTGATCCATGGTCCCTTTTCTCACCCTTTGACATTTCCTTGTGTGTATGATGTACAGTAGTCATCTGATATTATCAGTTGACTGTGTTAACTGTGGTGAAAATGATGATGATAAGTAAAAATTAAAAATAGAATATAACCTTACCAAATTAGAAGCTTAATGAGAAAAGATCTCTCTCTCATTAAAATTTTTCCCTGTGTCTTCTGAACCAATTTCTGTGCCTCCTACTGTTACGCCCATTTGATTCTTCCCACTAAGATTTAAGGAAGAAGTTCCACCTTTGATTAAGGAGGTCCAATTATTTCATTAATGAAAAGACTGATTATGTCAAAATGTACATAACATCCCTGCGCTCTTTTTCCCCCTAAACTGAGATTGAGTTGACACAGACCTTCCCTAGAGGAAAGTTGTTGAAGATAGCTGCAGCTACCTTTACTTATAAGGAAAGCCTTATCCAAAATTAGATACTTAAAATTCTAGTTCAACCGAGTATTTCGGTATAACATTATTGCTAATGAAAAAAATGAGTAAGTTCAAGAATGTTATTATAGTGTCCCAGATAAGTATTTATGTTACTCTGCTTTGTTATAATGTTGAGGGCCCTGGAAGTAGCACAGTGGAGTCGCTCCTGCTGGGCAAGGTAAAGGTCCTGAGTTCAATTCCCACTCTAGGGGATGTGGTGGGCAAAAATCTGTTGTAATGTTGAAAATTGGCTCATTCTCGACCAAGGCTTATTGAACAATGCCCCCACTGACAAAAACAAATAAGTGAGCCTAACAAGTATTAGTAAACATTACAACAAAGAAACCATCATCTGGTCTGGTAGAGAATCAATGTGTAACAGCCAGGCACTTGTAGAAAGGAGATTAATATATGTATTTTGCCATGGTATTGAAGAAATTGAATCTGAAATCAAAGATCTCAGGTTCAAATGTTTTTCTTCATCCTTCAATTGAGCCTATTAATCATACCAACTTTATAGAGATAGTGCTAGTATTAAGAGAGATAATATGAGTAAACATAGGAATTAATATAATCTGACTTAATTTCATTGACAGCATCTAACACAGAACAGATTTACAATAGAAGTTATTTATTGAAAAGCTGCATTTATTTAAGGGACGGATATCTTTGAAGACTACAGACATATTATCTCTTCTTTTTTTTCCTATTTTATTCCTCCTTGCAAATAACATTTTTGATCTGTTCTTTATGCGCTGTGTGCATTTTTAAAGACAAGATCTATTCTTCAGGACTGGAGTTGAAACTAATACATATTTTATACACTGATGTCAGTTTAGACATGCAAAGAATGTCAGGAGACATCTGGGACAGGCATTTGAGAACTTGAGTTTGAGATGTCCTGGCTGAATAAGAATGGATACTACAGGACAGGGAGACAGTGCTGAATGACCTGAAAGTAATTATACAGCATGATCTTCCTAAAGACAGGTTTTGGGAGAAGTATACACAGGGATGCAGGTGTGTTCATGAACCTGTGTGGAGTTTATCACTGTCATCTCAGGTGCTTTACTTAGCAAATGAGCTCGGCAATATTCCCCCAGAAATTGCTTGCTCTGGGGTGCTTAACAAATGGTTGGCCATTTAATGGCCCGAGGCAGAGCCAGGGAAGGTTAACATACCAGCAAAATGGGCATTAACTATGATAACAACTGTTTTCACGGGGGATTATTGCTATTATAAACCTTATTCAACATGGTAATGTTAGCAATAACTTTTCTTTTTCTCCCATTTTAAAATTAAGTAATGCTTGAGGATGCGCATGACACAGAAGAGAGCTGAAAACTTCACATATTACAGTTTTAATGGCATTTTTCACAATATTCTGTTGTTACCCAAAAACCTACTCAGATGCATAAACCGATATTTGGGTATGTTTATTACTCAAACAAAATGAAGCACATTTAGGAAGAGGGATGACAATTTATTAGATACTATCATGACCAAGATTCATTTTCTGTTCTCAGCCTTAATGAACTTAACTTTCAACTAGACTTGATGTTCATTGTTAGAGTAGCTACTATGGCTTGGGCAACAAAAGATGAAATATGTTTATATTGAAAAATCCTTCTCCGGTTGCCTGATTGGGAAAGAAAGAACATACCTATGTGATTTGTTCTGGGAAAATCTGGGGTAACAGAATTGACTTCCACTTGCAGAAATACCAAGGCAGATAGATCCAGGATTTCTGACAGAGTGATCTTTCCTGAGGACTTCTGTACAGGAGTGTGGCCAAAGGTGGCAGCAGGCTGATGGATTCCCTGCAACTTGAGTCAGCAGGAGGGGACTGTGTAGTGGTCAGGCCAAAGGTGACTGGGATCCAAGCAAGAATCTGTCTGGTTTATACCATTCTTATATAAAAAATGTTAGGCACACTCCTGGCATTGATGGTACCAGCATCCAATTGAAAACCCCATGTACTTACTCCTCCAGTGGTTTTGTTTATCTATAGTGGGCTGGACGACTATGAGAGGGAAAGAGTTCAGGGTTATTCACAGGCTATCATGGCAGCTACCACTCAAGAAGGTGGCAGTCTTGCAAGCTGATCCCATACATGGTCTCTAAATTAGCCCAGAACATGGTTAATTTATCATAGTAGCATATAAAAGCTGTTACTGAAGGACTGGGGAAAAAAATCACAGTTGAAGATTCTATGTATGATTTCTACTGAATGTATCACTTTCATACCTTCACAAAGTAGCCATGCTTGGTAAATTGGGGAATGTCTGCATTACAGTCTGAGATAGAGATTATATCTTCTACCATCTCAGAAATAAAAGGAAAACAAGTATACATGTTGCAGATGTTTTTTGTTTTTGTTTTTTTGTTTTTGCTTTTGTACGCGGGATCAAATTTAGGACCTCCCACTTTGGAGGCAGGCAGTGGAACCATTGAGCTAAATCCCCGGCCCTAGGTGTTTTGAATTTTTAATGGTGATTGTGCCTGCCTGTAGTCACGTTGGTCTTATTGTATAAGCTTTTAAATCTTTTGTGTGACTTGACCAGCTTTATATCTGCAGAGTGTATGCAGTAAGCATGTGTGTATGTGTGTGTTTATACACGTATATATACGGAATAAGAAAAATAACTAGAAATAATCATGATGTATGTGGCATTTCATTTTGTCGAGGTGGTGTTGGCAAAGATACATGATCCTTATCAGATTTATTTTTAATAAGCTCAAGTATTATTCATTTTGGCTGCCTGTTATTATATACTTAATAGAATAAAAATGAATAAATGTTCTTTTCTGTGCAAAAAATAAATAAATAAAAGTTCTATTTTCTGGTTAGTAAGAAGGGCACATTTCTCCGGCAATATTCACTTATGGCGCACAGGGCAAAAACAGCCATTCGAGAGCACGCATTGCGTGAAGGGCAAAGGCAAGCAGGACAGTGGAATACGTGAGAGAAGGGCAGCGCCAGAAAAGAGACTGGAAGAGACCATCCCTGAGCAGGGCACAGCCTCGCCAAAGGAGGAAGGGAAGGAGCAAAGCTAAGCATCTTGCATCCTGGCTCAACCTCACTCTGTACTGAGGAACAAACCCAGGCCATACTTCCTGAGCAGCCAGGGGTGGCTGAGACCCAGCATGGCCGGCTCTCCAGTGAGCCCCTGGCTGGCGAGGAAGCACTGCTGACGCCATTCATAGGTGGACTTTTTCTTTCCAAAGCTGGAGCCAGACAAAATTTGGCTTATTGTGTGCAGTATTTTTCTATGTGTGTTCTCTTATTTCTCTCAGGTTACTGCTTTTTGTTTCTATTTCTACTATAGATTTTCCCCATTTCTTAGTTTTGAATTATCTTCTTTGGGAATTTTTTTTTAAACCATTTTCTTAGAAATTGCTTTCCTCTTTTACATGTGTACATGTATAACCATTCAGAGAATGAAAGCAAATTTTAGGATTCCTCTTCCTGTTGGACCTTTTGCCCAATCACTTTTCAGTGCCAGCTGGCATCAGCTTTGCTGACTAAAGCAATACTCTATCACTTAGCCACCAGCCTTGGGAAATGACTGAGAGGATTTTCCATAATGCATTCTTTATCTCTGGCTGAACCTTGGGTGCAACTTTAATTCTCTACTTTCCATTCACTGGCAGCATGCTCACTATATTTGTCAAAATATATAATATTAAGTTTAGATTCCTTTATATTATGTTATTTTTTAGTTGAAACTAGTTGACAATTTAATTATTTTTTGATACTTTATTCTATTTATACATCCTAACACAATAATCATGACAAAAAGGAGGCATTTCGGACTATATTTGATAGGTGGGCAGATAGTCTGTTGTTGATTACTTCAACTGAAAACAGCTTGGTTAACTTGCAAGAGAGCTAGCGTCCTTTCCTTTTTAGTTTGACTTCTAAGAATACTCTCCTTTAATATTAGACAAAATTGATTAATAACTGTCACCCATGGACTATAGTCCTACTATGCAAGAGAAGGGTAATACTTATCTTCTTTTGTATAATTTAAATAAATGTAAAAGATCTAGTCATACTAGTTCATCACTAAATATTTCTGTTCTCTTTATTATTCATCACAGTGGAGATCCTGAACAATTGTGACTACATTCTTTTGAGTAAAGCCCATTTGTTACTGTGCTGACTCTGCTATGATCTCTCATAACTGCACTCAGAGTAGTCTCTAAGTCAGAAAATACATAAGGTGTAATCAAACTATATGCTGAATTTTTAAATTAAGCAATATATTATAGTAAAAACATTGCCATTAATCCCTCTCAGAATATTCCCTCTCGCTTTGCAGCCTCATATCCTGTCATTCTTTGCCCTTTCTGAAATAGTTCTAGATACCATCTTTTAGAAGTATCTTTATGAGGTGTGTTCAAAAATATGGTGAGTGCCATCCAACAGAAAGGCAGGCTTGGAAAAACTTCACAGTGTGTCCTCTTCTACCTTATCCACCAGATCTGGCACGTGTGACTTTTGGCCCTTCCCCAAAGGCAAAATGACCATGAAAGGTAAACATTTTTAATTTATTTGGGACATTGAAGCAACTACAATAGCACAATTAAAGACAATCAACAAAGAAGACTTCCAGAACTACCTTAGAAAGTGGCAAATATGATGTGATACGTATATCTGAAGCAAGAGAGGAACCTTTTCAGGGGGATTAAATGCAATGTGTCTTCTACTGTAATAATTTTTAAAAGAAAAAAAATTTAAGAACAAACTTTTAAATTCACCATATTTGATCCAACTTCATATAGTGCTTACTTTTAAGACAATTTTTTAAAAAATTGACATCCTTGTCCCATTTATCATCCTAAGTTGGCCTAAAATGGAAAGCAACGTAATTGAGAGGCAGTAAAATCATTTGTTTTAAAATCTTAGGCATCTAGGGGAGGAGGGGGTGAAGGGAGGGCAGGGGTAAGGGGAAAAATGAGAATCAAGACTTGTCATGTAGAGGTACAAGATCCCAGCAATGAATGTAAGTGTACTGTATCCCTAAAATGTACCAATAAACTCAATTAAAGCTGAAAAAAATTAAAATAAAATCTTAGGCATCTATAGAAATCATAACATTTTAAGTTTAATCTATCTACCATCCCCCATTCTACATAAAACCCTGGTCTATTAGATTAAGGGCTTTGTATATTTATAATTTGATCCCAAATCAAACAACCCAATGAACACCAAGTAAAAAAGTTGGAATCTTTATTTTACAATGATGAGAATGTAGCTTTGACCCACCATAGCTATTCATGCTGCAAAGACATTGATCTGAGAAGCCAGATCAGACAAGACCACTCAGTGCACTGGGGTTGCCAAATGTGGGTCCTTGGGCCTGTGTAGGGTGATCCTGGACTACCAACCAGTTGATCGCCTTTCGAGACAGTACTAGGGGCAGCCTACCATATGCCACAGAAAAGATAACTGGGCTTTGGAGCACCCAGTGAGGCATGCTGTTTTGATATCTCTCTTGGCAAGCCCACCTTACCCCCTGCTCTCTAACCAACTGTAAGCAAGAATCTGAGAGGCTGAGTGGATACCACAGCTGCAAGGGTTTTCTCTTCTTCTGCGAAACATTGCTCCTTTGATCTCTTAGAGCATCTTTTAAATGGTAATGTGTTTGGACTTAAATTCCTTGTGCATGAGTTCACAAGTTAAGAGAAGAGACTTCTCCTTAGAGAAAAGAATGTGACTTTATCAAATGTAAAAGGTGTTGTAAATCTCAGAGTCCACATGTGGGAGGATTATCTCATGTTAACTGTCCAGCTTTGAGAGAGAGTCATGCCAGGGGCACACTTTAGGTCTCTCTCTGTGCTAGAATCTGGAAATTAGAGACGATGAATCAAGGCCATACTTTAAATCACCCTCAGGTCCTTCTGAACACAGCCTTTGGAGAAATTAATTTATTTTTTAATTATTTTTTTTCTCATTGAGATAATTGCCAAACAGAAGTAAATCAGCAACAGACAAATTGCTAAGTACATCACTGACCTATGAAGTAAGCTGACTGTGGCTGGCATTAGCACAATATCCAAGGTGGGAAAAAAACCACATATGTGCGGGAAACTGGTTAAACCTATTCCCACTCATGCCCATGTTCTGTCCTGCTGGGGGCTCCATGCCATTCCAGTTACTGTCATCCTGTCGCCTCAGCAGATTCCTGCCTTATAGTTTCCCATGCTTCTGACTCCAAGGCCCTCTTCTTCCTTATGTCTTAAGCACACTGTTTCTTATCTAGCTCCCTTCTCCATTTTGCTGTTAAACAGCAAATAGAATTGTCTTTCATGTCTATTCCAGTTGATGAGTAGTAGCTGCCAGGAATACTGTTTTGAGAAAGATTCTGAGTCTCTGTCCAGGTGTACTATGATGGATTAAATTACCCGAAGAGGGTACACGACGATGAGGTGATTCCACATTAGGTTTGCCATTCTTTGATAATTTCTTACACAATAATCTAGGACAAATGGACAGCAAATGCACATCCTGACATGGTGTTTGTGTACAGGAATTGTTTTAATCCTATATGTTATCTTTATATAAATCCATAATCGATAAAGGATAATACAGCTGTTGTTTCCTAAGAACAATGTCCAGCCCTTGTACATGGTGACTTACACGCATTATCTCAAAGTGACTCTACAAAGAAGGCATTGCTATGTACATTTTAGAGATGAGAAAATAGGGCTCCACTGACTTGAACAGCCTTTGCAAAGCCATGTAAACAAAGAGGCTGAGGCAGAATTTATACTCTGGCTCATTCTGCCCAAAGCATAACAATAGCAGGAACAGAATTAATGTACCTAATAAGCCTCTCTAAAGCGGAGACTATTTTGTGACAGCCAGAGTCAAGGGAAGGACTGGAGCATTTTGTAAAACGTGAACTCAGATCTAAAACAGTTTAGGGTCATCTGTAAAATGTTATATTAATCTTAAATTACAACTTTCTCAAGTGTTAGAATTATAACTATGACTTATGACCCAGGATGAGATGAATAATACTAGGCAGTGTTCCTTTCTAGTTTTGTACTAATACTTCAGAACATAAAAATAACAGTTTTTATGACCTTCTTTCCTAGACAGTAACTCCATAAGGCAAAACACCATATTTTGAAGTTTTTCTTCCTTGCCACAGTGAAGATTAAATACACTTTCTTTAAAATCCCCATACAAATATTTGTTATTTAAAAGTGCATTTACCTTTAAAAAAACCTCCATAAAGCAAACAAGCAAAAACAAATGAAAGAACAGGAAGAATATACAGCCAAGTTTATTATTCTTAATTCTTAGTGAAAACATTGGGAATGGAGCGGAAAATTTATGAACAAGATTACAAAGGAAAGAGCTAGTCTCCAATTTTGATTTTTTTTTTTAACCATTAAAGGTCCATTGGTGCAGATAAGACCCTATCCCATGATAAACAAAAGAGTTTTACTAGTTAGATGGTAGTACTTAAATTCATGGCCTAGAGACATTAAGCTGTGGCAATGAAAGACTCAATCACAAAAATGAAAACATTGTTCTGTTTAATACTGTATTCTAAATGGACACAGAAAAAGATAACTGCATGCTGAGTTAAATAATTCAAGTTGAAATAGCAATGTTATCCTACAAGTTGTGGGACACTGTAATAGTGTGATGCTTCATCATCTCATTTTAGTAGCTGAAGTAATTATTTATGTTAAATAACCACACAGCGATTATTGCCAACATAATGATTAAGGTTTATGGTGCTATGTAGAAGGCCAAACTTGTTATATGAATGGTAAACCTCAATAATTCAGTTTTTTAATAACTGTTTGAGATTTAATCAACACAGAGTAATTGCATTAAATCTGAATTAAGTTCACATTGGAGACATGATAACATCAAGCTGAGCATCTCATTCCTTTTTCTAATATTTAGAACAGATCCTATGATGGCACCAATCAATGCAGTTCAGTTCAAGTTCACTGAAAAAACAGTCAGCTCACAGAGACCATGGGTAGTATACTCCCATCAACTCTGGCATATCAATTTTACCAATAAGGTAGCTATGTTTTGGACACTTACTAAAAGAAAGGATTTTCTTTACTTTTTAAATTAAAATATATTCAAATTGCTTTTAAAATTTACAAGAGTTATTTTGTTAATTCTCCTAGCTGCAGTCGCTCTCCTAACTCTTCTGAATTGCCAAGAGTATTACTTGAAAGGTCATTTGATCTTGAAGTTTTCAAAAAGGTTATAAAATGTACCTCAGCAGCTTAGATTTCTCCGTGGAGGGGTCATACAAACATTTAATAAAAGCTTGCTTGAACTTATTTATATTTTCAGTTTTCAACACTTTGAGTTGTCAGGGAATCTAGACATTTACACTTCGAGCCCTAAGTGGAACCCCTAATATAGGATAAAAAATGTTTTTCTCAAAACCTGTCAGACAATTCTTGTTTTATAAGAAGTTTCACAAACAAGAAAATGACTCCACGGTTAAATAAGGCTGGGGAATGCACCATACTAAATGTTTCTTGTAGATGTAAAATAAATACCACCCTCTTGAAGCCTCTGAAAAACCTTGTAATATAGCACAGACTATTTTCATTTCTTTTATTTTTTTATTCTCAATTCTTATTTCCAAAAATTAGTTATTAGCCACTAGTGTAGCTAGTGTTTCACAAAACACACTTGGAGAAAAATATGCACTTACTGATCTCATATGCTTATAGTACAATCCATTTCAGTGGCAGCCTTTCCAAACGGAAAATAAAAAGTGTACTTCTAATAAAGCTGGTTGTTTTTAAACCAAATTTAGGTGTGCTAAATTTTATGAGTTTAATCATCTGAATTCTGTAATTTGGCTACAAGATCTGCTTAGGCCTTGCAATTTGAATTACTATAACCTCTGGGTGGTGCCTGGGAAACATCATGGGTTAACACCAGAAACTTATGAGCCCCAAGTAACTCTTGTATCAAGAATTGAGGTCTAAAATCTGTTATTTTATCCAATGCCTTGGATTCCCTTTTTTCTTTGTATCAATTCTTTTCAATAGAGCATTTCAGTGCCCCATACTTTTTTTTAAGTTCATATACAAATATTTTGAAGTTTTTCAGAAATCTATATAATGAACAAACTTAGAAGTTTCACTCATTCATTTTTGTATAGCACCTCATTTAGAGATTTACATTTGTTCCTATCTTTTTATTTTCCTCTCCCAAAGATGTACTTATTAATATTGACCCCTTATTTCTTTTCTCTCATGTTGTTACTCTACAAGATTAAAAAGTAAAACCAAAAATAACATTTGGTTAACCTATTGCACTTTACAGAGATTCTTAAAGCGCATTATGTCCCTATGATCCCAATCCTGAATACTAAAAGGGTTGCCAAGGAGGAGGATAACAGGAGAGTGCAGAGTGAGGAAATTACATTGGAAAAGAACAGAAACCCACAGAGAAAACCCAAATAAAACAAACTGGAACATGAAAATGGAAACCTAGGGAAATGGAGTGGAAGATGGCAGAGGGCAATGACACATTTCAAAACAAATAGACTATAAGAAAGTCTATGAAAAAAACCACAGTGGAAGTGAACGGAGTGGAGAGAAGCCTGGGAGAGGTGGTTGTTAACCCTCAAATTTAAAGAAAAAGCAGAGAAGTGCAGCATAGTAAGTAGTCTGGACAATACTAACAGAAGGCAGGAAACTGCAACATGGGAAATCTGATTTCACAACCTTACAACTGTTTCATCAATTTCATATATGTTCTGTCTAATAAAAATAATCCAGCATGAACTGGAGATGAATAAATAGTTATAAAGTAAAATAAATTTCCTGGAAATTATTTACACAACAAATCAGAGTTTTTATGGTGCAATTTTATTGGGTATGTAGGTATAATGGAAAAGAAGGGATACTCTGATTCAGTGATATGAGACTTAGCAGACATGTTTTTAAAATAAATGCATCTAGAGGGCCATAGTAATGTCAAAGGTGCGTGTTATACTTTCTGAGTACCCAACACATGATATAAATTCAGTAAATATCCAATATTGGATAAAATGATGATAAAGACTTTGGTTCTTCCTGTAATATGTTCTATAACCTAGTCAATCTGCCTTATGGTTTTGTTACAAAGATTTATAATGCACTTAGAATTCCTTGCAAGATGAAAGATGTCATAATACAGGGTATAATGGGAAAGTGTGAGTTGCATAAGAGCTGAGATGTGGAAGCTGCCTAGCGAGGCAGATTTCTAGAAGGCAGAGAAAGAGAACAAACCAAGCTTTATACAGCAAGATAAAGTACAAGCAGGGTTGGAGCAGAATGCAGGGAAAGGTGGAGAGGCAGGAGGCAGCATGGTGCTCAACATAACACTGACACAGATAATAGCAAGAGTGCATGTATATCTACCATGTACAAGATGCTACACCAGGTCATTTATGTGCATATTTTTATTTAATCTTCGTATCTTCCTGCATGATGTATGCAGTTATTACTCCCACTTCACAGATAAAGAATTTGAAACTCCGAGAAGTTAAGGAAAATCCTCATAATCACACAGGTAGTAAATAGGTTCAGAAGAAAACAATCTTTTCTCCCTCCCCACATAAAAGTCTGCATCATGCAATCATAACATAAAATGTCTTCACAGTTCTAAAGAAGCAAATGTAGTGGGACTAAGCTATAGAAATACAATTTTTATCGACACAAACAAGAATGTCACTAGATTCCCATTAAAAGTCACATCATTTCAACATAGAAAGTTAGAGACATTTCAGTAGGGTAAGAGGTCCATCTTTGGAACTGGAAAAAACATATTGGTGTGTGACCTTGAAGGAGTTACAACTTTCAAAGCCTCCGCTTCCATATCTTCAGAAAGGAACAATAATAATCATGAGGTAATACCTCACCTGCAGGGTTAGGACAGTGACGAAAGTAAATATACACGGAATGTTACATTCATCACAGTGCCTGACATCTAGTAACTGTTTAATAAATAACAGTTAATTCTTGCCTCTATTGATGTCGGTGCTGTTAGTGATGTTATTGCATCTAAGTTATCTTAGCTACTCCTACATTTTTTCCCCTATGATGTGATTATATCTTAGAACTCCTTTAAGAAAAGAAATTTAGAAATCAAAATCCTAGGGATTTGCAGGTGTTGGATATAAAAATGTCCAACTCCAAATTCCACAAACCAGTCTCTAAACAGTTGGAATGCTTAGGGCTCAGTTGTAAGTAACTTTCTCTTATCTGACTCCCTGGGTGAGCTCATCCACTCTCATGGCTTTTTAATGCTGCTAATTACTAAATGTGAGCCTTCAGCTTATACCTTCCCGCTGGAATTGAATCTTATGTACCCAATTCCTTACTGGACATCTGTACTTAGATGCCCAATGGACATTTTGAATGGAATGTGTCTAAAATTGAGCTACTTCTTCAAATGTTTTTCTTCAAACATTCTTTTGTCATATGCTCCCCTAGTCGAGTTGATGGTCTCTCTCTCTTCCCCCGCCCCCCGCCCTCTACATTAGGTCCATCATGATATTTTACTGACATCCATAAAGACAGCCACAATATGATCATTTCTCACCACCACCTTTGGTGCTGCTCTGGTCTGCGTGGTCATTTACTCTAGTCTAGAATAGTGCAATAGCCTTCTTATTGGATCTATTGATGCTTTCTTGTATTTTATTTAATGTTCTTCTCACAAGAGAGTGGGCATTTAAACCTTTAGGTCAGATCTTCACACCTTTCTGCTCAAAGGCTCCAATGATTTGGCTTTTTACAAGAAGAAAGCTAAAAAGTTCTTACAAAGTCCTCTTGGGCCTTCCTATCTGGACCTCCATTTCCTCTCGGCTCCTCTCCTTGTTAAAGCTGAGATGCCTACACAGCCTCCTTGTAGATCTTAACACATAATTCTCCTAGTTTAATCCTTTTGAACTTGAAATTTTGAATTTGTGTGGATGGCTTACTTTCTTACCTATTGCAAGGCTTTTACCCAACTGTCACCCATTTAGAGATGTGTCTAAAATATCAGCCACAGCCACGATACATAAAAATTACCCCATGCTCGATTATTTCTTTGATCTTCCCTTCTTCATGCTTTTTTCTTTAATCTTTGTCATTGCTAATATGCTATATAATGCTATATAAATCTCATTTATTTGTTTCCTGTTTCCTTTCTTTAAAGGGTTCACTTTTGCCCTGTTTCCTTGATTGCCTTTCCTTTTTTACCTAGAAAAGTATATGACTTGGCAATTAAAATGTGAAATACTAAATTTTGGGTCCAGTACTTCATTACTCTAGTCTGTTCTCTCCATATTTTGTATTTATACCAGTATCTGTTCATCTATCCCTAATCAAAGGTTTCATATGCATGCATATAGTATGTATAGTAGACTATGAGGTCTTCCTGCCTGACATTTAACTATCTATCCCATAGGCATAGTTGAAGAATAATTCTAAATGCAATAAGTACTTAATAAAACATTTATAATTGATTTTGATGAATCAACTGCAAAAAAGCTCCTTATTTGTTTGATATATATTCTCATTCTCTCTATGGAAGAAATGAATAGAGTAAAAAGCATAAACACACTCTCCCATTAGTCACTATGAATAAACCTTCATATTTGCCCACATCTTTCTTCTATCTCACTCTTGTTCCATTTGCTTTTTTGTTATGAAACTAGTATTTATGGCTGAGGCAGGGCTGCGTAAGATGCAGTGATTATGGCTGATTTTATCACAGCTGTATTACTTAGCTGCAAGGTGAAGCAGTGTGGTAAAATGGATCATGAATCCCTGAAATTGACTATCCGTCACCTTTATAATCCTGATGAAGAGGCATGTTAGATCAGGCCTGACAGCTTCTCATGCAAACGAGAGCACCAAAGCAGTGTTCCTGACTTGATGTGTCTGGAAATGTAACTACTGAACAAAAAGCTGCAGGTGAAAAGGAAGCCACAGTGACAAGTTTGGATGCACTGAGCAGAGTTTTACCTCAGTGCAGGACTGACTGGAAAATCCTCTGAGTTATGAAAGTGTAGAAAGCTCAGGTACAGTATTTAAGACACATACATTTAGAATTGCCTCAGCTATTATTGATTAATTCCTGCATTTGCAGTTCTTATGCTAAACTCAGAAGTTTCATATCTATTTTTGAGTTGAATATATCTTTGATGCTTCTAGCTTAACATCCTCTGACACATAAGTGAGATCCATAAATATTTGTTACATAAATGTATGACTGAATAAATCAATGGACTGCTATTTACTGATCGTCTGATCTTTGCTTTATCTTTATAGTAATGAGGAGCTCACCATTTCCTAAGAAACCCTATCTATTGAAGAATGCTTTCACTTAGAATACCTTTTCCATATAATTAAACAAAAATGTTATTATTGTAACTTTTATTAGGAATTGTCATTACTGGAAGTTAATATTTTGGATGTGATTGTCTCTCCCTCTGTACTCTAGCATTTTCAATTTCTGACTGCAGAACTGTTTGGTAGCTTTTAGCTTTTTTCTCCCCTCCCTGCACTTTGTGTGATGCATCCTTCACAGGTTTGGGATATACCCTGGAAGATAATTCAGGATCTTACACCTGCTAATGAGAATGGGTCCCGTGAAGGGACAGTTACTCCAGATCCCTTAATTCTAGAAATTTGTATGTTCTTCTTCATTATACGGTACTATATTATTTTTACTCCTTAGAGAAATGAGATGTTTGGGTTGTACAAAATTTCTGCTTTACTGTTGTACAGGTTTCCAGTTCAGCATTGAATTGCAGGTGTGCATTTCAATAGGGAACACACAATAGTCTCTCCTGAGAGTCCTAATCAATGTCTTCATATTTCTGATACTTTTCTGCCTCTCTCTTAGAAATTTAACAAAGATTAATTTTCATCATCCAAGATTTTTTGTGCTTATCAGCTTTTCCAAGATATCATTCTGAGAAGAATAGTCAGTCTTTTTGAGTCAGTAGAAATGCCCTACGTTTCAGGCTCTCCACATGTGTGACACACTGCAAGTTTGGCTTCAGCTCTTCAGAAATAAAAATGTACAGTTCTATTACATAATTGGACGGTCAGTTATTTAGATTATAGCTTATTCCAATAATGATGCAACAGTAAGCCCCACAATACAGTATTTCTCATTCCTTTATTTGGCCTTCAGCAGAAATGGCTTAGTTGTGTTCTGCATTGTATGGGTATGTGTTTGTGTATGTGTATGTTTGTAGGATTAGCTGTCTGAGCAATTCACTTGTCCCTTGCTAATGAAAGATCTGCGTCACTAATAAAGCAGAAAATAAAAAAGGTAAATAGCACTCTCCAGAAACAATTTGTTTCTTGTTACATGGTCTCATGTTAAACACCACCTGAGTGACTTTGCATAGGGCAGGAAAGAGCAAAAGGCTACAAACACAATTAGCTGAGTGAAAGAGAAATAATAATTATAGTCACAATATTGTTAGACGGATATTGAGACAGACTTGCCCGTAGGCCAGAAAGGAAATAGAGCATTGCAGTCATGAGCAGTCTCAGGAAAGATGATATATAAGGGCACACACATGCTGATTGCCAGAAAGTCATTATACTAATTCAATTAAAGATCGTAGGGGCAGCTGTCACTCCTGACCCTCACAGCCAACAGCCTCACTGTCAAGCCAATTGCTGCAAAACATTGAGCTGAAAAAAATCATTGCTTAAAATATTTACTGAAACACATTTTACTAAACAATTACTATGTGCAAAACATTGATATGCTACCAATGATATTTTAACAGCAATGCATGGGAAAAAAATGAAGTAGACAACACAGTTACGACCCAGGTATGATTAAGAACACTAAATTCTTCAAATATTAATTGAGAATTAATGATAATTTGTCATGTGCAGCTGAAAATAATACATAAAGTCCATTGAAGATAATTGGAGAGAAACATCACAAACCCTGAGAAACCTGAGAAAGGGGAATGGCACAGCCTGGACACACAGCCATTATGGTATGTCTTTCCATTTATTTACATGTCCAGCAACTAAATATTTTCCTTCTTTCCTCTCCTCTCCCCTACTTCCCCTCCCCTCTCTTTCCCTCCTTCCTTCCATCTGGTGGTGCTTAGAATTAAACACAGAGCTTCACACACGTTGGGTAAGCTCTCTACCACTGAGCCCCCATCATGAGTCTTTTAAGGCATGGCAGTAAGAGACACATTCTACTAAGTGTTAAAACAAAACAAAACAAAAAAACAGCAACCTCCTTCCTTCTGACCTCACATTTGAAGCTATCACCAAATTTGTAACCCCTCAAATCATATGGGAACCAGTGGTAAGAGAAAGCCTTCATTCTGTCTAGCAGTGCTGAGGATGTCTTTTGTATGAGCTTTTGCCAGGATTAACCAGAATTCAGAAAAATCACGTTTTGCCCTGTTTGTATTTTACTATGCATTCCTGCAATTGGAATCCATTCAATTAAAGTTGTATTCTCCTTCACAGAAGGCACAGTATCTTTTTCTCTAGTTTCTATAATGCCTGACAGCTAGCAGTAATTCAAGAAATACTGATTAGCTGAATTCACTTGAGTGAAAATTTACATGGTTACACATAGTCTTAAGCAACATTGTTTTCTATCTTTTTAAAAAAGTAAATGAACACTTCATGGAAGTCTGTTATTTCATGCTTTACTAGGGCTGAATAAGCAGATACCCGGCAATGGTTTTAAAAACAACCTAGACAATCCATGGTAATCCATGGTAACCTGTTCTAGAGCTCTACAGCATATAAGGTGAATAATATGATAAACATGTAACCCTACAACCTGTCTAGCAGATAAAAGGTGAAAAGCTTTTAAAAAATGCTATGTGCCTTGGTCTCATTTTTAGCAGCCACTCTTATTGCCTATACAAACATTGACATGAACACTTGTGAAATTTTGATTGAGAACTGTTAAACATTGAATATGTAAGACATAGTACATCTATTTTTTTTTATGAGTTCTGGCACGGAACACTGGACTTTGAGGCCAATAATTTCAGTAGCAGTTTCTTGATCTCACTATTTTTTATCACAGCTGAATGGAGAGAGCTCTGGAGCCACCAGCTGTGATAACAGCTTCTTGATTGGGTGTGTGGCTCTCTGATTCACCAACTCTTTAGAATCCAGACCAGCAACAGTGAAACCTTTGAGCTTACAATAATAATAAACAGCTGGCTGTGCCAAGTGTGCCATAGGTTCACCACCCTTCATCTGGATTGTGGCAGGGGGTAGCTCTCTTGATGGCCTATGCTTATGGTGTAATTTTAGAAGTTGTCTTGGGAGTTCTGTTTGAAATTTGTTTCTTCAGGATTATTAATAATTCTGAGCTCTATCTTTTAGTAAATTATTTTGTACTTAAGACAATAGATGGCATTCTCTGCTATGTAAATAAAGGCATTAATCAAAGAACAGTCCATTTCACTCTATCAAGATGGGGAAATAGTATCTTCTCAAACATTTCGTTGGGAAGACTTAAGTAAGATAATTCCTATACTATTCTGTCCTTGATTCTAGGTTCTTCTCTAATAACCTCTTCTATTTTATAGAGTTGTGATACACTCTTAACGTAGATATAATCACTATATGAAGACATAAATACTAAGATTGTAATTATTACTATAATACTTATTTTCAGAACTTCAAAACCTAAGGCTAATTTTGAGGGGCTGCTTTGACCTCTGCTTAAATCCATTATTGAGAAAATAATATAATACACGAAGTGGTAACTATTCATGAAAATTGATGTTCTAAAATTGTATAATGGTTCAAAGCAAGAATGTTAATAATTATTCACTTATCCAAAGTGGTTTCTAATAATCTTTTAAGAAATTCCTTAATGAAAGAGAAGCTAGCGCCCACGCATCAGGCTCTGGAGAAATGATGGCTTTATCATGTTCAGTGAAGATTCTCAATAATTTCAACAGTGCTGTTCACACTGCCCAAACCATTTCACATTTGTTGAACTCTCTACTTCACTTTTTCTTCAGGGTTATATTTCTATAAAGTTCCATGCATTCAATTTGCTCATTTAAACTTACCATAACATTTATGAAAGGGTTTAAAAAAGATCACAATCTTGAGATTTCCACCCTTTCCCACACAATATTCATTGACTTTTGAAATGTTTTCTCCTTTCCACATATTAATGGAATACTGACATTTTTCATCCTGAAGTTAATATTTGGCCATAAATAAATGAATAAATCTAGTGCTCTTGTCACTGCTCTTTTAGATTTAAAATATAAAATATTTAATAATATCTTCCTCCAAGAGGAAGGGAATTTCTTGGTAATTATACTTCTTATATAATTTTGTTTTGATTTTACAAGGCATCTCAACATGCTAATGTGTGTTTTCTACTAGCACTTGTTATCAGTAAGAATAATCAAGAAGAGATATTCTTTTTCTATGCTATAATATTTTAAAACAATATTTGAATCTTTTGAGATCTATGTCCCATGTTGATTTGAGGCTGATCATAAGTTATTTGGGCTGTGTTAAACTTAGCAAGGTCATTTCATTGAATATAAAACAGATAGCTTCAAGACTGTGATCATGGCTTCTTAAATATTATTTCAACAACTGGGTATTGAGTTTCATAGTTGCAAAGGCAATGTCATGTTAAGTATTTTTTGTTTCATTATGTAAGGGTATGTTTCATACAAAAATCAGTTTTGTTAATTCTTATAAACAGATTTTATTCCTAATTGCACTTTCTAATAGATGCCCCAATAACTGTCTTCTTGAAAGCAACTTAGAGAATATTTGAAGTCAGATAAACACTCTCTTTCTTGTTTCCCCCACCTAAACTCTCTTCAGATTTCCAAAGGTCAAACTAAATTCTTTAAGTAAATTTGCTTCCCAAAAGATTTTGTAAATATCTAATAGATGTGACTAATCTTACTGAAGAGTTTGGTCATTTTTGCTAAATTTGTGTCATTAAAGTGAAGGTTAAGTTGTTTTTTTAAGGGTACAAAAAGTGGCTTCTAAAAAACAGATTTATTCACGGCCAATAGTTTGAGGTACATATCCAGATTGTGGGACACTTTTGCTCTCAGCAGCCTCTCCTCTCTCTGTAGTTGGCACTAGGTCATGACTATGTCCATATTTTTGCTGTGCAAATACAGCACAGAGAACCTGGAAAAGTAGATGAGTCTCAGGGCTCAGACCAAGATGGCAGCTACCCCTGAATCACAAGCCCTTTATCACCAAACGGTAGGGTGGACCCTAACAGACCCAGGGATTACTGTGGTCCAATACAGTGCTGCCTCTTGGAAAGGAGTTGATTTAGCAGAAATCTAGCCATTTTTGCCACCCTTGCCAAGTGGATAAAATCAGTTGGCTGAGTTCAGCTGGTTCACTTCGATTAAGATGAAGAGAACTTTTTCACTATTCATGATTCATATTTGGATTTGATCCCAAACTGGTCCTCAAAACCATGAATGGTCTCCTGAGGAATACTTAAAGACACCTCTTCAATCCTCTTACTAGCTTGTTAAGAATCTGGATAGTCCTTTTTTAAGTGAGTAAGCATAGAAAATCAAATTAAAGGTTAGAGTTAAGGGATTCATAAGTTTTCTACCACCTCCCAACAACTCATATATACTCTAGAAATGAGAAGGCTTGAAGTAAAGAAGAATAATTCTTGGTGAAAACACATACAAAGTCTAACTTGCCTATCTCACAGTTAACTGATCTTTACGCTTCTCAAAATACTTTATAAAAAAGTTATAGAGAATGTGCTTTATGAATCTCAAATTGTTACAGCACTACAAAAATTTTGTTTTGTTTTGTTTTTGTTTTCTGAGACAGGATCTCACTATGTAGTTGAGACTGACCTGGAACTCACTATGTAGCCCAGGCTGGTCTCGAACTCCCAGCAATCCTCCTGCCTTGGCCTCCCAAGTGCTGGGATTATAGGCCTGTGCCACCATGCCCAGCCATAAAAATTTTAATAAAAAAACAACTCAAAATAATTAATGTTCTTACAATAATTAATAAGCCACTTGGTCCCTATTTAACTCACTGTGGCTGCCTAACTTCACATAAAGAGATCAAGCTTCCAAGGTGAACTGCGGTCGTAA
Source organism: Fukomys damarensis (assembly GCF_012274545.1). Classification (NCBI taxonomy): domain Eukaryota; kingdom Metazoa; phylum Chordata; class Mammalia; order Rodentia; family Bathyergidae; genus Fukomys; species Fukomys damarensis. The sequence continues at coordinate 61,257,609 of NW_022900936.1, forward strand.
CAGGTGTTGGAGGATCACAAGGTGTTATCCCATTAGCTACATAGTAAATGTTCTGGAAGGAGCAACAGAAATATTAAAATTCAAAATGCCGCCTGTGCACTAAGTCATTATGTTAAATGAAGTTATTATTTTGGTTAAATAAATTCCAAGCCATTATAATGAACATATTAATTAAGGTTGATGGTGTCATCAAACAGGTTTGCTGTTAACTTCACTCATGATGCCTAAATGGGACCTGGAACATTTGACTCTATAAAAGGCCTCAGAATGAAGCTTTGGACATTAGCTACAACGAACATTAAAGCATGTTGCACTTGAGACGGAAGCATATTTTCTGCATAGATTCTAGTAATATTCAGATCCAGAATTAGTTAACTTTTGCAAAAACAATTTAGCACACCGAGTAAGAGAGCACAGGCCTTGAAATGAAACAGACTTCTTTTTCATTACATGGGTTGCTACTTCTTTCTGCATGTTCTTTTTTTTTTCTTTTTATTGAGTTTATTGGTACATTCTAGGTATACAGTACAGTTACATTCATTATTGAGAACTTGTACCTTTACAAGACCGGTCTTGGTTCTCATTTTTTCCCCTTGTCTCTGCCCTCCCTTCACCCCCTCCTCCCCTCCTCATTTACAAACACTTTATTTCCATTCTTTCACTTTGTCATATTTGTTTCTTTTCCCTTATTCCCTTTCCCCTACCCTTCCCACTTTCCCTACACCTTTGCAAGGCTCCTCTAAACCTTCATGTCAATCAACATCTGCAAAATGAGGGCATTAACTGTTGTTTTCTCATATAATTGCAGTCAGAATTAAATTAGAACTACTATGTTAAGCACTTTGCACGGTGTCTGGAACAGTAAAAGACCGAATAAATGTGAACACTTATCATTATTATTATCCTCAAAATGTTTATATTGCTGGCCCATTTATACTGTTAATTGAACCTTATGTTTGAAACAAAGGAAGGATTGTGCTATGTTATGCAAAATGGACAGTGACCTTAAATATTTTTTCCAAGAAAGAAGACTCACACTTGAACCTCTGAGTATTGGAATGTAAGCACCAACTGTCTTGGAGAAGGGAGATTAAAATGGAGAGAATAAGTAGATGACGCGTGGCTGAGAATAGGTATTTGAATCATCAGTCTTCTGACTCTACAAACTAGCAGAAAAGAAATCTTAGAATTTGGAAAATAGCTCTTTCCTGCTCAATGATATCTGAGGATTTAAATTTTGAAGTGCAACTGAATAATACATATGGAGAATAATTTTTATACATATCAACAGGTATAATTAAAAGAAAAATCTTTGGATTATATATGTTTAATGTATTTGAAGAAACTGTCATTGTGAAATGCCTTCAAAAACTGAAACTTACTCACTGAAAACTTAAATGAATAAATAAAAGTCATTGAGGCTGTTAATATATATATCTATATATATCTCTCTATATATATATAGAGAGAGAGATAGATATATATATCGCCTCTGGGTTTGCTATAAAAGGATCTCAGGGGTTATTACCATCTTATCAAATATTCCATTAAGACTAACAGCCCTAAAAGAGAACTGTCATTTGCCAAAATTTCCTCTGAGCTCTAGGAATCCTTTTTTGTCAGTGTCATGACTGGACCAGGATTCAATAGAGAGAAGAATGAAGTCAGAACCTGGTTAATATATAATTAGCAATAAAAGGAGTTGGGCATTTGAATAATACATAAAATGGTCAGATGAGAAGAATACCAAGAAAATGGCGAGAACAGTAGCTACAGACAAATCAGACACAAGAAGGGAATTGGATAGCAAGCAGGAAAGAGAAGGCAGAGAGTAGTAAGAGGGACTTCTGTTTGTACCTTCACCTTCCTGACTGTGGCCCCTTGTTAATACTAACATTTCTGAGGAAAGCCTCAGACAAGCAATCAAATCCTTATTTTGGCTATTAAAAAAATGGCTGGGATTAGTCACAGGAAAATGATTTACATAGGATTTCTCTAATGAGTCAGGAAATTAGCTATGAGCTATAGTCATGAGCTAGACATACTGTCTCTAGGAAGTCATGGGGGGAACTACACACCCTCCATGTTCAGGAACACCCACCATCCTCATTTCCTGTAAACTTGAGGTGATACTAAAGCTCAGTAGTCCCTGTCCACTCATTATTTCACATCCTGGAGGTCTTATTGTCACACGGAATATAATTAGTAATCCTCTAAACTTCTGCTCTTGTGATTTGAAAGAGAGCACCATCTACTTTATGTGTGGTTTCTTAGTACTGGGGGCTCTTGTGTTCTAGCCTAAATTTACTAAATCAAAATCAGCCTTTTAGCAAGATTCACAAGTGATTTCAACACCCTTCCTTTAGAGTTACTACTTAGAGTGCCTCAATTCATGCTTTCCCATTTTAGTTTATTTTTATTTATTTTGATATTGAGCAAAGGAATAATATATATCTTGATTTTTTTTTCTTTTCTGAGGTGCCAAAGGTTGTGTCAAGTGCAAGGGAAATAGAAATACGATTGTATTTGAATGAAACCTCTACAAATCATTCATTAAGTTCTCCTAAATTTGTATCTATTTCTTTCCAGGTTTTCATTCATCTTAGGGTCAACAAGTAATGCCATCTCATCTTGAGAAAAAAAGGCTATGACTCTCAACTATAATTAAATTCATTAAAACATTTATTGAACAATGGGCATGAGTGGGCTACTGCTTCTGTGAATTGATGGAGGAGAAAAACATCAGTACAGTATCAATGAAAATTAGATAATAACCATTGTATGATAATGTATTGAAAAGCACAGAGGTAGTGTGCATACTCAAGCAATGTCTTATTAATATAATAAAAAATGATCAGATGGAGAAAGGCAATCTTCATGAAAGAGTACTTTGTGATTGCTCTTAAGTCTAGTTGAACTCTCTCTTATCTTGTCCACCGAATTTATGAATATCTAGCAAAAGGGATGTAGTATATGGCTAAGTTCGGGATCTTAGGATAAAGAGATCTCCTGGATTATCTGGTTGAGCCCACTGTACCCTTAAGTGTTAAAATTAGAAGAATTATTCAGAAGGGAGACACAGAGAGTCATCTAACTACAGAAAAGGAAATCAATGTGATGCAACTTAAAGAGTTTTCAACTTACACTGCTGGCTTTCAAGTTGGAGTAATGGTACCATATGCCAGATAAAGCAAGGAAAGAGATTCTTTAGCATGTCAGGAAGATAGGCAGACCTGATATCATCTTCGCTTTTACACTAATTACGACTTGTATCAGACTTTTGACATAACTGCACAATAAATTTGTGTTGCTTTAAGTTCCTAAAGTGCTGATAATTTGTTATGACAACCATAGAAAATAAGTATATTTGCTTAGGTTGTTGTACCAGCAAGGAGGGACTCTTCATCACTCAGGTGTATAGGTTTATACTTAAAAAAAAAAAAAGATTTCAAGATTGTTGATAGACATTTTTGCTGTTTTTACCAAATGATTGCAATGATTTTTTTTTAATCACAAAAAGGGGCAGGGGATTTAGCTCAGTGGTTCTGCTGCCTGCCTCACAAGCTCAAGGACCCATGTTTGATCCCCCATACCAGAAAAAAAAATCACAAAAAGAATATCTTTTTCATAGAATCCATAAGCTAGTCTTTTGATCCATGACTAGAACCCAAAAGACTGGTGTCTTACTTGAATAAATATGCAACAGATTTAAAGTTTAGAGTTAGACAGATGCACAAATAGCCCTAAAATTGTAATTGACCTTCTATTCATCTGGACTCCTATGAGGTCTGGTGGCTTTTTGGAATTATGCCTTACTCTGGCAGAACACAGGCCTGCTAGATCAAACTACAGGAGATATAATCTGGTTTGAGTGATCTGAGTTAAATGTAAACTTGTCTCAGGTAGTGATTACTTCTATGCTACCCAGGAGAAATCCATGACATTCAGGGATTGGGAACAATGGAAGATGACATGCATAAGTCCTTAGAATACCCAAAAGAGGATTTAAAGGAGAGGAGTCAACGTGGGCCAGGAGGACATCTTACAAGGAGACCACATTGAAGCAATTCTTCAAACGAACTAATTCAATTCTGAAGTGAACTCTGGGACTTTTGGATGAAGATCATGTAACAAGAATGGCTGAATCCAAGACACAAAACTTTCTGACCAATATTCTCTTAATTCTGTACCAATACTGCCTTCAAATTACTAACTCTGGTAAGTCAGTAGCATTTCTAAAATCAGAGACAGAATTGTCAAGGAATATTTTGCAATACAAAAATTCTGACTTCCATTTAGCTAAAAAAAAAAAAAGAAAAGAAAATTCTGACCTTAGTTCAGACAATTTTTTATATGAAAGTACATTATCTTTTAGTGCAAACCAAACAATATCTGATCTCTCTATATTTTGTATGGAGACTTTAGGAAGCTCAAGAGTTATTCTTGGACAAAACTAAACCCATTAGGCATTTCACCAAAGATTTCAAACATAGTTTTTCCTAATAAAAGGAAATAGTGCCATCAAGGACATACTAGATATGAAAAGTAAAATTCCATAAGGGAGAGACACTTATTAGATATTTTAACTGACAATATTATAGACTTCAAATTTACTTAAATAATATGCAGCACTTTAACATAGTTACAAGGGACTTATATATCCACAGATTTTTTTTGCGTGGTGGCAAAAGAAAAAATCATTTCTCCAATTATGAATATAAAATGCTATTTCTTTATGCGAGAAAAACTCAATAACAGAAATGATTCAAACTAGAGAATATCTGTTTTATCCAGAATTTCATAGCCCTCCATGGAGTAAACAACATGTCCCTGAACAACACTCTTCAAAGTCAAAATTCAGAATGTATTGATTCATTTTATAGTAGTAAGGTAATTTCTGTCATCTTTTTTATTTATAAAATTCCATTACTGGAATGAACAGCAATTTATAATCGGGGCTAAAAAGGGTTTATAAAGCCTGGCCTTGACCAGGAAAGGACAGAAGGAGTTTTCATCAAAAAGGCAGAACTTGTTTTTCACTATCTTTGCAAAATATCTTTGCTATTTTTCATTCAGCTTTTCTCTTTTCTCAAAATCATCGACAGTGATTAGTTTATTGGTACAGATGGGAAAATATTTAAAGCATCAAGAAATTTAGACAACTTTAAGAAGAATATTTTTGAAATATCAATACAACTTCAAAGATGTGTTTGGAATCAAACTGTCTTTAGGGAGGTGAATGGTGTGTGTGTGTGTGTGTGTACATGTACACATACACATGAATAAATACTTTAGATCTTATTTGTCTATTGAACCCTAAATATTTCTTAATTGCTCCATTCTGTTCTGTGGTTCTATCTGATTTATATCTTAGTTTCTTCTTTATCATCTTCATCACTGATGATGTATATTTACTGTATGAATATTGTAAACAGCACATGAATTTTATGTCAACCCAATCAAAATGTCCATGTCTAGATAGCAAATTTAATAAAAGAAAAAAATTTTCTTTATTTATGTAAAATCCATTCCGTTTTGGAACTTATCTCTAATAAAAGCACCACAAGGTACATGTAAGCAGATCTCCTAAGTCCATGATAAAATATAGATAAAGTATGCAAACATTACTCTGAAGAGTTACCACCCTGAATGGTGGAAATTATTAACCTCAGTATTATGAGGTACTAGGATATTGTGTTTTAAGTACAACTGAATTTCAGTTTTGAGTCCATCATATACAAATAAAAGTGACTTCAGGCTAGACTATGCATTTCTCATGTATAAAATGTTTTTTAAAATTTTTTTGATGACATTAAATGACAGAATACAAGATTATTGGTAAATAACAAGTGCCTGAAACATTCAATATTTAACAAACATTTTTCTTCTCTATGCTTTTCTTTTAAAAGGTATTATAATTAACAATTATTATATAAACTTTTAAAATAAAATAGGACTGAGTTTTTATTATATTAATATATAACATCTCATTTATTATGAGACTTAAACAAATACATAGTTTAATGGCTTTAATTTGTCTCATCTATCAATCCTACTATTTCCAAATGAAAGAATACTGACTATATAAATTATTTATGGTTACATAAATTTTCTTTAATTTATTTGATCATATATTTGTTGAATTTCTTAAGCAATCCTTTGGTTTGTATTTTGTTGTTATTGTTATTGTCTTATCCTAATTGCTTGATAGGAGACATTAGCCACCTGGGGAATTTAACATATAACTTGTGCATTTAATAGAAGTTAAATTTAACAAAATTTTGTTTTCCTGAAAGTCCTACCGTTTTGTGAACCTGTTGTATCTTTGAGAAACTGAATTTGTGTCTTCTAAGTACTTTCCAGCATTCTGCTTTAATCCCTGTCATTGAAACATACAACTATATTGACAACCTAAATTCTGCCCTTTCTTCTTAGACTATAATTTTTTACAGGTTAGTCAAATTGTGCTTATGTATTCCTTCTTTATTATTTCCTACTTTGTGCTATAAAACACCTGATGTACTATGGACAAATACATTTTTCTGAAACTTTCCACGTGCATTTATTTTTGTATAACTGCAAATGGTGTGTCATAGAAATTCACCTAAGGAGGTTCCTAAACTGATAAGAGGATACAGAAAGAAAGATGATAACGTTGGAAGACAAGTGGAAGTCAGCAAATTTGGTGGTAGTTGGTACTGCAGTACAATATGAATTGTAAAGGTGCAGAGATAAAACACTAAAGGAAGGAGTTGGGGATCAAATATCTATACCCCACTTATTAAGACAAAACATAATCTGAACATTAGGATTAATGTTTCAGTGGAAGAAGGGAAATGACGGTTTTATAACCAAAATAAAGTGCACAAAAATAGTATGTTAGTCCTCACTACAATTTCCTGAGCTATGGTATCTGCTCTCCATAGAGAGCAAAAAAACTAACCAACACCTTCAAAGAAACACAAGCAGCAAGTATCCAGGGTTCAATGTGAAGTAAAGAGTATTGGTAGCATCTGTTCCTTTTCCACTCAGACTCACAGAATCAGGCATACACTGTGGTCAGGTGGTCAAGGAATATCCTATTCTGTACTACCAAACCCAACCCCTGGCCTGACTAATTCCTATACTGGTGCCCTTTTTGGAATTGACCACATTCATTTGCAATAATACAGTGTCAGTGAAAATGAGCTGCTTAGGTCTCCTGCTGCAGAGTGGAGCTGAATGGTAGCCCTAGATGACGTCCACCAGATCCAACAGCACATTTACACTAAGGCCACTCATTCCCACTCTCAACTAAAGAAGAAGCATGGCGATGATGTTAACAATGCAGGTCCATTCTAGTGGCATGCACGACTCTTCAGATGGATGCCTTTGATCTAAGGGATAACCATCACTCTGGCCCAACTTTCTTAGAACCGTGTACTCCTTCCTCCTCCTGTCCTTGTCTCTGCTCATAGCTGTGGGACCTACATTGTAGGTGGAAGACTTTTATCTCCCTAGTCTGGCTCCTTCCCCTCTTTTCCTTCAACATATATCATCCAAATGCACTCATCTGCTCCTTGTAGGATTCAAACTAATGATCTATTCAATTCCTTTCTTGTCTCTTACAGTAGTCACACTCCTTCATGACTCTTAACCCAGACCTATGCATGTGTTTACACTCCGCCACTGTTCTGTTGCTGACTTTCTGTTACCTGCACTTCAAATTTTCTCACATTCTGTATCATAAAATAGTCCCCCCTGATAGATACATTAGGACATACTTTCTCTACTTTCCATTGTAACTAAATTTCTTGAAATAATAGGTTATGTCCATGTGCACACCCATCAGCAATCATTTATCTAGCTTCTCTGCCAGCTGCTTTTTTGAGCTAATGTTTTCTCTAAATCCAATATAAATTATCTCTAGTCCTACCCTTTTCAAGTTTTATAGATCATTTCATATGAGATTCTGTGAAAGTCAAGGAACCAGAGAAATCTAACCTAATTTCCTTGACTTTTGCAGAATTCTAGATTAATGTTTTTGCTAAGACCCCTATGACTGAACTTTCTGTGTGTTGATTACCTCCTTTGGAACTCTATGATGACCCACTAGGGTAGTCATTATTAAGGGAGGTAGTTTAAGAGGTTAAAAGGGCAATATCATACAGCCACATCACTATCATTATCACTCTTCAGTCTCACATCACAATTCCTAGTCCTCATTTTTCTAAGAATTGCTCGGACTATGCTATTCCAATTTGCCTATTGAATGTATGGGAATTCCGTAAGTTCCACCAGCTTATTTTACAACAAAATAAAACTACTTTCTTTTAACTCTCTAAACTCATTTCTCTTCTTGAGTCTACTGTTATTTTAATAGCTCTATCTTCCCACTCAAATTCCCATTCGAACCTTTATTTAATTTGTGACAATTCTCCTGACTTTTGCCACCCACAACTGCCTTCTCTTACCTAATTCAATTATGTTACAACAGTCACTGTCCTGTAAGAACTAAAACTTTCCAGACTTCTCTCCCTTCTCGTGGCAGCCTCCTGAATCCAAGTTTTCATTTTATCAGCTTCGCATTGCTTTCCCTTACTTTGTTTTTTCTACTAGCTAAACACTAACTCTTTAATAATTGCAAAGTATTCCTGAAAAATCAAATTTTCTTTGTTTGAAATATTTTACCTATTCCTCTTGAGAGGTAGGTAATCATTTCTACTTAATCTTCTAGCTTTAAAAGTAATAATTTAACCATATAATAAAATATAAACCCCATGAAGGTAGAACTTTTGATATCCCTCACAATGCTCGATATGGATTGGGTTTAAAAAGTATTTATTGAATGAAAAGACTTGGAGGGTTCATTGTTAAATTTATTCAGTGGTTTGATATGACTCCATGAACACAGCAATTTATCTAGCATTATTCTGAATCATTTGTTTCACTATTAAATCACACTAATCTTCTCAGTCGTGTCTTGTGAGTACTGTTGTTATCATCTCTCTATTAACAAAAGGAAAATATATCTTTAAATTTCATTTTTCTCTTAATGTTCTGATAGGCAAGAGTGGCTTACTTTGTTGTAGACATATGTGACATAGTTTTTCAAATTCAGATGAAGCCTGAATTACAGTATACCCAATATTCTTGTACTTATAAATCACCTCAATAAAACTAGACAATAAATATAATATAAATTTCTCTTAAAAAAGCTATATTAACCTTCTCACAGCAAAGCTTTGCAGAATAAATAGCCAATAAATAGCTATGGTTTCCAACTCAATATTCATTATCTTTGTCCACTATACCTATAGTCTGAAGCAAGGTCAGTTCAACTTGGGCAGTGTTGGACCTGACACAAGTGAAGAAAGTGCTTACAAAAAGAAAAAATGATTTTAAAATTAAATATTTTTAGTATCTGGTTTTCAGCAAGTACAAGGGATCAAGAGAAGTCATTTAATTTAGTTTTTTGCTCTGAGGACAAGAATATTTCTAAACTATTCTGAGACAGTTATCTCCTTTCATGCTCTGAAAATTAGAACAACATCTTTTCATTTTTTTCTGCACACAAATTTTCCCGTGCTGATCAGCAATAAGAAAAATTTGTCAACAAGCCCTTTCTGACAGATGATGGATGCTGAAACCCAAATTGTCTGAGTTAAAACCATGAGTTTGACATAATATATTGGATAATTTCATACTCTTGCCTTGTTTCTAAAATTGTAGTTGGGAATTTTGGAGAAAAGTGAAAGGCATAAACTGTTCTCCTTGGTAAAAAGAGGGAAGAAAAAGAGTCAAAATCAGTGGTTTCAGGGAGGGCTTGGTTCGCATCAATACATTCTGTTCCTCTAATACAAATTGGGGAGAGTATTTCCGGTGGGGGAGGGGGTAAGAGAATGTGTGTGAGTCAATTAAAGGCAACTTTTGATTACTTCTCCAAAGGGAAGGCAGTAACAAATCATCCAAGCTTCTTAACTTTAGCAAGACACACTTATTTGACAGAAGACATTTGTTATTTAGGAGACCAAGGGGACTACACTCTGGAAAGTGCTGATCTACAATGGATGCAAAAGAATTTGTCACAAACGTTATAGTTTTCTTGCATTTGGTGCCCTTTCATACATCAGTTCTTACTGCAGACTTCATGGACAAATGCCACAGAAAAGACTGATGGGCTTTTCCACTCTCATAGCGGAGTTTGTTTCTCAACAGCACAAACCATCAGCAGAACTTTCAAGGAGAAAGCAAAAGACTCTCTTCCAAAGCTTCCCAGATCAAAAAAGTAATGTGAAGGAAAGAACCTGCCACTGAATACTGTGCATATGTGTTTTCTCTCTCTCTCTCTCTCTCTCTCTCTCTCTCTCTCTCTCTCTTTCTCTCTCTCTCTTTCTGTCTCACACACACACACACACACAAACATATACACACATACAGAAACATTGCCTTTTCCTCTGTCAACAAGATCAATATTTTAGACACAAATGAGATGAGCTCAGGGGAAGAAAGATTCATACTGAGGTGTGAAAGCATTCTAGGAAGAAAAAGACTCCCGTTTAAGAGTACAAATACGTCCAATAAATCATGTTGAGCTTGGTGGGGTGACTGCTCTTCCTTCTGGCAGCTTTGTAATTACTCTCTCGACACAGCAACAACTTTCTTTGGAAACAGTCACTCTACATGCAAGACAATTATAGCACTGGGTATCACTCCTGGCCAAAGCCCAGGCTACGGTGTCACAATCCATTAGTTAGGAGATGCATCTGAGCAGCTTGAAGTTTATTAAACCCAAGTGCCACTTTTCCTGATCACTTTTCTCAAGGTCTCCCAAGGGCAGTCATTGACTATTTCTAATAGTCCATCCATCAGCTTGGAAATAATTCTCTCCTAGTTCAGGCTTTATGAATTATTAACCTGATCTATGAGATCTGCTAATTTTCCATTCAGTCCTCCCAAAACAACTTTCTAATCTTTTGTTACAGCTCACAATGAATAATTCTTGGAAAACACTACAAACCATAAAGAACACTATTTCACATTTCCCCATAAGAATCTATCTGGGTTTGTGTTAGAGCATGCTAGAATATATTTTGGAAAGTTCAAGACAGGGAAAATATTGGTATGAACAATACAGAAATACCTTTACTTTTTCTCGTGACTGAGATTTCCCTTCTTCCAAATACCTGTCTTGTTTATATCAATCCATTTGTAATTAAGCATGTAATGGCTTGTATTATCTTCTAATTTGTTCTTATGTAAAAGCATCATTTTTTCAATTAGTTCATAAGAGAAGATGCCAAGTCTTGAATGGTTTCATCTTGCCAAGAGCCATATGCTAGAGCTGGCTTACACAAGCTCATGAGATTGAATTTTAAAATTTTAATGGAATTGTTCCAATCATTATAAAAATAAAAATGTATACATTGTCAACCAAATAGAGCAAAGGTAATAAATTCTTAAACCTTACCATTGTATTTTATTATATATTACTCTTATCTGTAGTTCTGAGGTTTTTTTATATATATTTTTACACTGCAAATACTGTACTATGGCAAGTTACTATACATGTCTTTACAACTTTGTGTTCAGTTATTTCACATCAATGATTTCATGTTAGTAGGACTGAATTCATCGTGGTGGGAATATGTATACCATAGATATTATCAAATAGGATGAATCAAGGTTGTCTTCTCTCCTCCTAGAGAGTTAGTTGTAGCATACCACTGATCATGGTTATAATTATCAAAGTAACTTACGCTTCAGAATTATCTTCCCGGAAATTGAAAAGGAAATCACCATACTAGACAAATCAATCATTGCCTCACTATTCCTCTCTTACATAACTCTCACGTATTTTGGACATACTCCCAGGTTTAACCCTAGTCATAGAGAATTGTACCAAATGTGGGCCCCAATTTTACAGATGAAATTTGGTTTGTGTGCTTAATTGCTTCTACAAAAAACTGGAATCAGGGAAGTAAGTGAGCAAGGCACAAGATAAGTGGTATTGAGGTTGACTCAGAATGAGAATTCCTTACCCTGGTTATGGGGAAGACTTCTTTCGGCCTGGACATACTACGATGTGCTATAACAGGATACTCCAGGAATGCCTCAGCTTAGCTTTCTGAATTCTTTGGACCTCTTCTGTGCAAAGGATGAGGCCATAATCCAAATTACAATGATTAAAAGTCTGAATAATATGCATCTTCTATGAGAGTTTCAAATGTTTCCATGTTAATGCTGATTATTTGTAATATGCTGAGAACTGCACTATTCACTCTACATTATTTTGTTTGACTTTAATAACCTTATAACCTATGTGCAATTATATTCAATTTTGCAGATGCAGAAACAGAAACTTACAGACTTAAGCAGCATGTTTGTTTCTATAACTAACAAGTTATAATATTATAGATAGGTAAGTTAATTAGATATTTTGTAGGCAGTTAGACAAGGCCTTCTTTAAGGTGCCAGCCCTGCAAGGCCCCAGTCCTAAAAATGCCAGCCCTCTAGAAGCCAATATAGCAAGGAACCAACATGGAGAACAATTGAGGCACATTCAATGGTTAACATTATAAAAAGAAGAGGTACTACTTCCCCTAGAGATAGCAGAGATTGATACTCTAAATGGGAAATCCCTTCTGAGTGACTTGTTTTCCCATTTGATCCCCATTTGATCAATATTACCAGGGTTAGTGTATTTGTACTCTTATTGGTTGGTCATGGTTTTGTCCCACCTTATGCCCACCTTGTAAATTTCCTTATAGTTTTGTCCCACTTTGTACCTGCCTCACCACGTGGCTTTCACACATCTTTGAAAAGTGGGGCGGTGGGCAACCCTTCTGGTCCCCCTTCTGTCTCTCTTAGACAAAAGCTTTCTTTCTCTCAATAATTTTTTCCTACTCTTAGCCTCCATCTTTCCTAGAATGCATTCTTTGATTTTATGGAATACAAATGTGTGTTTCAGATTCCTAGCAGGTTTGGCAGTTACATCTCTTCCCCCTATATCAATAGAACTAGCTGAATCTTACCCTAAACCCCTCCTCTTATAGAACTAGCTGAATCTTACCCTAAACCCCTCCTCTTATAGAGAACAAGACTTCTACTCTAAATAGGATTCAATAATTCAAGGCTTAGAAATTTTAGCATTATTGAGAAAAAGCAAAACATTGCCATTCATAGCACCTTAGAGTTGTTATACCCAAATGGCTCCCAGATTTCCAATGATTTCAGAACCAATAAGATAGTCAGGAAAATTCATTAAAAATTGTATGAGTGTTCATTATTACAGAGATGGCATCCAGGACAAAGATCTTTCCAGTCTACATTGGAAGATCAAATGTTGGTATATCATATATTTAATTAGAGGAAACAACTGAGACCTTGATGAAGTCAGTTCTCAGGAGAGACCATTCAGGAAAAAAAAGAGAATGGATTTCTTGAAGAAGAGAAACACTAAAGGAAAAAAATGGGCATAATTTGGATGAAAGGAGTGTTAGTGATTCCACTGGAACTGTTTGTAAATATTTGAACTGTCATATAAAAAAGATATTACACTTAATTTTTGACCAAAGGAGCAGAATTAGATGCAACCAGAAAAAGTTGTGAAAAGCAATATTTTATTGCACAAGTTCTAATGATTAAAATAATTTAAAAATGATGTGATTAATACAGCTGTGAATTTCCTGCACCACTAGAAAATTCAGACAAGGCCAGTCAGATAATCCTGGCTTTAGAGCTGCAGAAAGTTCTTTGAGGTCATTTCAAACTGATTTTCCCTGTTCTTCGCACACAGAGAAAGGTTTGGGGTTGTCGCCCTGAATCACTCCCATATCTGTTGTAACATAAAATCTGGTTTCCACAAAGAAACTCTTATCCAAGGTCAGTCCCAAACATGTGACATGCAGAGTGGGTAAAGACGAGATGCACCAGGGAGGAAAGAGCATCTGCCTTCTGAGGTGAAAGAAGGCAGCCCCTGACCTTAGATAAGATTTTAGGCAGCTGTTACCAGAAACATTACCAGCAAGGAGGTCCAATGACAAAGAAAAAGAAAATAAAGAAGAGGCAGATAGGTTATTTACTTAGAAAAACTTTTGAAGTGGATGGAATATCAGGTCCAGAAAATGTAGTACATTAGATATAGGAAAGTTAGCAAAAGGTTGGAATAGAATATGATTTTTTTTTAAACATAAACTTTGAAAATCTTGGATGACTGCTATGTATAATTGCTACCAAGAGAAAACTAGTTTGCCTTATGTATTTCCTTGCCAATTGCTTCATTTTTACTTTTAGCAGCTCACTTGTTTCATTCACTCAGTGCACCATTCAAGAGTAAGCCCTGTTTTAAACCATACATACAGTAACAACTAATTACAATGAGACCAGAACTTTTGATCAGGCTGGTGTTTATTGGGAACTAACTATTTTAGTTATCTGATGTGCTGTTTCCCCCATGCACAAGGTAGACTCTACAGCATCTAAAAGGTTTGGCTTGTTCTGTGGATAGAAGGCTTGCTTGAATTAAATGAACACCCACATGGGCTAAGCTAAGGAAATTACTTCTCTCACTTGTATGTACAATAAGCATGAGAATGTACTTCTCTGCTAGACTTGTTGCGAGCAACAAATTAAGGAATAGATACTGAATTCAGCATTTAACAATGCCTCACAATAACAGATACTCAGTAAGTAATAACATTGTACGACTGCTAGCGTCATCACCTTTGAGCAATTTTAGTTTCATTCCACGGATAAGACTGAACATGATTTCCTGTAGTGCTGCAGATACACAACTCGAAAAGTATCTTAGTCCTCTTCATTAGGCGTAGACTGATTTCCATGCAAAGAACAATGGCCGTATTAGTGACACAAGTTCATTTTAAACACTGGTAATGCTATAGTAGGTTAAAAAAGAGGAAGTGTGATTATTTCAAATTTGTTAAAAATTCCTATGAAAATTATGTCTGAAATGATTGCTACTGTTCACCGCACATCATTTTGATGGGAAGTGTAATTGTGCATTCCGGTACCTGGGTGTTAGCTATTTGAAGAACAGCAGAGTGAAGTTAAAAGTAATGTCATATTTTATTTTCTCAAGTCCTCAGCCACTATACTGGCTGCCTACAATGGTGAGATTTAATGACAAAAGATGGTAACTGATTTAGAATGATTACAAAAGTTAGAAGAAAATGTTCTTAGTGAATAAAAGCATGTTTGCAGCCTTACCTACACATTCACTCTGCTTGACTATTCTGAATTCTGAAAGAATTTTGAACTCTGGGCTAACATTTTCAGGGAGTTAGGTAGTATGGGAGCGACCAGGACATACGGTTATTTTCAATAACAGTAAAGTTCTGTTTTTCAGATATTTCAGGTGCTCAAAGCTCCACATGGCTTGTGGCTGTGGTACTGGACGGTGCGGACACAGAACATTTTATCATCCCAGAATGTTCACATGGCAATGGTGAGAGAAGGGGAGAGGGGAGGAGGTGGAATGGTAAAGGTATACAATGCTCAGAGTGGGAAAGTCATGCAGCTACATAGAAAGCTATGGTTGTTCTTTAAATGTTGGCGAGGAAAGAAAAATTAATAGAAGTTTATTATCATTTTCACTGTGTGGACAGAGACTGCTGTACAAAGGGTAAGAAGTTGCCACACTAATGGTTGCCTTCCCCTTGCTATTGTTACGGGAGGAGACGGAAAGTGACACACAGAGAGGCAGCAGAACGGAAGTAAAATAAAAAAGTTTACTCCATCGATGGGGAACGATCACAACTAATGGTGGTGCCCTGATGGACTCCTCCATTGGGCTACAACTCTTACTTTTATAGGGTTTTGCAGCTTTGATCTTACTCAGTTGGTTACATTGCATAGCAAGGCAGCTGAATTTCAACCAGGGCGCAGTTCTTTGTTAGGGAAGTTACCTTTTAGATTCATTCAATCTCCTACTCTAGCAAGGGGGAAGGGAGCTTATTTAATTAGCAAAGCTAACAATGGTTCTTTTCACTTACAAACTTTTGTGGGGAGGCTAGGTATCTCCCGTACTGGTTGATTCTGAACTAAGCTGGGTGAGGGGCAGAAGTTGTCTTATATTGTGACATTTCCTACATTTTCATTTATTAAAGTTTTCTCTATCATTATGAAGTCAGTTTGTAAGGTCCTGGTGTGAGTGAGGGATGCCACCTGGGACTGTTGTGATGAGAGCGAAATTCATTTCAGCAGGGAGTTAGGCATCCGAAATGCCAAGATGAAAGAAAACAAAAAACGCAAAACACAGTGTCCTACAGTTTTGGCCAACAGGCCCATTCGCAAATGCTTTTAAAATGCAATTCTCTGACAGAGATCTCCACTAGTAGTGAGCTGCAAGCACTTCTCTTGCTACAACCCTTCTGTCAAGCCACAGATGAATATTCATATTGGTTTATTTTAATCACATTTTTCTTGATGTGACATAATTCTACATAATTTATTTTCCCTCCTTCAGGGTTAAAAAAAAAAAAAGAAAAAAAAAGCCGCTTTATTTTTTCCCCTCACTGTCAAGCCCAAAGCTTTATTTTTCTTTTCTGGTCCTGAGATAAACAGGACATGGGACACCACAGAAAGGTGGTTGTGCTGCCACATGTCACCACTGGAAAAGCTCTCTGTGGAATGCGCAGCCCAGCCCTGCAGCGAGCCCCACGGCTCCTGGGAGAGCTGTGCAATCCGGAAGTCGGGTCCAGCCGCGTCTGCTGCACCTCCTGAGAGCCAGGCCTGTGGGCAGGCAGCACTGAGCCCGGCTCAACAGTGCTTCCCACAGTGGATTTTGAACCCAATGTAATGTCTCCAGTTTTCTCATTATAGGGAACAAAATTGGTGAAAGGACAGGTGCATGAAAATTAGGTATAAAGGCAGATACACAGGTGCCAACTTACGCCCCAAAAATATGCAGAGACAATGGCAGACATGCAGACAAAGGCTGAGTCTTCGACAGAAAGAAGAAAATGAGTCCCGATTTATTTTGAGTTTATTTCCCTTTCCTGAATTCGCAGTGAATCCTTATCCAGTACAGACCTTCCTTTTGGTGATTCCACATCATGAACTGGAAATTTTGAGTGATGGACAAAATTTGAAATCAAACATAAGGATGATTTTATTTTTTAAAAAGATGTTTATTGGCTTTTACAAACAGTTAAATCAATTAAAAAAGAGCAATAAACACCAGCTCAAAAATCACCAGTCTGTGTGTGAATGCTGGCTTACTCTCTCATTCCAGAAACACAGGCTCTCTTTCCTGGTTATACTTTGACAAGCTGTTTGCAAAGGAAAAATAATGCTCCTTAGAAGTGACACCAGGAGCAATTTCAGGACCTGGCATTTTCCCCACTTCTGTCTCAATAAGAAATCAATAAAAATCAAATGAAGCAATGCAACATTTGGTAGTCTTTTCTAAGCAGAGATTATTCATTCCCAAAAGAAAGTGAACGCCTTCCTTTCGTCAGCTGTTAGCTTTGACTATTTTTGTGTTTCTCTTTTTTGTTTTCCATTTGACACTCTCCCCCCACCCGCCAAGGTACAAGTAGGGAATTCTGGAACATTATGCAAAAGTTGTATTTGGAATTCCACGAATTTCTACTGTTTGCACTGGGACATTACAATGTCTGGACAGAATAAGATACTGAAGGAGATAGGACTCTCAGGGAAATGCTGCAGATGTTCTAATTTGGACCAAGGTAGTTTCTGTTGCATACATACTCTAAGGTGCCAGACAGTAAGTATCAGGTAATTCTGTCTGTCTGAAGTCACTTTCAGGGCTTAAATTCTCTCAGTGTTAAGAATTCCTTTCCTTCCATACTTATCCAAAGTTTGTTATATGCCCAGTACACACTGGATGTCATAATCTTTTGATTCCACCAGAAATAACGCATTGCTCCTGGGTAAGAACAAAGGCTCAGAAAAAACCTATCTAAAACGTTCAACTTCACAGTGCTAAGATATTTGCATTTTATAGAAAACACTTTAAAATCATTTTAGTAAGTGGAATCCTTTTTCCTCCATGAAATAGTAATACTGAATACTTAATAGCTTCCCCAGGGTTTTGTGTCTTGCTATGAAGCCTTTAGTAATTTCATCATTGTTAAGGCACAGTAAACAATCACAGTTTATGATCATAAGCATAAAACTCTCAATCTATTACTCAGTCTAGTTTTTATCTTCTTAAAGATAGAAAACTTATTTTCCACACAATCTGACTATGAGACAATGTTAAATTGGTTTATAACCCTGGCAAATATTGGTATAAACATTCCTAAAATGCTTTAATGTATAATATAAGCATTTTAAACTCTTCTAAAGACAATTATGCCTTCAAATTTCGTAGTTTTTTAAATAAGCCACCAACTGCATTTTTCCTTCATTGGAGCTAGTCTGAGTTTGTTTGTTTTGTTTTCTTTTTCTGACTCTTATTCTTTGTTCATAAAAAGACTTTGTCAATATATCTCTCTTACAAATAACAGTAAACCCATCTTCCAAATCTCCAATTTTCAATTTTGGTTCCAAAATATATTTTTAGAAGTATTTTAGATCTATATTTAAATTTCATCCAGAAGTGACTAAGGGTATCAGATAAATTATAGCTATAATATATAGATCCACTATTTTTACAATTGTGAAATATATTTTGATTAGAAACAATAAAATAGAAATGTATAAATATGCAGAGGAAGTAAAATAGTATTACTTAATCTTAGATATACGTCCCTAACATAATGGTGACTCTGTTTCTTTTTTTCATACAGTTAGTTATTTAAACACTATATACATGTTTGGATATACTGATTTTGATTTAAATGACTTGCATACTTTGCTATTTATTTCCACAGCATGGCTCTGCATTATATTTTGCATGTGATTGTCATAATTTATTCAACCACATTGTTTTCATTCAGAATTCAGGTGGTTGTATCTTTACAAAAATGAGTGAAAAACACTCTTATGGTTAAATCCTCTACTAAACATTTGACTATTTCATTAGAATGTATTTTAGAAAGAAAAGAAGAATTTTAAAGGGCATCACATTCAAATTAATTACTTTTTAAATTAAAATTTTAATAAGTCAACAAAATAATATGGGGAGAATTTACATCCTAAAAATCTATTCATTTTCCTTTCCTTTCCTTATCCTATCCCATAGACAATATAGATAGTCTATACTTTTTTCTTAATTGGATCTTTTACAAAATTTAAGAGATTTTTGGAAACAATTTTGTACCTTCATTTTATATCTGATACTCTAATAATTTTTCTCCTTGGGCTTTTATTTTTTATTATTTAAGTTATATTATTTTTATTGCATAGATATATCAAGTTAAATATTTATTTTACTCTAATCTAGAATTTTACTTTTGAGAATTCTTTTATTTCTAACTGTACTTTTAAATATTTATCTTGTTTCAAGTATTCAGTACTTTTTTTCCCCTTATTGAGTTTATTGGTACATTTTAGGTATACAGTACAGTTACATTCATCATTGGAATTTTGTACCTTTACATGACAGATCTTGGTTCTCATTTTTTCCCCTTACCCCTGCCCTCCTTTCACCCTTTTAAGTATGCATACCTTAGATGCTTATTGTTTATTGGTTAAAATAATATTTTTACTAATTTTTTGTTTTTATACATGTAATTTAATCAAATAACTTGTTATCAATCAAATTGCTCATAGTTTTTTATTTGATAATTTTTCTATTATTTGAGTAGATTCATATTAAATCCTTTTGATATTCCTAAACTAGATATCTTTCCTCATTAAAAAAATTCCTGAATGAAATCTTTTTGTATTATCATGGCCTACCTTTCATATATTTTTGTATATATTTGATATCTAATTCTTATATAGATGTGTATATATTTGCACATATGTGATTTTATCATGTATGATTTTTACAGATATTTTGCTCAGTCTTTAGTTTTAAATACGTCTAAAGATAAAAATAATTTATTTGTTGAATTTTTTTCATACTGTGGAAAAGTTTGTATTTTGTAAGTATCTGATTATGTGGAGTTCTCAGAATTCACCTTTAAAATTTTCTAGATTAAAGTTATTTAGGGAGCTTTAACAAAGGACTTCTCCCAAGGTTATCTGCTGATTAGTTGATGAATTCAGGTTATATTTGGAGAACCTAATCTACATGTCCTGTACTGGGCTGAGGGGAGACAATAATATGTTACAGTTCTTATTATTATAGAATGTGGAACCTAGTGCAAGAGATTACTTAACATTAAATAAATAATCTCAAATTATTTCCCCTGTGACCTTGTATAAAAATTTTAAAACTATCCCATAGATTTAAAAAATAACATATTTTTTATAGTAGAGAATATATACAATTTATAATCTAATGTGATTTTATATGGATATATGGATATATTCTCATATATTCTGAATGGAATCATGGAACTCTTTGGAGGGTATACTGGAAGTACCATACTTCCCAGAAGAGTTCACCATCACACACAGACATTAATTTGTAAAGACCTCAAAAATGCCACAGAACCAATCCACACATTCTAGGTTAATACATTTCATCTATTAATGTTTTCTTTTTGTTTTTGTAATCTACAAATTTCTTTAAACATTTCAAGATTTCACATAACTTTTCTTGCATTTTGCCTTTGATTGGCCTGCTGAGGTAGACTGTCACACACTGGGTTATTTTCAAATAACCGAAGTTACTTTCCCACAGTCCTCGAGGCTCAGAAATCTAGAATCAAGGTGCTGGTGGATTCGATATTTGTAAGGGCCCCTTCTCGATTTCTAACAGAGCCACTTTGGAGAGGGCTACATAGTAGTCTGCAGTTTTCTTTATCATGGCACCGGTTCTAAGATGATAACTACCTTTATGCTGTAGTTACTTCCCAAAGGCCTAACTTCCTAATAGCAGGTCTTTAATAGAAGATTTTGGTAGAAACATGAATATTTTGACCATAGTCACTTCTAATCACTTAGTGCCATTATTTTTATGTTCCATTCCTTAGTATATAAGTATATACATATTTAAATTATGTATTCATCATAGTCTCCTTTTTATAAGTATAAAATTAATTTCTAGTAGCATTTAAAAATTTACCCTTTATAATGTTAATAATAACTAATTTATTTTTCTTTTGGTTTATCAGACAAAATATTGAACATCATTTACTGTGACTTTTTAAAAAATTTTGCTCAATTTTTCACTATGTGGCCTGGAACCTGGGTGATCTTCCTGCCTCAGCCTCTGGAGTACTAGGATTACAAGTGTGTGCCACAATAGCCAGTTTAGTGTAAATATCTGTCTTTTTAAAAATATGTATCTCCATTATTTTTCTAAACTAATAAATGAGAATTATTTGATTCAGAGTTGTCATGAGGATTACAGAACACAAAACATGTAAAGCATAGCATAACTTGGTATATATTAAAATGTAATAAATAATATATCATGAACATTACTGAATAGAATAATGTTAATGGTATTTAATCATTTAATAGAATATTTGAAACAGCTTAGAGTGTGCCCCATCACTGACTTGTCATCTTGTTTTGAGTATTTTTTTCTATTTCATTCCACTTTTTCTATATTTTGCAGTAGTATACTCTTTTGCATTCTGTGGCGCTTGCTGTTCTCTTTTTCAGTGATATACCGATACATAATTTGTTTTTAATTCTACTTAGTGGTTATCTTTACAACTTCCAAGACTAATCTTTTAAAATGTTAAATATTACAAACATATGGAAAACTACAGAATGTAACATAAACGACAACAGGCAAGACTGTTGCAGTCAAATTTAACAGATGTTAACATTTTGCTCGACTTGCTTCAAAGCTTTTTCTTAAAGAAATAAACCACTACAGATAAAGCCAAAGCCCAGTTCCACACCCCCTAGAGAGGAATACTTTCCCAAAGCTGGAGGATGGTATGCCTTGCATTTGAATGTCTGAGAAACACTACACAGACTCTGCATTTTAAAGTCAATGAATATCTGAAAAAGACTTTTAAAAATCATCACAAGTAAATCATCTGTGAGGGAAGAAACATTTTCCAAAATATCACCCGGTAGCCACACTGTGAATGGTTCTGTGGCCTCCACTGACACATAGTTCATCAGAGAAGGCAGCCGTATTACCTCTGTCTGACATTCCCCAGATTTATTTTTCCTTAGCTTTGTACCTCACCTCTATTTGCAGCATATTTCTAGATAAGGGTATCTTTTTAATTAATGCTATTATATTAAGCTAGTCCCCCTCTGATTAGTTTCTTCATACAATCCTTAAGCTCTGCAAAGTTTATTCCAATCGTGTCTCTACTCATTGCTTCTGTTTGAAGTTTTCTGTAGCTTGTTGATGAACACATTCAGTTTTTAGCCCAAGTGAAAAAGAGCCCTCCCTGCTTTTATCTATGACAGGTATTGCAGTTTCCTTTTTTCCCAAATTTCTAATTTTTCTATTTTTTCAAGTCCAATGTGTGAGAACTACTTAGTTTTTTTCTACCATGTCAAACTGAATTTTTGACTTGTTATTTAAAATTATCCAATTCAGATTTCAATTTTGACTTTTTAAAGGTTTCTAATTAACCCATAAGCTTTTCATCATCATATAGTCTACTGTCTTTTCATCTCATCCTCATTTCTTTTTCTGTGAAAACAGTGTCCTTTTACGTATTATTGGAAGAGCAAATTCTTTTCTAAAGTTTATTCTGTTAATTATTAAAGTTGATTAGAAGTCTGCTCTTCTATCTCACTTTTATGTTCTTACCTAAGTTTATATTGTTTTACATTGTCTTCTTCCATTTCTTTGTGTTTGTATTTAGTCAACATCAGCCAGAGGACAAGTAGATGAAACTTAATGCTAATTACTAAATAGGGTATGCAGAATGTCTTTGTCTTTAGTCTCTATTCAGCTGATTAAATGTTTGCAGATTTTACCAAGAGATAGTATGCCATTATGAACAACTTTTAGCTTAATTCCTGTTGATTGTTAATCATTTGTTCTGTGTAGCTGTAGAAGGCTGAACCAGGATAGCATTTCATCTCAAGTGCATGATTCAATCAAAGAAAAAGACACAAACAAAAAATGAAATAAGTGATAAAACAAGAGTCTCCACCATGTGTTTACATGATTTTTCTTTGTTTCTATGCTGCTCAACTTTTACTCCATACCTGCTTAACTTCAGACTGGTTGAAAATAAATATTTCAGAATACAAAGAGTCTCAGGTTGTCTCCCAGTAAATCATGCCCAATTTTTGGGGGGCAAATATGCTCTCAGAATGAATCTAGAAAGAGAGCCAGCTGTAAAGAAGTTGGGGAAAGGAAAGAACTTGACTTTTTAGCTATAGGAAATCAGTTTATTAATACAAATTGTTTTATTTCTGATTCAGGGCTCAGCTAACAAGAATGGGAAGATATTTTTCCCCCATACAGATTTAGGTGAGCAGTTCTCTTCAGGTTTTGTTTTTCAGAGATGGGAGCTTCCAGTCTAACTTTATCAGTCTTACAGTTTCAAAAGACTACAGGAAAATTGGTGGGTAGCTCTGCTTTTGGATGGCAGCATTGTGTTTAAGTTAGCACTGTCTCAGCTTTGAGTTAAAGAACTGTAAAAATTATAGGAACTTGTTTCCCCATCAAGCCCAATCTGGAGGCATTCTTGGCTGGGAAGGCAGCTCCACTCCCATGCTCCCTGGATCCAAATCCCTACTATCTTATTGTTATGGGTTCTGTTCTCAAGGTCACATCCGTCTATGTCACCAATATTCTCATGCTGTGGCAAACAGGGAGGAAAGGAGTGAGGAGAAAGGGCAAAAGGTGAAGAACATGAACAAACTGCCTTTTAAAGGTGGTTCCAAAAAGTTTCCATGACCTTCCCACTGATATTTTATTTGCTAGAACTTGGTTGTTGAGCTATGGCCATCTTTCAGGGAGGGCTGAGCTGGGAAATAGATTTGTCATGACAGTCATGCACTCACCTAAAAGTAAAGACTTTTAATAACACCGAAGAAATAAAGGATAGAGGTGAGAAAGGCTAGCAGATTCATTTGTGGCTTTTTACCTTTCAGGGCATACTGCTATATCATTTGAACAGATAATTGGGTGCCGATGAATCAGAGGCAGGTAACTGGATCCCATTTAAACCAAAATAGATACTCCTTTATGTCAAATAATTTTGTGGTATAATAACCTTACATTAAAGGATGTTCACAAAATCCCACACTTGCATCTTTAACTAATAAAGTTTCTAACATTACATCTGTTTGTTTACCCTGAAATCATGATTTGTCTATGGGGGAAAAAAGTTAACCTTACATTAAAGGATGTTCACAAAATCCCACACTTGCATCTTTAACTAATAAAGTTTCTAGATTACATCTGTTTGTTTACCCTGAAATCATGATTTGTCTATGGGGGAAAAAAACCATGTGCACATCATTCTTAAGAGAAATGTCTATTTTTCTGTCCTTTTGAGATTGTTTGTATTGTGCTTGAAACAATTCTTCAACAGATGGCCCACTCTTGTTGGTCTTTTCAAGAGGTCCAATCAGATACTGACTTAAAGGTGAGAGATGTCATGAGATGCTGAGAACGGCTCCTGTGCTCCTAGTATTTCTCATCTCTGTACCCAATCCCACCTGGCTGTCTCCATCCACCCAGTTTAAATCATAGATCCTTAAATATCACACTGTTTTCCTGAGAAAAATAGATTTTTTCAGGCATGGGGGCAACTGCCTGTAATCCAGGTATTGGGAAGGCTGAGGCAGAAGGACCAACACACGCTTGAGGCCTCCCTGGGCCACACAGTGAGTTAAAGGCCAGTCTGGACTAAATAGAGAGACCTAGTCTAAAAAAGAAAGCAAAAAAGCACTCTTAATTGCTAAAAATCACCTGTTATCTTTAATTCTCCTTTCCATTTCTTTTCTAGCAGATACCTTCAACTTCATCAAGACAATATTTCCATTGCATTTCAAGAATGTTATTTCTAACAGCTGGTCTCTACTGTCTAATCATTAAATGTATCCCACCTAATCATCTCACCATTTATTCTATTCCCAAACCTCAGACCATTATTGGAATAGGCCTAGATCACTGGAAACTAAATGTTTTAAAATGTAGCTCTGTCCTTGTTGTTATTCAACCCAGTCTATAATACAATGCTGTGATAGCCTGAGTCGATGAATAAACATACATAAAGGTGCTGCAGTGCACGTATGGTACCAAAACCATGATAGGAAAGAGAAGGCTTGAGGCCTCGGCTTGAGGGAAGTTACAATATGTATCATACACACTAAAGATAGCAGGGGTCTCTCTTGTTCTTGGTCCTCACCTAAGAGAGACCTGGCACAGTTACCCTTAACAGCCCCTGGTGATACCAAGTGATTACGGCAGTGTGCTGGCAGGGATCCGAGGTGATGCGTCTCTGCCATGAGTCACACATTATTTTCTCAGTTTGGGCTTATAGATGGGCAAGATGTAAAGGAGAGAGAAGATCTGACTTCAGTCTCTAGTTGAACAGGACTGAAAATTGAGATATTAATAAGAAGGTGGGAATAATGTGAATCCTGCCACTGTAGAATCAACTCTAGCGCATATCTAATGTATTTGAAATGGCTGTGAATGTAAAAGTGTACACAATAAATGACTAGACTAGAAAAATCTCCTAACACACTAACCAGTGTTATCTGGAGGACAACAAAGGGATTGTTTTTTGGCTGTTGTTTCTTGTCTTATTTTATAATAAGAACAAAAGCAAAACCAAACGCGTTATAAGTATTTAAAGCTGTCCTAACTTTTATCACTATATGCATTTACCACCCAACCTGCATCTTCACAATTGGTGACACCATAAAGCTCACCCCTCTTGCATACCACATCCATTTTTGGAGTTACTTGGAGAGCGGCCCAGTTTAAGACCTTTTTTTTACATGCTGTCTTTCAATAACACACATGTCACTCACTTTCCAGGTTTCTACCATATTTCTGAGGAAATCTGTCAGAATGAAATCTCTGCTTTCCTAAGAACACATCTTGTTTTGAATGAAGGATGTTTCTGATATTCTTAATGCAGCAGAGGTTTGGGAGAAATTTCTGTGCATCAGTGCCTTAAGAAGATTTCCATTTCCACAGGCATTGTTTAGCACTTGCTGTTAGTGACAGGACTGCTGTTGTATTTGTGGTGTAAGTAATTGATGAGTTACTATGCATTCTGCCACTCCACTGACTCAGTTATTATGGTTGTTGGAGTTGCATTGGCAGTAATCTCATTTTTTTTTTGAGAAAAATGTATGCATATCAAACTATCAAGTACTCTTCAAACAGAAGTCCACAAACCTGTTTCTTCTCTAAATTCACTAGCCCTGGGCGGCATGAGCTCCTAGCCCCAGGAAGCAGGGTGCAAGAAAGTTCATGTACTTTGTTCCTTTATGTGATAAGAAACTTAGCCTCTTCCAGATCATGAGGAGTATGGACAGTTTGTTGGCCATGGCAGTCACCCCATCTCCTTCAAATATAAAAGACAAAGCAAAATGGGCAACTATTGATAATGTAAACTAGGCTGTCAAAACCAAAATTGCAGATTGAAGGCAAAACTGTACAAAGCTATATCTCAAGAGGGATAATTAAAACACACATGCCCACAAAGTGATGCTTTTTTAACTCCTCCACCTCAAATTATTATATATTATCAACATATAATAAAACAGAAGAAAGTGGTTGTGTGCTAGAGTGGCTCTAAAATTGGCAATTAATAAGGATGCTGTTTTCATTGTGTAAGATTTCCTTCCTGCTATATGTTTAAAGATAACATTTCCTTTGCTTCCACTCACATTCTGTCTGATTCAGGGAAGAATTCTTGTCCTTTTGACATCCCTGACTCCAGACATACACAGGGGACCTTTTTCTAAATGAAATGATTTGTCTCTTTGTGCACTTGTCTTCCTGGATATAGAAAGAGAGAACTGTAACTCTGTGAGTCATGGTGTGCTTTCCTTGCAGATGTGTGTTTCGTCCAGCTGATATATTTCTGTTTAATCCTTTGTCCATCTCCCTCTCTGTGTCTCTCTTACCTTCCATTGTCTTCTTTGGTTGCAAATTAGTAGGCCATGCATCTTAAAGGAGGGTCTTGGAATAATCCTTATAAAAGAAAACCTTGCAGTTATATCAAGAAAGAATAAAACCCAAAAGTAATAGCAATTTTTTCCATCTTTCTCGGTTGCACCATATTCAGATCCCAGAACTTTCACTATTAATAATAACATAGCCATCTAGATAATAAAGAGTATCTTTATTCTCTTCTCCAACTGGGAGCTAAATAGGAGTGCAGATAAAACAACAAAGGCAGAATGATGGAAGGTCCAAAATAGTCCCACATTCTGATTTTGATGTGGGATATCGTTAAGACTCATGCCATGTTAAGCTGTTCATTATCCAGAACACTCTGGAGAAGTCTGAAAACAGCATCAATCCAGATTTAAGTTCTTTTATAAAAAGGTTGACTCATTCAATAAATATTTATTGGAAACTTACAATGTGGAAAGCATTCTGGAGGATACAAAATGCACAACATAGTCTTTTCTCTCAAGTGGCTTATGATTGCATAAAAGGAGAATAATATATATATATATGCAAAAAACTATTATTTTACTCAAGACTCTTTCAGTTGTAAATGACACAATCCAAACATCAAGTCATTGATACAGGTAAGAAATTTACTGCTTCATGAAACTGAAAAGTCTATGAGTAAATCTTCAAGCACAGCTCTGTTTAGGGACTTATTTGATAACAATTTTCTCTCTCTTTTCTCTCTCCCTTCCCTCTGTTCCTCTCTCCGAATTTCTTGGAGTTGAACGTTTTGGCCCAATCACGGCAGACATAGATGAACATAATTTCACAGGATTTGTCATACAAACTTATTAAATAAAATAGTACCTGGACATAAACAAGTGTTTATGGAACATTTGCTAAATACATAAAATGTTATCAATAGCTTAGAATGATGTAAATGAGTTACAATGACTTTCACAAAAACTTAGATAATATGAACTTCAGCAAACCAATGACAAAAGAAGCGACCTATGTCTGACACCTCTCTGCAGTTCTCAATCAGAACAGGAAAGAGGGGAAGCACAAAATTCTAGAGTCAGAGTACTGGGAACTGGAGATGCAAGCACATAAAATCTGAAGTGCCGAGCAGCAGGTTCCACAATGGGTAGAGTGACGAATGGAAACAGAAGCAAGCTCATGAACTGTGAGAATCGGAAAGTGGTCAAGGGAATAGAGGTTATGGGAGGAAATATCAGAGCAGGTTGAATGGAGTGAGAAAGGAGAAGTTAAAGTGATTGAGAGTCCTGCCTGAGGGGAATGAGACTAAGGCTGGCCCTTAAGTGTGGCTGGGTTGCTAGGCAACCGAACCTAAGAAGGATAGAAGCCTCCAGAGCTGAGTCTGAGGCTCTAAGAGGTCAAGGCTCCTCATGAGTACTGAACTGGCAACTGTAAAGCTTTAAATCACCTAGGCAAAGCCACCTCTAATGGTGAAGGAGTTGGAATGAGGTGAAGGAGAGCAGGATCATCCTTTGAAATGAGGCACCCCTGGGGCTATGTGCTGGGATCACTGCCCTTTGCAAACCATGTTAATAGGTCTAGCAGGGTCAGCCCGGAGACAAGTCAACATGTTCTTAACCAGGAGAAAGTGTGGAAAGGGCGATAAAACCCTCACAGGCTGGCAAACTGGGTGTGTGGCTGCCTTTATGGATATATTACATTGTGATGGCAGAGATATCTTCTCATTGAAACCCCAGAGATGGACCCATGAGGTTGTCCAAAGCTGGGGTAATTCCCCTAATTGTGACATGCTGCGAATGCACTTTCAGGTTTAAATTCATATGGACGTAGGGGATCTTCTCAAGCATTCCCCATTGTCCAAATGTGTATATTTTCTTAATTTGCATCATATATTTTGTTAATAGATAACTTCTAATTAATTTGTTAAGAATGATCGCTTCATATGGCCAGGGATCTTGCCCAGTTTGTAGAATTTTATGTTCCTAGTTCTCTGATCTATATTTTTGAAATATAATACACACAAATACACACAGAGTTTTCTGTTAAATGTTTTACTATATAAAGACCAAAAATAAAGTTAATACAACACTAAAAAGACAAAACATTCTTCTCTTGCCATGTTATTCCCTTTAGTGGTATTTAAATAATTTAAACAAAAATAATATTAAAATAGTGAGAAAGTAAATCATACGGACCATTTTATTTTCTTATCATATCTTTAATTATTGTTCATTATAGTTCATTCTCATTCTTTCTCTTTTTCTCTCTTCCCCTCCCTCCCTTCCTTCCTCTTTTCTCCCTACCCTCTTCTCTCTTTCCTTCACCCCGTACTGAATACTCATACATCACACACTCATTACACACATGCATGCACCACAAGTTACTCTTAAACCTATTTACCAGGTCTATGATTTCAGTGAGTAGTTTATGCTCTCTTGTGCATACTTTCTCTGATTGGCATCACTAATGAGAATAATGAAACTTCTTGATTCAGTACTGTTCTTGCTGTATTTTTGTACTCACCACTGCGTTATTAAAATAATGAAGGCAAAACGCTCAGCTGGTTGGAATGCTATGTTAATGACCTCAGGGTAACCAGTTCAGAATTTGGGCAGACCTGCTAGCATTTCAGAGAGAGAGAAAGAAAGTTTTTTCATGGCCACGGAGTACATCCTTAGCTTCAATTATCTAATTTGCAAAGAAAAGCATTGATTGAAAGCAAACTGGGATGAGAGTAGAAGAACAGGTTTAGTCAAAAGCATAATTTAGGAAGGATTAGAGGCATTTTTAGAACTATCCCAGTTATCTTGGGTCCATAATCAAGAAGTCAAGCTATGTTACCAAGTAGAATTATCTTTAGGAAGTAGTCAGTGAAGACATATCAAGAATACAAAAAACAAGTCAGACAGAAACAGTTAAAGGTGCGGATGAATATCAGAAAATAGGTGCCATTTGGTGATGGTGATGCCAGAATTGTGGTAACAAATATTGGTAGTGCACTTGAGGGCAAGCACAAATAAACTGCACATTGTGCCACAGCTTTGAGGGAGATTTTACTATACTATAAAGTGACAGAACCACATTGGATCATTAATCTTTGTATCAGTTCTGTAACATAAACACTACAATGTCCCTTTCCTTTTACAAATATGAAAACAAACTAAGATGGATAATTCACTTGCCCGAGCCACATAGTAACTAAGTAGTGCAGACAGGATTCAGAGCTACCTTTCTTAAATTCAAGACATGTTTTGACTAGAAAAAAGGATATACTTGTTTACTTTGGCAGGATAATATAATAAAATCTAGGAGAAATATTCTGTGTTTAAAAAGGGACAAGTCCTTCTTACCTTCAGAAAAGCCCACAATGTAAATAAAGTCAGAACAGGGTCACAGGGAATGACCTGAAGATTCTAGAATGCAGCAGAGGTAGCAAGCAGAAAAGGCATCAGCTCTCACCAGTACTGTGAATTCCTAACTCAATCACACATAGTCTTGTTTAGGGGAGTACTCCAGTGAGAAGAAGCTATAAGGACTCCTCTGCAGTCTATTTCCCAGGCATCAGTTTATTGCACCTTCTACTTAGGATAGAGAAGGTAATCGGGATATTCTGTGTTTTTTCTAATGCTTTTCCACTGGTGTGTGTATGGAGTGAGGTTCCAAAACACACACAGCTGAGCCCACTTTCGGCTACTCATCCCAGATTTCCCAGGATGTTCTTAAGCAATCAAAATTTGCAAAGCATTTCTCTAGAAGGGTGACCTGATACAACGTACATAAGTCCTAACATCTACAGACAGAAGGAGGGTCTTGGAATGGATAAAGGAACACAAAGCGGGTATGAGGACACCAGACCCCACCCCTGACACTCATTCTACCTCATAGACATTCTCTTGTTAGATACAAAACTGGACAGATTGCTTATCCCCCCATATGAAACCTGTGTTAGGAGAGCATCAACAGGTGTGCAGTGGTGGAAGAATTGGGGGTTCAACATCAGAATAATTTAGATTGAAACTCAGCACTGATACCTTCAAGTGGGAACTCTGGGCAAATGAACACTTCCTATAGCTTCAGTTTTCGTACATAATACAGAGATAACACTCCCTCGCTAATTGTGGGGATAAAGTGGATATTTATTTAAAGGGTCTGGTGTAATGTCAACTTTCACAGAGGATAAATGCTAGTGAATTTACTGGTATTGCTGTATTCTAAAAAAAAGAGTCTGTATTCATTTTTGGATTGGGTGAAAAAAAAAGCAGTCAAAATAGGGCTTTTCTTGTTAAATATTGTGTTAAATTACTTGACAAATCTGAAACAAATTTGGTTTTGGTTGTATCATAATAGTTTCATTTAAAGTGGGATTATTGTGAAGAAAAAAAATGTATAAGAAATGCACTGATAGGGAGGGAGAGACCAATGGAACCTGAGTATCTGCAGATCTGGGCAGGCACGCAGTGAAAACAAACTTGTGAAGATGACAGAGCCCTCATCCTCTTTGAGGACAGGAGGACAAGCGGGGCTGAGCCACTCTGAGTCTGGCTTCGTTCTCAGAGCTACAGACAAAGGAAAAAGACATCAGCACATGTTTGTGTAAGTATAGTATTGTGGAAACATGGCTGATGGAGTCAATGACTTTGACTCCAAGAGTCAGTTTTGCCCAGATTTTTAAAGACACGGATGAAAGCATCTGGCAAAAGTGTCAGGAAAGGTATAATCTTTTAGTTAGCATAAAGGAAGAAATAAACAGGAACAAGTCAAAGCAAGCACTGGTTAGACTTGGCAAAAATTGCCACTTAGAGGCGTGTGATTGAGGGAAGCAGCTTGCGTGCAGGAATATGCACTGACACTAATTCAGGCCGCCTGGGAAATGGCAGCGTGCTGGTTAATTGGACATTATGCTTTCCCAAGTGTTTCATCATTATGCAACACATATGGATTACCAATTTTGAGAGAAATGAAATGCATATGGAATCTTAAACTATTCAGATTGTCTGGTCTACTGCTCCTTCTTTGTAGATAAGAATGTTTAGACCCAATTAAGAATCACATGTATGAAGTAACAGCTAATTAGTAATGGAGCCAAAATCAGAGTGCAGACTTTCGCACTTTTACATCAGTCTGTATTTTTGTTTCACTGTCCCATGTGGTTGGGTAACCCTTAGCATTCTTGAATATTTTTGGTGATTGAGATTTAAAGTGCTTTGGGGTTGTCAAAACTGGTATGAATTTTCTCTGGACTGGCTAAAGTGTAGCAGTTATAGGAATCAGACAATGAAATGCATCTCTGTACATCCACTACAGTCCCTGAAAATTTTGTTTCTTAAAACAAACCATGGACTATCCCTTGTTCATTTGACATGTGCACTGCTTTTATAACTTGTCATTGAGCAAAATTCATAAAGGAAGTTGATTGGGCTTTGTGAGTCTTGTGAAATGAGTAGTTTTAAAAGAAAATTTAAGAATGAAACAGTTGCCTAAGAAAACAGTCTATAATAGTCTGATTAAAGGAAGGTCATAATATGTATTGGAAACAGCTGCTCATAGGCTGGGATTTTTTTTGGTAAGTCAAGGTTCTCAGAAGTTGATCTGACACCCTGTTGAAATGGTGGAAGTCACAAGTACACAAAAAGCTAGAGATGAATTTTTGACACTCAATCTTCATTTAAGGATCTCACCTCTGCAACACATGTAATGTGTCATCAATCTAGCTTGAAGTTAGGAAAGCAGTGAAGTTATAATTTGGGGCATTATCTGTTATATTTAAAGCTATAAAGTTGGAAGCTATTGTAATGTTTACAAATGTGCTTGTCTTTAATCTCACTAATAAATATATTAGATCCTAAGACATAGAAATAGAAGAGTTGAAGCAGTCCACAGTAGATTGCTAGAACAATCTCCTCAAACTCTAATATGCAGGTAAATGATTGGTGGGACTTGTGAAAATGTAGACTTGGATTCAGTGGGTCTGTTGTGAGAACAGCTATTCGTGAATTTAAACACCTCCCAGGAGGTGCTGATTATTCTGGTCCATGGACCACATTTTGTGTAAAGAGTTTAGAAGAGTGGGAAAAGAGAGAAGGAGTAACAAAATGCCATGACTTCGGAATCGTAAATCTTTCTTGATTTTTAAAAAATCTATTTCTAGCTACTCATAAAAACAACTACTATAGAATATAGTAAAGTGACTTTAAGGACTTGTGGCTCTATGCCACTAAGTGCTTGTATACCAGGCTAGTCTCATTCTTTCCGCTTATCCAGCGAGCTATGGGCAGCAGAGTCATCTTCAAAATTCCTAATCGTTATATCATTCACTCTTTAAAATCTTTGACAGCTTCTTTTGTCATACAGACAATGAGAAAATGCTTAAAATTTTGTGCAAGTTTTCAGTGGATCTGCCTCCTGTCTCATAACTTTACACTGTCTTACCAAGCTCTAAGTACAGCAATTATCTGTTCATCCTTCCAGTACCATAGTTTTCCCTCTTTGATTTTTGCAAATTTCTTTCTGACCTCTTTTCCTCTGACCACATTGCAATTCCATCCTTCACTTCTCTGTTCCTTTTTATCCCCCTGGAGAGGCCACCCTCAATGCCTAGAGTCAAGTGTAAGATCTTCTGCTATATCACGTTATAGTGCCTTGTTTCTATCCTATCCTAGCCTATCACTTGGCCTTGCTGAATTTGCTGGAAAATTGCCCTCTCTTTACTCAGATCTATTTGAAGACAGAGGCTATATCTTCTTTGCTCTTTACTCTCTTTCCCTAGCTTCATTCTCTTGGAAAACAGTTAACAAGAGATGAATAAATTAATGGACAAGTAACAGTGCCAATTCTTGGCTAGAAGAGAGGGTGGGGAGGTGTAGAAAAAGCAAAAAATACCTGGGTGTTGTGGCGCACACCTGTAATCCCAGCACTCGGGAGGCTGAGGCAGGAGGATCACTGTGAGTTCAAGACCATCCTGGGCTACATAGTGAGTTCCAGGTCAGTCTCAACTACATAGTGAGACCCTGTCTCAAAACAAAAACAAAAACAAAAACAAAACCAACCAATCAAACAAAAAAACTGAAAGCAAAAAATATCAGAGGGGGTGACTGAATGAAGTTTGGGTAAGCAGACATATTTTTTAGAGACTCCATGACATCATGAAGCATTCCCAACTGGAATGGGAAGAGAATGCGGACATGAGGAAACTTCAAAGAGACGGTGAGAGAGTGTAGAAGACACAGCATGCAGATCCAATTGTGGTTTTGTCTGGACTCCTTAGACAAAAATGGTAACACTACAGGCAAACAGAAAGCCTGAACTGTTCACAGAGGGAGGGTGCAGGTGGACTGAAGCTGGAATAAAATGTCTATCCAAAATTCTATGGAGAGAGGAGACATCCAAGCAGGGAGGCCTGGGGCCGCTGCTGGGGAAGTACAAACAGGCTTTTAGTAATATTTTGTTTTGCAGAACAAAAACAATATCTGGAGGCATCCATGTGACAATTAGGGCATATTTGTGGAAAAATCCCATGCCAGAATAGAATAGGAAGGAAAAGGAGAGATTCAAAAGACTCCTAAAATAAAACTTGCCTTGGGCCTTGAACACGCAGGACAATTATTTGTATACACAAGTCAGGAAAATGCTTGTTAGTTTGAGAGGGTGACATTTTTGACACTTGCATTGGACTTGGTTTTTTCAGATACTTGCTGAGACCATAGTTCTTAATCCACCTAATAAATAGTGACCCTCTTGTCAAGCAAAATATTAGCCCTTAGGACAGAATACTCAGGATACTGATATCAGAAAGAAGCTTAGGAAGGTGAATTGCCAGTCAACCTCTGCCATTTCCCAGCACCCTGACAGCAGCCTCTCAGGGCCGCGGGAGAGGCCTGAGACAGAGTAAATGATAATTCAATTTCTTCTAGCTATCCAACCAAGTTTTTGCCTTCCCTAAACATTTGGAGAATTACATTCACGTAGACCCTATGGACGGCTTAGTGATATCTTGCAAAATTAAATTCAGTTTTGACTCCCCAAAATTTCTTAATGAGATATAAATATACCATCATATGACTTATATGAAAATATTAATATATTATATAAGTTTATATGAATGTATGAACTGTTAAATATATACAATACAGAAATTCAAACACTAAACTTTAAAAGGAGCAAAAAAATAATAAAAGCATTTATTTTTCAATTTTAATTTTGCTTGTCATCATTTTTTAACTGAATCTTGTGTTTCTAGTTTACTGTGGATGTTTTCAAGCCAATGCCTTTGTCAGTAAATGATCAATATCGATTGATAATGAATCTGGCTTCAGAGAGAAAGCCCCTAGCAGATATTTCTAATAAGCTGCTCAACCTTAACAAAGTACATACAGAGCTGCTTAAATGTTTCTTAAATATCTAGGGAATGAATAAGTACTGGCTTAATCTTTGTAACAAAATTATGTGATCGTGCAAGTCATTATAGCATCTGGAGTGTAGAGCAAATTGCTCTGGGCCTGGAATCAGAAGACCTCATCTGAGGATCAGCAGTTGGTGATTTCTTGATTGAAGTTATGCCTTATTTTCTTTTTGCAAAGTAGGGGTATCAAGCAGCTCCATCAAAACTATGGACTGCTGTTCATACCAATGACTCTTTAGTCATTGCACTTGCCTTTTGAGCCTTCAAGCACATTTTCTTTAAGAATCCCAAGTAGGCTGGGCATGGTGGTGCATGCCTGTAATCCCAGCACTTGCGAGGCTGAGGCAGGAGGATCGCTGTGAATTCAAGACCAGCCTGGGCTACGTAGTGAGTTCCAGGTCAGTCTCAACTACATAGTGAGACCCTGTCTCAATGCCCCCCTGCAAAAATCCCAAGTAGAGGAGAAACATTTTAGGTGTGAAAAAAATTTTTCTTCTCTTTAGAACTTTCTTCTTTTAAATCTATTTCATCTTAGAGTAATAGGTTTAGATTAATCCCGGTATTCCCCCAATTAGAAATTTTTTTTTTATAAAACAATTTTCTAAACTTCTGTTTTAGAATGAGAATTTCTTTAACATTGAAAACATTGAGTGGAATTAAATGTCTTTGCCTTTTTGGCAAAAATTAAACTTTTGCTAGCCTTTGTTATTCCCAGAAGGAGATAAAAAAAAAAAAAAAGAAAGGAAAAAAGAAAAAGAAAAACAAGTTCAGCTTTAAAAGGACTGTGTCTTGCCCTGATGCTGGAATTGGGGATATCAGTTAGTCTCTATGTGGATGTTTTCATGCCTGGCATTCTGCACTCAGGTCAATGGGAAATAATCTTTGTCAGAGTGCTGGAATGAAAAACAGCATCATATAGTACATTTTCTACACTGCCAAGATAAATTGTGCCTGCCACACAAGATTTAGGAACGAAGTGCAGAGTATAATATTTCTGGATAACTTAAATGGTAAGATAGCAGTTATTTTTCATTTTAAAAAATACTCTTTACTAATGAG
This sequence comes from Fukomys damarensis, assembly GCF_012274545.1. Taxonomy (NCBI): domain Eukaryota; kingdom Metazoa; phylum Chordata; class Mammalia; order Rodentia; family Bathyergidae; genus Fukomys; species Fukomys damarensis. The sequence goes on from NW_022900936.1 coordinate 61,294,109, forward strand.
ATATACCTACACTATAATTAAGAGAAGACAGATAACCTGAGATGTTCTGATTCCTATAAAGAGAAGAGAAAACATTATTTGCTGAGATCTTCCTACACACAATATTATAAATTAATTTTCAAAATAGCCCTGAGGATTATAAGTTCCATTTTATAGACCTATATTCTAATGCTCAGCCAACTTACTCAAAGTTATGCAACATAAAAAAGCGATAGAGGTGGGATATAAGCACAGATGCAGCTTCAAATCACAACCTCCTTCTCTAATAACATTCAGTTTCTGAGATGGTAAGAAAATAATTTTAAAAAATAACTTGGAAAGGATATGGAATTTTAAAATTGATTTAGAGCATATGTGTATGCAAATTAGATTGGGATCTAATATATAGAACACTGGATTTAGAATTATCCTCATGTGTAATAGGGCATAACATCTGACCCAAATCAGAATGCTATCCCATCATTAAATATGCATTTTTTTGCCCGACTTTTCAGTGTTAGAGAATTGGTTATTTCAATAGTAACAAAGCAGCAATATGTCGTGAATATCCCCGCTGATGGGCATATGACCTTATATTATCTCAAATGCCACTATTTACCAGAAAAATTAGAGATCAAATTTGGACATTGTATATCTAAGATCTTATTTATATCTCAAGATTGATAATACCAGATAAAATTCAGACATCAAATCTTTATTCTAATGTAAGTTCCAAAAAAGAGAATGACATGCTTTTTTAGCCCATTTTCTTGAGACCAGCCTTCCTTTTTTGAGGGTGGAACACACCCACAGAAGTAATCCTCAGGAGTCGAAGCCTTAGTTCCCTTCCACATTCTTCTCAACCAGCTCAAGCAGCTGGGGCTAATGTATGATACAGAAAACTAACAGAAGAGCTAGGCACCAAGTAAATCATAGAATCACCCCGAGCTTTGATTGCTTGGCGATCAAAATGTGATTTAAGGTTAAAAGCACATTTAAACTCAACTTTAAATGAAAAGTTAAAAATGAGAATCATGCGTTGAAACCTTGATTAAAGTACAAATTTACCCTTCGTAGTAGAAATATGCTTAAATTCCACAGCCTACCTCTCTCACTGCAGTAGCACAGATTGATCAGTAACAGGGTATATATATTCTTACTCAAGCCCACTAGGGATACAGAGTTGTAAAACTGTTAGATAGGTTATTTTAAAATTTGGCCCTGGATAAAAGAAGGCCTTTTTACTTGAATATTCAGCCTGAAATGGAGTAATATCTGACTATTATTTTATACAAGATTTATTGAAGAGGTAGGTGATGATGGATAGATAATGGGAAAGTTGAAATAGAATATTAGTTATACTTTAATTAATATTAGAGATTTTATGAATACTGATTCCCACAGATGCTACATAGGAACATTTGAATTAAATGCCTAGGAACGAAGTCATCATGCTTTATTCAAAAGTTGTTCTAGCCCATGGAAATGGTCTGCAGTGTGGCACATAATTAATATTGCAGGAAAGCTGCCAATAACGCAGGACAGTGAAACATCAAATACTATTAAACGATAACCAAATAAGAAGGCACAAGATGCAGAACATAATGCTTCTGGTTGAGCTGCAGTTAGGACAAAATAGTGGCAGTCATATTTTAATGAATATTTACATATGCCGGGAGCTTTTTGTACATTTTTCTCACTTAGAAGAACATTTCAAAGGTGAATCCCCTCCCCTTGTTTTTCGGATTAGGACACTGAGACTCCTAGAGCTCAGGCAACGTGTGCAGATGAATGAGAAGAGTATTGGTGGACACGTGTATGTCTGTGTTCTGGCTAAAGTTTGAGGCATTCTCCCCGACTCAAAGATCGTGGGATGCAAGTTTTCTCCAGCACAGGACCCACTAGTAGGATGGCAACTTCTGTCTAATACTGACAGAGCTGTGATTTCTGAGCAGAGTGAATTTGACTCTAACTTCTCAACTTTCTCATCTTCTTCCGGAAATAATCATCCCTTCACTACTGGCTTATTAGCATGTAATCCTCTAACATCCCAGGTGATTTTTACCTGTGTTCTTTATTTTGTGCTCTGATTTTCTTAAGCATAATACTCCATGTTTGGTTTCTTGAGATACATGAAACCTGAGCCAAAAAATGTACATATATAAAAGTTCAAACATTTTTATCTGCACTTGTGTTCCATCTTTGAATGAAAGACATGCAAGTATCAAATGAACCTTCCATCTTTTACTAGCAACAAGATGTCACTGGTTGTAAGGCACACCATCATCTTATGAGTTCTGGGAAAAGGAAAACAGGCAGCCAAAGAAATTATGATAACATGCATTCATTCTTGCGATCAACTCTAAGATGTAATTTATTTTCCAGAAATATTAATTTGTGAATAAAATACGTTCCTTAAAATTCATGAAATACGTTTGTGTGGCTCTCCTAGCATGCTATATTTGCTCACGATTCTTCTACATCAGTGTAACACACACAGCTTACTAATCATCTACTTATTACACAACCCCAGTGTGAGCACAGGTACACCGAGAGGCTGGCCATGTGGGTGCTCACGTAGATTCTTCAATCACCCTTTCTGGGTTTGAGAGGTGTGGGCAGGGCTTAGTAGCTAAGTCCTTGGACATTTGTTCCTAACATTTCTGTAGATTATATGAGAGACAGATACAGAATCTAGCACAGAGGATCATTGTGCGCATTGAATGAGGAAAACTGTGTCCTACACACACTAACCGCTAACAAGTATTTACTATTAATGTAGCGCATATGATGGCTGCAGAGTACACAAAAGTGTGAGCCATGTTGAATCCCTATGCAAACCTTCACAGCGCCCAGAAAACTCCATCTCAACTCCAAGGTGCAGACCTGTAGAAGCATGCAGCTGTTCCAGACATGGAGAATGCATGCCCAGTCCATAATCACAGCAGTGATGAAACCCGCCGTGCAAGCCACCTTCTTCCCAGTCAGGTATCCCCAGAGGACATACACTGCTAGGCTCGGAGAACCAGCTGCCTCTTCAGTATTTCCATTTTCCATAAATTTACAATTAATATTAATCCTGATCTTGAAAATAAGCTGTGAACCATAGCAAATCGCCTTACAAACAGATTTTACTTAATGAGGAGATTTACTGTGAGTTCCTCACAGCCATCTTCTTTACTTGGCTTTTGTGAGAAATTGCAGAGCATCTTTCCCTGGTGAGCCCTGCTCCGTGACTGCTGACACATGGTTGAGAACACTTCTGTGTTTAATTAGGGCAGCGATACAAATAAAGGGAGAGCCTCACTCAACCTTCTCATTTGTTTCCCCCTCCATCCTCTTACTGTGAGGTTCCATGCCGATGCAGCATCTACGCAGAGCCACGGGGCCAACAAATATGCCTGCTCGAGGATTAGGCAGCCTTCAGCTTCCCATCTCTCTGTGAGCACCTCTTAAACGTCAGCATGTGCCTTTTCACTTCTTCCCTTTAAGGTCAAGCCATGCATAGGTTCCCCAATATGTGTCTTCTTCCACTTGTGCTGTTGTTTGGCTGCTCTTTCTCATTAGTCTTACTTGCTTGAGTTGTTTTTACTTGGGGGGTCATCCACTCGTGGTTCTAGCAAGAATGTATTTTTTCCTTTTTCCATACATGGTACAGTTCTTTTAGATATTAGGCAAAAATAAAGCTATATTACACAATTTCTGAATAAAATTCGTATGAGTTAATGGAATTTTATTATGGAGGAGAAAAACAAATTTCATATGAAAGTAAGACACCAGCTCATCCCATTTTCTCTTTTTGTGTGTCTTTACTTATGTATTATTATGTATTATTATGTATTAAACAGGAAGAAAGGAAGAGATAGTGTGATATAACAAAGGCAACTGTAATGTATCTGCCTTTTTATAATTCGATCCCATATCTTTCCATGCAGCAATGCATAACAGATGGGAATCATGAAGTATATGATATTGTTTAACTATGAATCTGGTTCCTACCCTGACTGATACTTCCTAACCCCTGACCCTTCTTTCCTAGGGGAAAGAAATCTAGAATAATCTTACAGCTTTGGCATTTGCCATGCTAGCCCAGAGGGGCGGCCTATTAGTAGATTTAGTACTAGTACTGGAGGAGCTCATGCTATACTTGGCCGAGATGTATATGGGTTTGTAAGACCTCTCCAAGGGAGAGATAGCAGGTTACTAAGTCATGGTGGTTCCAGAGAGAGTACTGAAAGGTTAGTAAGAGTCATAGCAAGTTACTAACCAGAGTGAAATGAGGAATTAAAGCATGTGTTATTCACTGATACCTACAAAGAGATGCCAAGGCCCTGTCTTGTCAATATTGTCTTACATTCTAACTACTTCTAAGTTTGCTTTTCTAAATTTCATTGACCATTTTCTGTACTTTTGGAATCCTTGAGCAGGAGTTTTCCCACCTATCAATTCTGAGAACGAGTTGTACATTCTAGATTCTACTAAATAATCTTAATCTCAGCTCTCAAATCTTCTGGTATAGACAACCAACCACCAAATAAATACCAGATACAAATAGACAATTTCACTACCCAACCAATATGAGAAATGATGAGAGTCCTCTACTTGTCTTTCTTTTTCCCATTGATTCCTCCTTTTTCTTCTCCTGAAATTTTTCTTACATGTTCCATTTTGTAAATGTAAAAACTCTGGCCATTTAAAATAGCATGGACTTCAGTCAAGGAACTCTAAAGATATTGATCCACCTTCTGGCTCATAATACACATGACCCAAGGGCACACAGAGGGAAGGGTGATCTTATACTGAGTTTCCAGAACCCTTCAGTTACTTTGTGTTGCTTTGAGTGGCTCCATATTCTATCACTGACACTTCAGGGGGACCAATAGGGACTATACGGAGGATAGAGACCGTGATGAAAATTGCCAACAACTTCTCTGGGAACAGTAGGAAATAAAAACTCACTTACTAATGTTTAAATTTTAATAAATATGCAACAATTAGATGATATAATTATGTATACTCCGGACACATGGACATACACCTTGATTATCACTATTATATTTTTGACTTTTCCCTCTATGCCAGATACTTTTCTATGTTCACTAAAATAAATTACAGATATAGCTCCTATACTAAAGGAATAGTTATTTTCATTGTTTCTTTCCTAGATATTTTTACTTGTGGAACTTTAAGGAAATGGCTGGGTTTTTCCACTCAGTCTTTCTAACCAGAAACGGCAAATAAAAGTTCTTTGGGATATCTGTCCCACAGTCACACTTACCACCAGTGGCACCTTTGGGGTGTTAATCTTTTCTTGTTTAGTACTGTGCTTTAAACTGGGTAAGATGGAATTTGCAGAGGCAGCAAGACAAAGAGAACACCATGGGAAGACCCTGAAATCCACTAGTCTGCCTTTTATTCATCACAGCCCATATTCCATGTACCTTGGCCCATTAGGAACTGAATATAACGCACTAGAATGATATATCACATAATGCCAGGAGGCAAGTAGTTCCAAAAATAGTTGTTTACTAACTGAAATAAAGAGTCTGAACAGAGGCAACCCTCCTGTCCAGATTATTTATTTATTTTGGAAAAAGTACACTAACTGTGGAGCATTACATTTAACTCAAAAGCCAGTCATCTGCAAAGTAGTAGGAAAGAGGTTTGCTCTGGTCTTTACCACCACTTCTTTAATAGAGCATAACCTTCTGAAAATTAATATCTAAAAATGAAATAATAACAACAGAAAAAAAAACAAGATGCAAAGATCTGTAGGCAGGACATGAAATGTGAAACTGGTGAGATATGAATAAGAAATACTGAACAACTCAGCAGGACTATTATCTACTTGTTTATTAAGTTTTCCACTATACTAGATTGATCTGAAAATAACAGAATGTTTATGAAGCATGAAGCATTTCCTAAGCTTTCAATTAAAATGAAATAAAATAAAATGTAGGATGTGTGTTGAGTGCAGGAAATCTCATTAGAGCACTGGTCATCACAGGCAGGCACGGTTTCATTACCTCGTCCTGATGTTTCAGCTCTCTGCCCCGGCTCAGTACAGGCTCAACTACAAGTGAGGCAGCTCTTCATGAACCTGGGGTTGATTTCCCGGGGCATAACACATCACAATGATCTCCTAAGACAAAGGGCAGCACTCTGATCTCCACTTTGCAGAGAAAGAAAATGAAGTGTATCACACTGGTTTTCCATAGGATCCTCTATAAAATTGAGTAAAATATAAAACTCGGGGGACATCCTGAGTGTTCGGCCCTTCTGTGCTTACCTTTCTGTGGTTTCTTTTTGCAAGGGATTGAACTCAGTGAGAGGAAAGAAGAAAAGAAAGGAGCATTAAATGAAGGAGAGGAGGCAAAGAACAAGTCAGGGAGTGGACTGAATCAATGACATGTGTTCAAGTAAATCAGTGTCGGTGAAGCCTGAGCAGAGCACAGTGGGGGAGCAAGACCCATGGGAGACTCATCCATTCTCCTGGGGATCAAACAAGGAGAAACCAACAAACTTCAGTGTCTGAGGCCCAGGAACAAAGGGAGGCCAAGTTAAAGCTGCCTAAAAGAGAAACTATGGCCAGCTCTTTAATGACTTTCTGTTCTTACTTAGGATTCTGTGTGTGTGTGTGTGTGTGTGTGTGTGTGCACGCGTGTGTAAATCTCACTAATATACATACAATAACTACTCATTTTTGGTGTTCATTTACTAGTAATTGTCTTAAATAGACATTTACTTTTCCCGGATCATTGGAACTATGAAATGAATTAGAATCATTTCTGGGATAAATCCCTGGTTTACTTGGAGAAGTCCCAATTAAAGATAGTTTCCTCCACTCCTTGAACAACCACTAGAAATTCACACTGAACAGGAACATATGAATAGTGCATATTTATAACCCCAAAAGGCAGGGCCAGGAACAAAATAAACATTTTTTTCTGGTTTTTCTTAGTATCAGGGTACAATTTCTTTTCTATTACCTAATGTAAGTGAGGATTTTAAAATAAAGAACTTTTTATCCAAGAGACTAAACCAGGTGTCTTCTTGCTGTGAATGTCACTCTCCTCACCGTGTTCATGAAGCAAATAGCTAGACTAGTGCAGGGCTGGATTCAATGGCAGAAGCGGCTGTGAGCCGGCATCCCAGCCACTGAGTCTCTGCAGGACCACAAGTACACTGTTCACCTCGGATCAGCAGTCTGGTGATCATGAAGACCTCCTCACCCCAGTTCCTAGAAGGCCAGGATTCAGGACAAGGGTGTTTATAATGCATGTTTCAGTTTCTCCCATGTTCTGGTGCTTGAGCTTGGGCCAGTTGCTTCTCTACTTTCTGTCTTTATGTCCCCCACTGTAAAAGTATTAGACCTTCATAGGAGTTTATTAAGATTAAGTGAGATAAGGCTTCTGAGGAGCATCAAACAGCACCTGGCATATAATAAATGCTCAGTGACTAGGCACTATTGTTGTTAGTTTGATGCTTCATCATCTCAAATAGTAATAATTTTTATGTGCCTGGCGGTGTCTGTAGCCTTGCACCTCACTAATAGGCTGATTGGGTAAGTAATGATTTGGAACAATCAGCACTGGAGGCAGGTTTGGGAAGGAGAGTCTGACTGATTGCTGTTGTATTATTTCTCTTCCTTTCATGACCCATAACCCATACTTACTGGAGTAATATGTATTCACAAATTGCCGTCTCAGAGAGTTGGAAGGGAAGTTGCTATTTTTAGGCTGTTCACAGTGCCTAGATTGGCATTTTGTGGTTATTACACAGAAATAAACTGTTGGCAAAGGTTGATTAAGATTTTGAGGTTTGTTTTGGAGGTTCAGACCTATTCCAGGTACTAGGGTTAGGCAGGAACAATTTTTAAAAAGGAAAAAGGTAATACATTTTAATCTTAGAAGTGCTTCAAGTTTAATGAGGTATACCAAGGGCACCCAGAACTGAAATAATGATGTCCTATGAAGTCAGTATATATCTGCATGTGTGATGTCATTAAATCAATCATGTTCCAATTATATTGGCTCAACTGTAAACTGATCATAGATACCACTGCTAAACCAATCATTCATTTGAATGGGGTTATTTAAGGAATGAAAGTTTCTGGAAGTATTTTTTTCCCCCAGGGAATCTTGTTTCTTAACATGAATTCTGTGCAAGCACTCAAAAGCAAGCTTGGAATATGTAGGATGGAAAATTCTAAAGGAATGGAAATAAAGAAGACAAACATGTCCAAACCAGAATTGCATCAATGAGAGAGGTATTTACAAGAGGAAGGAAGCATACGAGCTGCTACATGAAAGGGGCTCACAGGATTTACATTTCAGAGTCTTTGTTTCAACACACAGGTATTACACATACATTAGAGGGTTCTATATAAGGAAGAAATGTACCGAAATGAACATCAAATGGAACCTTATGAAATTGCCAACATTTGATCTTGTTTTACCTAAAGGAAGGGCAATTTCATATGGCTCAATCTTAAGATTTAAACTCAATCTGCTAGTTGGATAAGGGACAGGAAGGTAGCCTAGAGGCTAAATCTTATCGAGAGGTAAAATCTCACAGGCTTTGAAAAAGGTAGATATTTTGGACAAGGAGAGAAGAGTGAAATTTGATGACAGTTTTTTTGGTCTTATTCTTGGGAAAACAAAATATTTGCTTTTCCTGGGGGGGTGGTCTAATTATCACAACCCGGCTCTGGTCTCCCTTAACTTCGTGACTATTAACCCTCTATATAATGTTAAGACAAGTTTAGTTTTATATGCTAAGACTGTTGTTGGATTTGATAGGTGAAATGCAAAGTGCATAGAGAAACACAGCTATTGAGAACAACATCCAGTCTCCTTACCAAAGATCTTTATTGGGTTTGGAAAAAGACTACAGGTCTAAGCAAAGCAAAGCCTCTAGCAATACTTTTGCTGCTGAACATACAGCTCCAGAAAAATATTGATTACTATTTAAAAGTCTGTATAACCACATCTTTGTAATTCTCAAATTTATGCATTATATAAGGATGTGTGCATGATTAATACAATGGAGATATATAGCTACTTAACTTCTAAAAATAATTTGGGAGTTTCTGCTTGAAGAATAGGGAATATTGAATTCCTCTGAATCATTTTAACCTACCTCTAATTTTATGTTGTAGCTGTATTACACAGTGCATGGAAAAGTCATCAACAAATGTATACCCAGTCAAATGAAATGATTATAAGGTTATATGAAAAAAAATGCTATCTGTGCTTGCAGAATTGAGATGACAGACTATTTATGATGTAAGCATTTTACTTTCTAGTTATACATTGTACTTTATGCTGAAGACTTGGGCCTGTTTGCTGAAAACTATTACTCATGATTATAAGTAAAGTCCATGTTAGTACATCTTAAGACTATTAAAATAGCTACTTGTTTTTGTAACTCCTTTTAAAGATTACTGTATTAATCCATGTCTTTTTGGGAGACATAAAAAAAAGGTTTGAAATAAGTATGTTTAGAAAACTTTAAATGACTATCACAAGAGTTATAATGAGTTTGGAAAAGATTCCCTCTCCCAAGACTGCTTACACTAGCAAAATCTGCTTTGGTCCCTATCTTTGCCACGTTCTCAACTCTGATTTTTTGGAAGATTCAAGGTATGCTTGTAATGAGAAAGGGAGAAAGATGTGTATGAAGCAGCAGAGATTAGGTACCTCACAGTTCTTGGCTTTTGCATCCACTGGAACCATGGTCATAGAATGAGATGACAGTCGATTAGATCTCCTCTTTCCTTTCTCTTAAGTGGAAAAATAATTCTCTTTCCTACCATGGAAAATATAGATTTTTTTGTATTTGTTTTGGTCAGTAATCACAAAAACCATAACACTATTATTAAGTACCACATCTAGGTAATCCACACGCTAAACAAGTAGGTGGAGATACAGGACCATTTGTGGACGTGAATGCCAGTGAGCATGTATGTGAACACATGTGCTGATGCCTCCTATCGATCTGGTGTTTCTAATGGGTTTTCCATTCTCCTGTCTTCTTTCTCCCTCTCTCCCATCCTTCCTTTTTCTATTTCTCCTGCTTTATAATTTATGAAAAAGAATGGAGTGAGCAGGAAATGTAAGGCCTTCTCTTTCCTCTATCTTGTAGGATCTTCTATGACTAAGACCTATGGGTTTCCTGGACCAAAGAGAGTTCTGCAGCTCTGTCTGATGTTCTTAGGAGGATATGTGCCAAGCTGTTTCATTTTACTGACACATTAAATTCCGGGTGGTCCTTCACAGGCTGAGTAAAGGGGAACGAACCTTGGCCCTGTGCAGATTAGCAGTTTGGAAATGTAAGCAGTTGCATTCCTAGGCTAAAGCATGCAGAGAAATAAAACTGCACACATCTTAACATCAGAAGATTGTTTGCTAAATGAGTCACGTTTGTCTTTTTTTTTTTAACCAGCATGACTTTAAGCTTCTAGAAGTGAGAGCCCCGTTGTATATTTCCTTATGTCCTTCACTGTGTGCTACACAGAGATTAGATAAATGTAGAATTTCCACAAAAGTGGAACAATAGGGAAAGAAAAAAATTATGAGAAGGATGCCAGTAATTAGAGTCAAAAGACAAAGTACAACATTCTCTAGAGAAAGGCAATCTAAGGGAATATTTTGAGAAAGAATAATGACAGGATACTCGGAGTCAGGGTCCGATGCAGAGCAAACGTTTTTCCAGAGATGCTTTCTTTAGTTCTTCTTTCTGTTTCCTATCCACATCCTTGTCCTTTTCTCTTTCTCTCTTTCAGGATGTACAGCCCCACAGCAAGCGGAACAGCAGACAGCAGCTCCGCAGGACAGCCAGGCTCACTCCTGCATGGACAAGACTGCGAGGCCCTGGGCTCCCATAAACCAGCTCACAGAGATGGTATCTGCTGCACAACGCACAAAACCCAACCGCAGGCCACGGGCTCCATGCACCTCTCTTCTCTGCTACCCACTCTTTCAGTTTGTCCCTCACTGAAGGCCCTTGAGAACAGTGATGACAGTAAAGAAATGCACCCTGATCGATTAAAGAATCACCTACTAAGTTCATTAAAGGCCTTTTCTCATCAACACCAAAAAAAAAAAAAAAAAAAAAAAAA